>NC_080540.1:229380145-229695881 GCF_028640845.1 Ahaetulla prasina | reverse complement strand
TGGCAAGATACTCAAAGTGTTTTGCCATGATCTTCTTCCTAGGGCTGAGAGTGAGTGACTGCTCCAAGGTCATCCAGCTGGCTTCATGCTTCAAAGGGGACTAGAACACACAGCTCCTGGTTTCTAGCCTGGTGTCTTAACACTACATCAAACCACTCTTTTTGTACTACCACTGTCCATGGTAAATGCTATCCTTTTTCCTTTTTGTATTGCATGAATGGGAATGTTGTCCCTTTGTAGCAAATGAAGATAACTTTGCTGACTTTGGGGAACGGTAGCATTTACAAAAAGTTGTAGTCCTGAACAATGGACTCCTAAATGTTCCGAAGAATGTAATTTGTTCCAAAACATTTCCTTCTTGATAATCAAAACTGAGTGCTGGAAAAGCCCAGAGGTTTAGTGGCATTTTAAACTATGCCACTTCTTCCTTGGGTTATAGAGAAAGGAACATTTTAAAAAAGGTTGTTTTTTTTTAAATTCTGGGTATTTTTAGTAGCTCTAGAAAAATGAATAGCTGGCATTGCAAAGGAAATTATTGATGAAAATAAATGAGGGTTTTGTTTAAAAACGTTTAAGCAATATACTTATCAGAGTTAAAATATTTTACTATTGAAAAGCAATTAGAATTGAGACATATCTTGTCTGTCAATTGATATGAGATATTCAGTGCAAAAAAGTTATTAGAAAATTATAAATAAATAACATGCTACCTTTTGTAAAGTCACTGTGTACTGTTCCCATATCAGCTCTTCCATGACTGGACCCTATTTAAACGGAGAAAAAACAACATCAATTGAAAAAAGGGATTCTTTCCAAGAAAAAGTGCTTCAAGCAAAAGAAACATTTTTACAGTTATAATACAATAATATTTTTAAAGCCGAATTTAATAAGCATAGCTATGAGTAAAGCAAATAGATACTTTCTGAATGTTAGCCGAAAATAAGCATGACTGCTTCTCTACTTTCATACTTTAAACTTGTAATGTAAGTTATAAAGGTAGCAGCCTAACCTTAGAAATCCAGGTCTTTTTAAATCCATGTCCAAGCAAATGTCTAAGTAGGGCTATGGTCTCCAAAGAATTATAATGATATAATAAAATAAAAACATCGATACAGGTAGTTATCGACTTATGACCACAGGTGGGACTAGAAAATTCAGCTTTTGGTAATGTGGTCATTAAAGTGAGGCATCATGGGACTGTACCCAGTTTTTCAACATTTTTCTATAGTTGCTAAGTGAAACATATCATATGATTTGTGACCTTCTCTGCCAACTTCCTCTTTGACTTCGTCAAAACTCAGCTGGGAAGGTTGTAATCATGTCCCAGGTGTCAGGCCTGGAAACCATATTAGACTTTAGGTTTCCAGACGCTGCCACATTTTTCCCCTGAGGGGAAGAATGGGGGCTGAGGGGTATGGTAACATTCTTCAGATGGTCAAGGTCGGATGGTGTTCACATCTGCAGGAAGAGTGGCAAGAAGATATTCGAATGAACTGGGAGAACGTGGGACCATGTGACCATCAAAGGGGTCAGGGGGGTGGGACTCTTGGGGTTTGTATAACTGGGGAAAAGAATCCGGAAATTCAGTTTTGGAATTTCACTCATCGTGTGCCAGTTTCCTCATGCTAACTCTTAAAGTAAAGGACTCTTAAAGACAATGGCTTCTGAGTTTTCTTTATGCAGAAGAGGTTTTTCTGGAACCTTGACATTATTCCAAAACTGAATTTCCGGATTCTTTTCCCCAGTTATACAAACCCCAAGAGTCCCACCCCCTGACCCCTTTGATGGTCACATGGTCCCACGTTCTCCCTGTTCATTCGAATATCTTCTTGCCACTCTTCCTGCAGATGTGAACACCATCCGACCTTGACCGTCTGAAGAATGTTACAAACCACCACAAAGCTCGGCCTGGGGCCCCCAGGAAAGAAAGGTGCTGAACTGGCTGGTTGCCATTGGTACTGGATCCACCCTTGTCCAGGATAAAATGCCCAGCCAGGAGGAATAGAAGCAGCTGGAGACAGCGTAGCCCTCTGTTGGTGGGAAAAGTCAATTGGCCACCACAACCAATGTGAATATATGCCAATTGCCAAGTGCCCGAATCATGATGTAATCGTGGAGATATTATGAGTGTCATTAGTGAAAGGGCTAATTGTAAGCTGTAAATCACATTTTTCAGTGCCATCGTAACTTCAAATGGTTGCTAAACAAATGGTCATAAATCAAAAACTACCTGTATGTAGATTCTGTATTCTCATTACAGACTTGGGTAGAATATTGTGAGGGTTGATTAAAATAAACCTGAATAAACCAAATAGTGGTTTGATACTTTACAGTGGAAAAGAATATCCCTCCTTAGACCTTGAAGAAGCTATTGCTGAATCAAGTTAAATGGACATATTGCATATGAATTCTTTCCCTTCAGACTTTTGAAAACCTGTTATAAAATAAGACTCCAACTAAAGATTAAAAACTTTTCTTGTGACCGTTATTAAGTGAATCACTGCAGTTCTTAAGTTAGTGACATGGTTGTTAAGTGAATGTAGCTTTCTGACTTTGCTTGTCAGAAGGTCGCAAAAGTTAATCACATGATCCCAAGACATGGCAACCATCATGAATATGAGTCAGTTGTCAAGCATCAGACGTTTGATCACATGACCTTGGAGATGCTGTAATGGTCCTAAGGGTGAAAAATGGTCATAAATGAGGACCCAGATTGTCGGGGGCAATATGCTAGCTATGTAAACCACTTAGAGTGGGCTGTAAAGACTATGAAGTGGTATATAAGTCTAAGTGCTATTCCTGTAAGTCAGTGGTAGTCAACCTGGTCCCTACTAGTGGGTGTTCCAGCTTTTATGGTGGGCGGTAGGGATTTTGTCTGATACTGAAGCACTTTCCTTTTTTTTCATTTAATTGGCTTTTTAAAAAATTTTCATAGCATTATTTAAAAACATTTTCATTAGTTCTCATAAAATTCCCCGTGACAATTTAAATTTCTGAAAATATACTATTTGTATTGCCCACGCATAAGTTTAGTTTGTGTTACGTAAGTGAAACTAAATGGCGCTCTATTGCGACCGCAAACAAAACAGCCTTGTCCCAAAATAACTCACACATCTTACCCCACACCACCCAGCTGTAACAGACAAGCAGAGCCGATAGCCGGCGCCTCCCCACCCACAAACCCAATCCACGATGCGTGAGAGGCATGCACGGCACATTACTATGGAACCGGTGGGCGGTTAGAAAATTTTACTACTAACAGAGATACAAAAGTGGGCAGTAGGTATAAAAAGGTTGACTACCCCTGCTGTAAGTGATTGTTTTTCAGTGCTGTTGTAACTCTGAACAGTCACTAAATGAACTGTTATAAGGCAAGGACTGCCTGTACTTAAAAATAGTTTATTTGAAAATGAAACTAATGCTGTGCAGTAATTGTTCTATAAATATAGAAATTAGAATAGCATTTATTTCCGGGAAGAGGGTAGAAGAGATTAATGTTCCTTGAAATTACATATAATCAAACTGCTACAAATGAAATAAAATGCTTTCACTGCTCTTGAAGAATGGATTAATTAAATTATAAGTGACTATCTCCAGAAGCTGTATTTTATAGAGAACAGAATGTAGTACTTATAAAGTATTGCAAAAGCTCACCTTGGGAGTCCCCTAGGCATAAAGGCCATCTGTGCTCTTCTAAATCTCTAACTCATAATCTCTTCTTTAATGTTATAAAAATTACATCTGTTTGCTTTGCAAAATACTGTCAAGGCCAACAGATTAATGGAAGGACCAAAATGAGCATGGGGGTTGGGCAAGATTTTATAAATCTCCCTCTGAAGGAGAGATTAAATTCTTGCTCCCAAAATTCTAGCTATATCAGGAGCCAAGAATTTAAAAGAGAAATGATGTGCAGAGAATGCAAATACATAAGGAGATGAATTAAATCAACTACTAGCTGCTTATTAGTAGTTATTAATATGTCACTGGAGATAATGCAAAAAGATAACTGCAATATGTTAGTTATTACATTATTTATGCAATTACACAGTTGAAAAAGTAACTGCTTTCTCAGAAAATTCAGACCAATATCTTAATGAAGTGCTATTCTTTAATTCAACAATCTTTCTCAGAAGAATTATGCACAGATTTCATCCTGTCCAATTCTAATTAAATAGTGCTTTTATAGGATCTACTACTAGTGACTCTGTGAACCGCCCCATAAACATTTTTCAAGCATAAAGATTGCGAAATATCCTCCAGTACATGCTACTTTATTCATATTTTAAATTTTAAAACCTTTCTGCGTACTAGAGAAAGGGAAAAGGTAATCAATTTGCATCCAATTAAAATCTTCTATTTTTCACAGTATGTAATCACATTCACTATGTTTTTACCTGTCTTTGCTGTGGCAGGATGCAATCTGTTCAGAGTGTGAACTTCTCAGGCTTTTAATCAATTTGTATCATTCAAAAATGGTTATGCAATGCAATAATAGCAGCCTACATATTCAGCTATTCAACCATCCTGTCATTCTTTCCTAAGGTTATATACAGAAGTCCAAACACACATACACAAGAACACTAAAACTTCCAAAAGCAATGTTGAATTTTATAATGTTAAAAGAGTCCAGTCAAGCCTGTTTCAAACGTTCTCCTTAAATAACCTTTGAGGCTGAGGTTAAGTAAGCATCAACATTAAGAGTTGCTTTTCCTCTGCCAAGAAAAACAAACAATGTAGGAAATGTGAATTTTTGGAGATATGGGCACATGTTTTGCATCTGGAGAGCATACAGGACACAAATATTGGATACTGGGATGCAGATTATAGAACTCATTGCAATTTGATTGGCTTCTCCAAGCATAGATTTTAAGCAACCAATTTGAATATGATGTCCTTGTAAGGTGTTGGGTATAGTGCAACTAAAATGAATGACATCTGGATGGCAAAAATTGGGGAAGCCGATATAAAGCTATGAAAGGTGAGAAGATAAAAGATTTATAGATCACTGCTTCTCCCCAACTTCAGAAACCCATGATCAGTGAGGGCAACCTCCTTCAATTAATCTTTCTTTAATGAGCAGTGATCATCATCATTTTAGCCACTGCAGGATGAATGCCTCTTCCACATGTTTTCAACCTATATCGTTCGCCAATGATGGTGAACCTTTTCCGCACCAAGTGCTCAAACCGGAAAGCGTGTGCATGTGTGTGCCCCGGAGTGCTGGAAACCCAAAGACCATCTGGCTGATGCGCACATGGCTCTTTTTGAGGCGTTTTTTTTGGGCCATTTTTCAGGCTATTTTTGGCCCAAAAAAAGGCCTGGTTTTTTGCTGTTTTTCAGGCCGTTTTCAGGCACTCTAGCACCCACAAAGACTAGCTGGCCGGCGCGCATGTGCACACTGGAAACCAGAGCAGCTGGCGACAGCACACGTCCCCACAGAGAGGGCTGTGTGTGTTACCTCTGGCACACATGCCATAGATTCACCATCACAAACCTATGTGGTCCTGAGCTTTGTTTTGCCAATTGGGCCCCAAATATTTGCTGATGTCATCAGTCCATCTTGTTTTAGGTCTCTTTCATGGACACTTTTTATGAAGTGGGATCCATTCTATGGCTGGCTGCCTTAGTCCACCTGCCCTCAGTTCTTTTTTCTATGTGACCAGCCCATTTCCATTTCAATTCTTTTACTCTCTTGATGATACTGTATACTTTCATTTGTTCTCTAAGCTATGTGCAATTCTTGCAATGCTGAGCATGCATCTTTCCAATGAGCAGTGATATTGAACTCAATTCCTTGTTTTTTTTCCCCTCTTTTGGCATCTGAATCAACCAATCCAATATGCACAAAAGACAGATATAAATCAGGTGCTCAATCACTCTGACTTTTAAAGTTCAAAAGAGTTAGTAAAAATTCTGCTTTTTTACAGCGTTTTCAGAGGTTATATGGGGAAAAAAACCATCCTGCATGTATGTATCACAAAGTACTATGGAAAAATCACAGGACTAAGGTTCTAATCACATCCTACATTCCCTTTCTAGGTGCATTATCAGATCAGGTAACTACAGTAACTGACTCATTTCAGTGGTGCTGAAGATTGCAAATCAATTTCTGCCAACACATTTTGCACACAAGCACACATTACATTACTCATAAGAACAGTCACACGCTGAAGAGACTATGTTCACCATAAAGGTAAAGGTAAAGGTTCCCCTTGCACATACGTGCTAGTTGTTGCCGGCTCTAGGGGGCGGTGCTCATCTCCATTTCAAAGCCGAAGAGCCAGCGCTGTCCGAAGACATCTCCCTGGTCATGTGGCCGGCATGACTCAACGCCAAAGGCGCACGGAATGCTGTTACCTTCCCACCAAAGGTGGTCCCTATTTTTTCTACTTGCATTTTTACGCTAGGTTGGCAAAAGCTGGCCCAAGTAACGGGAGCTCACTCCGTTACACGGCAGCACTAGGGATTCGAACCGCTGAGCTGCCGACTTTTCGATCGACAAGCTCAACATCCTAGCCCCTGAGCCACCGCGTCCCTATGTTCACCATACTTTTACTAAATCTCAATTTTTCAAAAGCTTCACCTCAGCCTACATTTTTCATTTAAGGCAGGATGGAGAACAATGAGGATGGCTTACTCACATTTTCAGAGAGGCAAACAAATAGCTGCTCTCTTCTACAGTAAAGCAAATTGCTTTGCTATTTTCCAGTGTCAAAATTGGAACCAAACTGCAACATAAAACAGCTGAGTTTTTCTATAAGATTTCATGCATTTAATGCAAAAAAGGATTTATTTGTGCAATTGCTATGTTGGCCAAAGCCCTCCTACCTTGGAGCCTGGATTAGAAACTGCTGATATAAAAACAGAACACAGACTGTACTCAAAATGCTTTCACTGTGTCTTGAGACTCTAATAAACCTAAATTGCATTGTAAACAGGCTTGCTAAAAAAAAATTAAGAACAGAATTTAGTCAAAAATAAATTCCAAGATTAACTGACTCTCTTAGGAGCAGGCCTTTATAGCTTTTCTGTTTATTTGTATTCTGTCTTTATTATTTTTACAAATAACTCAAGACAAGGAACATATACAACATACCTTTTTCCTTTTATTTACTCACAACAATACTGCAAGATGAACTGGGCAGAGAATGAATGACTAACCCAAAGTCACCCAGCTGGCTTTCATGTTGTATTATTAATTTTATTTGACTTGTTTATACTGTGTTTCCCTGAAAATAAGACCCCGTTTTATTTTTTTTGAACCCTGAAATAAGCGCTTGGCCTTACTGTCATGCGCTCAAAAGCTCAATTGGGCTTATTATCAGGGGATGTCTTATTTTGGGGAAACAGGGTTTATTTATATTATTAATAGGGTTTATAGATTCTGGTTTGTCAGGGTATTTTTAATTGTGTATAACTATTTAGAACTCCAGTATTCTTTCAACATTAAAATTCCCTAGGCAGTTTTGTATTTTCATATATTTAAATTCAATTGAAATTGTATATTTCTGTTCTATTTAGTTTTTAAGTGTAATATTCATTATTATTAAAATATAGTAGGATAGCAGCTTTAATTATCCCATGTCCATATCCCAAATGTGATTGCTACTTTCATGAAAGACATGTATTTTTTAGGGACATAAATTTGGTGCTGCAGGCAGGCAGATAATAATGCTTTGGGAAAGAAAAGAAAAATAGAAGTCTTAGTCCTTATAGAAATAAAGATCATACATTTGCTTGTAGCATTATAATCAATACAATTTTACTTTATTTGCTACTTGTGTTACATTAGATATATATCAGCATAACCAAATGAACATTGGAAATTATATATTTTGAATTCATTTACCTTTTGTTCCTATTTGTTTCTAATTTTCTGCAAAAAATGCAGGCTATTTGACAGTCAATTACTTCTTAATTATTTTCCCATCTATTTATTTCTATTTTCTCTGAATTAAGAAATTCCTTTTTTCCAAAGCTTCATTTTAAAAAATGGTGGAAGTATATTTTCCTTTTGTCTTCAGTTTTTGAGTTTTTCACTCATGTATTTTTATACATATTTGCCAATGAGATTTGAGTGGCTCAATTTAAATAGCTTGCATATATATACAAATGTATCAAAGCCAGAATTGATAATATAATATAATACATTGCTTGTATCCTTACGATGTATATTGATATTGTTTCCTAATTGCTTATTTGTACCCTATGACTATCATTGAGTGTTGTACCTTAGAATTCTTGATGAATATATATTTTCTTCTATTCTATTCTATATGACATAGATGAAACCTTTAATCATATACAAATGATCACAGTTCCCATCACCAATCTTTTTCCACTTATGACTGTATGACTGTAACTTTGTTGCTGGCAATCCTTATGATTTATATTGATATATTGACCATCTTTTCTTTTATGTACACTGAGAGCATATGCACCAAGACAAATTCCTTGTGTGTCCAATCACACTTGGCCAATAAAAATTCTATTCTATTCTATTCTATTCTATTCTATTCTATTCTATTCTATTCTATTCTATTCTATATTGCCACCAATTGTGAATTTAGAATGATATCAATGAACAGTATAAACTAAATGGCCACAGGTGCAGCCAACCTGTTTAGTATTAAACACCTCAGATCTATAAATTAGTTTCCACTAGAGGGTGGCATTAAGCTACTATTTGCCAATCTTCTCTACATAATGCAGAAAGTAAAGGAAATCAGGTGATTGAAACCGAGATGAAAAGTCATTCTTTTTATAAAGTCACATATACTGCTGTAAATTACATATAATCTAGTAAAGCATTTGAAGCTGTACTTTCCACAAACTGCAAATGCCAAATGCTACTGATCATGGAGCATTTGAATTTTAAGAGCGATCTTATCAATTTTTAGAGCATCACGTAAAACTGCGTAGAAAAGATACACCAATTGCAAATTCTCTCAAAGGAAGCTTTTAAAGTTATGTCATGTTCAATTAAATACCTACACCAGGAGTAAGGTAAATTTGTCTAGGAAGCAAGGAACAAGTTTACAGTACTGAGACAACTGGTGTACTTTCTTCTACCCACCAGCAAATGTAGTGTATGTAGTGCAAGGAAAAAGAATTCCTACAACTAATCTTTCCATGTGGGCAGGAATGAAGATAACTCCTCTAAAGACCAGCAGCCAAGTCAATAGTGCAATAAAATAAGCAACCAGATGTGGTGCTGGCTACCAGCTTGGTTGACTTAAAAAAAAGTGGACCAATTAATAGAAGTCACAGGAATTTCTCAATTTCTCTAATCTTTATTGCTAGTGCACAACATATGTACAATGAGATTGGTTGAGCTCCCTCAGTTCATCCCCACCCAACACAATACAACTCACAGTGAAAACAGAAAATCCCTAACCCAATAAATCATATTAACAACCCCCAGTCCTATTGCACCAGTGTGAACATGTTACACATGTTCATGGATAAATAGCTATTAGATTTGATGGCAGTACAACTGGAATTTTGCTCATGAGAGAACTTTGTAGTAGGCTACCTTGAGAACAGAGTGCTGGATTAAATGAGCCAGATCTTCAATCCAGCCAATCAATGCTTATAATTAACCAATATTTACTTACAGTAAATGTTTTTCAAAGATGTGGACTGGATTGCTTTATTTTTCCAAAGAAAAATTTCTAACATCTCATCACCAATTTATCCTTTTCTGCATAGGCTAATTTATATATGGCAACTTCATGTTTCCATGGTGAGCTACACAAGAGTAAATTGCAAATTGTTCTATGTAGATTAACACATCAACATCTGCTTAATCTGGACAGAATTTTTTTTCTGGAAAATACATCACTGGCAGCTTTGTGATTAAGGCTGCAACTTTGCTTAGAGTGGGTTTTAGTGAGCTCAGTAGAACATAATTTTGAGTAGTCATACACAGGAATGTATTTTTAATATTCTCAGATAAGTATAACATAATCTATAAGGCTGCTTAAATTCTCCACTCCTTCAATTTATTATTGTCTAAACTATTAATCCTTCTCTTGACTCAAAATAAATCATATATTTCATGTTCAGGGTAGTAGGTTATTCATAATCCATGACAATTTCACCATTCTCCAATAACAATTCATCTAAACTATTAATGTATCTCATTCTCAGCAAGAAGAACTGTTTTAAAAAAAGCACCTTCAGGAAGGAACCCATGTAATTTAAGAAACTACAGGCCTATATATTTAATCAAATAGAAACTGAGTGTCAAAACAATCTCATAAGTAATAACTACCAATCTGCCTGCTTTTATCTGGTCCCTCCTCTGTGGCCTCTTATTTGCATTCTTAGAAAGATAAGCTTTATCAGAATAGAGTTCTATATAATTGACCTATATCTTAGACAACTGCCAGAGTCCCATTATTACTAGTAAATTTAATTACTAGCAAAACTAAATTACAGAATAATCTGCATTAACTGCATTTTATGGACAATATTCTTGGATTTAGTAAAACAAAAGCGAAACAAAATTCCAACACCCACCCTATATCATGACATCTAAAGCCCAGCAGGCTAAGGTTGTAGTCCTAAACAAGCAACAAAAAGAACATAGATAAAAAGGAAGCTGTTTTATAACATAAATTACTTCCATGATGCCTGGAATACTTACATATACATTTTTAAAAATCCAACTATAAATGGACATTATAAAGGACAGTAAGTCTAGCAATAAACTAATTGGATGAAGGATAGATGTTTTCGCTGGAATGAAAGGAAGATCTTTCCTTTTGCTCCTGTGTTAAACAGTACTTGTTATAAAAATGGGATATTCTATTGTATTCATATTTATATTTATATATTTATATATAAATATTTATATTTATATATTTAATACATTTCCTATAAACTTCTCTGTTTAAACTCTGTAAAGTAAAATCATACCTAAAATTGGCTATTGGTTTAACCCAGCACAGACAGATGAAACTGAATAGAGTGAATTTACTTTATTTATTTATTTATTTATTTTATTAGATTTTTATACCGCCCTTCTCCCGAAGGACTCAGGGTGGTGTACAGCCGAAATAAAATACAGAGTATATACAATTAAAAGAAATTAAAAGAAACTATTAATAAATGGCCGATAATTTAAAAAATTTACAAATATTTAAAATCTCTAAAACCCCAATTTAAAATCAACTATTTATGCCAGTCCTGCTTGAGTAAATAAGTATGTTTTTAGCTCACGACGGAAGGTCCGCAGATCAGGCACTTGACGTAGGCCAGGGGGGAGTTCGTTCCAGAGCGTCGGTGCTCCCACAGAGAAGGCCCTACCCCTGGGAGCCGCCAGCCGACATTGTTTG
Organism: Ahaetulla prasina; assembly: GCF_028640845.1. Lineage (NCBI taxonomy): Eukaryota > Metazoa > Chordata > Lepidosauria > Squamata > Colubridae > Ahaetulla > Ahaetulla prasina. The sequence goes on along the minus strand of NC_080540.1, from coordinate 229,684,539 downwards.
GCGGACGGCACCCTGAGAAGGCCCTCTGTGAGAGCGTACGGGTCGATGGGAGGCATACGGTAACAGCAGGCGGTCTCGTAAGTACCCGGGTCCTAAGCCATGGAGCGCTTTAAAGGTGGTAACCAGGATCTTAAAGCGCACCCGAAAGACCACAGGAAGCCAGTGCAAACTACGGAGCAGTGGTGTTACGTGGGAGCCTCGAGCGGCTCCCATTACCACTCGCGCAGCTGCATTCTGGACTAACTGCAGCCTCCGGGTGCACCTCAAGGGCAGCCCCATGTAGAGAGCATTGCAATAATCCAGCCGAGATGTACTTCACTGTGCATGATTTGCAAATAGTACAAATTCAACCACATTTCGATCTAACTACAAATTCCTTTTCTCTCTTTTTAAAGAAACACTCGATATTTATTTAAATAAACTGTGTGCTGAACAGCTTGTCAGAGAGGGTAGATACTCTCACAAAATGATAGTTATGGAGCCTATTCTAGACCATGTCACTTAGTCCTTTAGGATGTACTCTTTACACCAGCTTATCTTTGTCACTGGGGGCTGAGGAAGTGGGCAGAAAGCACTGGAAGTCGTCACTCCGACTTTTTATTTATTACAAATATCTATGAGGTCTACGTGAGGCCCAGAGATACTAGAAACTGTTCCTTTATTTTGCAACAAACCAGCTATTTTTATATATACGTAGTCCTCGACTTACGACCACAACTGAGCCCAAAATTTCTGTTGTTAAGTGAGACATTTGTTAAGTGGGCTTTTACCCATTTTATGACATTTCTTGTCACAGTTGTTAAGTGAATCACTGCAATTGTTAAATTAGTAAGCTGCAGCCGCGACTGACTGTTGGGGGCGAGTCATTGGCCCCAATGGAGGGGGTGCGCAACCTGGGCATTCTCCTGGATGGACGGCTGTCTTTTGAAGACCATTTGACGGCTGTCTCCAGGAGAGCTTTTTACCAGGTTCGCCTGGTCCGCCAGTTGCGCCCCTTTCTAGACCGGGATGCCCTATGCACGGTCACTCACGCTCTCGTGACATCTCGTCTGGATTACTGCAATGCTCTCTACATGGGGCTCCCCTTGAGGAGCACCCGGAGACTCCAGGTAGTTCAGAATGTGGCTGCGCGGGTGATAGAGGGAGCCCCTCGTGGCTCCGACGTAACACCTCTCCTGCGCAGACTGCACTGGCTGCCTGTGGCCTTCCGGGTGCGCTTCAAGGTTTTGGTAATTATCTTCAAAGCGCTCCATGGCATAGGGCCGGGCTACTTACGGGACCGTCTGCTGCCACCGATTGCCTCTCACCGACCCGTGCGCTCTCATAGGGAGGGACTCCTCAGGGTGCCGTCGGCCAGGCAGTGCCGACTGGCGACACCCAGGGGAAGGGCCTTTTCTGTGGGGGCTCCCACCCTCTGGAACGAGCTTCCCCCAGGACTTCGCCAACTTCCTGACCTTCGAACCTTCCGCCGCGAGCTTAAGACACATCTATTTATTTGCACAGGACTGGACTAGGACTTTTAAATTTTTAAATTTTATATTTGGTTTTAAATGGGGTTTTATTGTTTATATTTCTATTTTAAACATTTGGCCTATTGAATAAGTTTTTTAAATCAATGTTTTATTCTGTATATATTTATGTTTTTATCTGGCTGTAAACCGCCCTGAGTCCCTAGGGAGATAGGGCGGTATAAAAATATGAACAAATAAAATAAAATAAAATAAATAAAAAAATAAATAAGCTGGTTGTTAAGTGACTCCAGCTTCCCCATTGATTTTGCTTGTCAGACATTCTGCAAAAGATGATTACATGACTCTGGGAAACTGCAGCCATCAATAAATATGAGCCAGTTGCCGAACATCTGAATTTTTATCACATGATCCTAGGGATGTTGCAACGGTCGTAAGTGTAAAAAACAGTCATAAATCACTTTTTTCAGTGCTGTTGTAACTTCAAATAGTTACTAAATGAACTATTGTTAAGTCAAGGACTACCTGTATAATCAAAAGGAGAAAAAAAAAGTCAATTAGAAGTCAATTAGAAAGGGGAACCCTAAGGAGATGATACCCATCAAGATTTAGGTAGGCATAGTTATAAATCTTGGTTCTCCAGTCACTAACCCCTTATTCAGAAACAAGTTACTTAGCAGTAGCCTCACAGCTATGACTCAGCTAGATCAATTCTTTTTTTGCAGATCACAATGAATTGTATACATACAGAAGGGATGCCCATGGCAGGCATGGAAGTCAATGTCCATATAAAGGCTTAAGCTCCAGAGTTCAAATTTTAGACTTATCTTCCCATTTTCTTTTGAGTCAATGGATTTTAAGCAAACTCTAGCTTTGAGATTAGGAGGCACCTGAACAATGTTAACACAATCGTTCTCTCTGCCCTGAGAATAACTAGCTTCATTCCTTATAGGCATCCTACTCCCAAACTTTGATTTATATAAGTAGTCCTCCACTTATGATCACAATTGAGCCCAAAATTTCTGTTGTTAAGTGAATTTGAATCCATTTTATGACAGCTTCTTCCCACGGTTGTTAAGTGAATCACTGCCATTGTTAATTCAGTAACATGGCTGTTAAGTGAATCTGTCTTTCCTATTGACTTTGCTTGTCAGAAGCTTGCAAAAGATACAGGTACAGTAGCCCTCAAATTATGACCATTTGTTCTACAACCATTCAAAACCATTACAACAGTGCTAAATGAGGGTGGCTGGGATTACATCCTCCGAGTTCCAGTTGTTGCAGTATCTCCACAGTCACACAATCAGATTTCTGACATTCAGAATCAGATTTCTGACATTCCCTGCCAGCTTCCCACTAGCAAAGACAACGGGAAGCCAGCAGGAAATTGGAAGTCACAATTACATGAGGTTCTCACCAGGGGCCGTGGTGGCTCAGGCTGTAAGATAGCCTGTTATTAAAACACAGCAGCCTGCAATTACTGCAGGCTCGAATCCCACCAGGCCCAAGGTTGACTCAGCCTTCCATCCTTTATAAGGTAGGTAAAATGAGGACTCAGATTGTTGGGGGGGCAATAAGTTGACTTTGTAAATATACACACAGAATGAGACTATTGCCTTACACACTGTAAGCCGCCCTGAGTCTTCGGAGAAGGGCGGGATATAAATGTAAATTTAAAAAAACAAAAACAAACCACCCATATGGTCCTTTAGCAATGGCAAAGGTGACTGCTGGAATTGCTGTCATTGCTTAATGATAAAATTTCTGGTCCAATTGCTATTGTAATCCAAGGGTTACCTGCAATTGCTAGACTTGTGGTTTCTTATGACTATGTTAAATAAAACTGAACTCAAAAAAGAGGTCTGATGTGTTTCAAATCATATCTCTATGGAGGTCTAGATTTTGAGAGTTCATGGCATTTATTTTATTGCATTTAGTTCTAATTCTATATAACAGTTAAGTCTCAAGGCTATGTTCAACTAAATGATATAAAAATGATATACAAATTGGAGGGAAAAAATTAAGAAAACAGGCAAATTAGAATTAGACAAAGAAGTCCTAAAATTAAAAGCTTTGCAACTTCATTACAGCAGAGCTTCAGATATTAAAAAAGGCTCTGGGAAATATTCTTCTGCTTATTGTAATAAGTAAGCAACAGGATGGGAATCCAGGATTTCACAAGTATAGAACCCTAGTAGAAGCCATTGATGTACCAGACAATATTATATTGAACCATTATACATTTTTAATGAGGTATTTCCAGCCACTCTTGCAATGTCCAATCACAGCTCTGCATGGGTACCGGGAAAGAACGTTTACTATAAATATTATATGAGAGAAGTAAAAGGACTGTTGTAGCTTTTGTTTCTTTAAAATTGTCAACAGAGGAAAACTCCCAACAGTAAAAAGTGACCATAATAGTTATATTTGTCCATTTCTGTGATAATCAAATAGTGGATCAAAAGATCTAAGATCATTCTAACTAGGGCAGACATTCCCAGGAACTTTCAAGTTTATTTATTTATTAATGTCCTCTCAGTGGGTACGTGAACCATCACCCCAGTTCAGGCCTGCCGCGCATGCATGCGTGCCTCCTGCCGGCCATCTGGTCATCCGGTCTCTGCTGCGCATGTGCAGGGTGTGTGCGGGAGGCCACGTGCATCAGCAGGGGCAGGGTGCATTTGGGGTCACATGAATGCGGGGGCGGGGCGCATAGACAGGAGCCACGCTTGCATTGCATTTTGGTGGTTTGGGGGGTACGTGCACGCATTCGTGTGTGCATGTGCATGCTTTAGGCACATGGCTTAGGCTAAAAGAAGATTGCAAAGACCCTGAAACTGAGCTGCAGCACTTTGGCCAAGACCATATAGCGGTTTAACAGGACAGGTTCCACTCAGAACAGGTCTCGCCATGGTCGACCAAAGAAGTTGAGTGCCCATGCTCAGTGTCATATCCAGAGGTTGGCTTTGGAAAATAAGATGTATGAGTGCTGCCAGCATTGCTGCAGAAGTTGAAGGGGTGGGGGGGGGGTCAGCCTGTCAGTGCTCAGACCATACACCACATGCTGCATCAAATTGGTCTGCAGGCCTGTCGTCCCAGAAGGAAGCCTCTTCTAAAGATGATGCACAAGAAAGTCCACAAACAGTTTGCTGCAGACAAGCAGACTTAGGACATGGATTCCTGGAACCATGTCCTGTGTTCCAATGAGACCAAAATACTCATTTGGTATGGATGGTGTCAAGAGTGTGTGGTGGCAACCAGGTGAGGAGTACGAAGACAAGTGTGTCTTGCCTACAGTCAAGCATGGTGGTGGGAATGTCATGGTCTGGGGTTGCCTGAGTGCTGCCAGCACTGGGGAGCTACAGTTCATTGAGGGAACCATGAATGCCAACATATACTATGACATACTAAAGCAAAGCATGATCCCCTCCCTTCGGAGACTAGGCCGCAGGGTAGTATTCCAACACGATAACAACTCCAACCACACCTCCAAAACAACCACTGCCTGCTAAAGAAGCTGAGGGTAAAAGTGATGGATTGGCTCCAGTCCTAAACCCTATTGAGCATCTGTGGGGCATCCTGAAACAGAAGGTGGAGGTGTGCAAGGTCTCTTAACATCTACCAGCTCCATGACATTGTCATGTAGGAGTGGAAGAGGACTCCAGTGGCAATCTGTGAAGCTCTGGTGAACTCTATGCCCAAGAGGGTTAGGACAATGCTGGAAAATAATGGTGGTCACACAAAATATTGACACTTTGGGTCCCATTTGGAAATTATCACTTAGGGGTGTACTCACTTTTGTTGCCAGCAGTTTAGACATTAATGGCTGTGTGTTGCGTTATTTTGAAGGGACAGCACATCTACACTGTTATACAAGCTGTATACTCACTACTTTACATTGTAGCCAAGTGTCATTTCTTCAGTGTTGTCACATGAAAAGATATGCTTAAATATTTACAAAATGTGAGGGGGTGTACTCACTTCTGTGACATACTGTATATGCTCAAACTGGTTTATGAATCAGTTATTTATTAACAAAATGGAAAGCTAAGGAAAGGGCAAACTGATGTCTAACAGTGAGCAGGAGACATTATGGCTTAAAAAGGCGCTGGATGCTAGATCCAAAACAGCAAAATTTCTCCAGAGAAAGGCAAGATCTTGAGATTGCCCATTCATAGTCCAGACAGTTTTACATTTTTTGTAGGTAGATAGCTTTTTGCAGTTGGCTTGCAAACAGCTGAGCATTGCAGGATTTCACTAAACTCATAGCTATCAATGAATTTTTTTACAGAATTTAACTGAACCTTTTGACTGAACCTCACTTTTTAATTACTTTGGATTTTATTTTTTTCGCTACTTTTTAAAGATTAGGAAACTTCAAGCCCACAGGCTTTACCATATTCACTGGAGGAGTTTTCACAAATGAAAGAAATTTTGAGTTTAAAATTGTAGTATACAGCAAGAGTGATTAGAGTGTTGGTTTAAAAAAGTTTTAAACATATTAAGAGTCCAATTGGACTTGGGTTAAGACCAGTGGTGAAATCTGAACCGGTTTGTTACCGGTTTGCTAGCAGGGCATGAGCGCTGTGCGTGCGCATCCACAGTTCACACGAAACATGCACATATGCATCCACAGTTCGCACTGAATGTGCGCTGCGCAGGCATGCACAATACATACCAAAAGGAGGCTTGGGAAGGTAAGTAGAACAGCAGGGGAGCTAGTAGCTAGTAAAAAATGCTTTAAAAAGGTTAAAAAAAAAGGTTCCAAAGATCACAGCTGTGCCGCGTGATCGTCAGAACCTCTTTCTTTTTTTAACTTTTTAAAAGCATGTTTAACTACCTAATCACCCAAACCAGTAGTAAAAAAATGCTTTAAAAAGTAAAAAAAAAAAAAAAGGTTCTGACGATCATGTGGCACAGCTGTGATCTTTGGAACCTTTTTTTTTACCTTTTTAAAGCATTTTTTTACTACCGGTTCAGGCAAATAGGTAGTAAAAAATGCTTAAAAAGTTTTAAAAAAAAGTTCTGATGATCATACATTACTCAGTTGATCATCGGAATTTTTTTTTTTTACATTTTTTTTTACTATCAGTTTGGTGAATCAGCAGCATTTTTACTAATGGTTCAGGTAAAGCGGCCGGAACCGGTAGCATTTCACCCCTGGTTAAGACTTTGAAATAAATTATAAGAATCCTTCCTGTGGGAAACTTTGTACATTTGCACTGGGGGGAAAAAACTGATGACTTTGAAGGTTGGTCACTAGAGGGCACCAAATGGACATAAATGCATTGATGGAACCATTAAGAAAGTTCTATAACAATTGGGCTCAGAAAATAATTTTAAAGATAGCTGCTATTATATATTTAATTAGGAAATAGGAACAAGTTCCACCAAATAAAGCTGAAATTGATTTGAATGTGGATTTTAAAATGTAAAAGAGGGAGATGGACTTAAATAGTGAATACAGTATACAAAAACATGAATTGTTGGGTATACAAATGAAATTGGATGATTTAACAATTAAAAAAGATCTACAAATACTAAACCAGAAGAGTTACATGGATCACATTTTTACATTAGATTCACAAAAGGGGTCTGATAAAGTTGTCAATAATTTTAAGAGAAGAGACGATGAAAATATAATGCAAATGACCTCTTTATACTGGATTTTCCAGAGGAGCTTGATAAAATTGTCATCACTTTTGTGAAATGAGACAAAGAGAGTATGAAAAGAAAACACACACTTAGACATTTTCTGAGGGGACTAAAGACTGTTGTGAGCCAGGGGAAAGAATATAAAGTTGGTTAATTTGATCAAGGTAAAAATAACTTAATTGCAATTTCTAGTAATGTTTAATGGATTTATGTTGACTAGAACCAGATGACAATATTTTAAAGGTTTTGTTTATTTAAAGAGATGAGATGGAGGCATCTGTTTAAATAAAAATGATAATCCTTAATGGGCTTTGCTAATTAAGATGAGGCTTTAATACTTGTTTACAGAAAATGGGATTGAACATGGGATGATAAAATGGTTGCATTTTAATAGCTGATCATAAGTTGTAATATTAACTATACTTGCCATGGACCAATGGGGAGGGTTCTTTTTTTCTTTTCTTTTTTTCTGTACTTTTCATTTTTTTAAAAAAAAAATACTTTTTATACTTTGTTTCTTTTGCAATTTGTATTAGTTTTTTTTAATAAAAAATATCCTACAAAATGAATAAAAGATATAGTGGAAAGACTAACCAATAATAATTCATATGGTCAAGTTAATGCTGTGCTTAAAAATTGAGCTTTTTAAAATTACTATTATGGAATAGCAGTTTTCAAACTTTTTAAACTCATTAGTTAAAATAAAGAGAGGCAAAGATCTAGTGATAGAAAATTGCCTACTTTCAGCAATTTTTTTAAATATTAGGTTCTCCTGAACATTATTTGAAAATCCCTGTAACAGGGATATAGTAGTATTTTTATTTAGCATATGTTCACATTTAAGCAAAGTTCAATATCATAAGGAACCTAGTAGCATCTTTTTCAAATAACAGATTTTATTAAAAACATTAAGACTAATGAGTTAATGATACCCTTTAATACAATCTGTTAATCAAGAAAGGTGCCCCTTCTGATTTTTTTGGTATCCCAAACTAATATAAATCTGCTCCTGCAATATCTACAAGATTTGTGCATTTATGTATCTGTGTGGGTATGTAAAGTTTGTGATTTTTGTCTTTGTCTTTTTCCCCTTTTTCTATTCATATTTTTCCAATTTTTATTTTCTGTTGTTGATTTAAATATCTGTATAGATGCCCATCTTAAAACCAAATTCTGAACAATACATACAACAAAAAGACCAAAAAAACCAAAAATAGAAAGATCTCGTACCTCAATGACACTTTACTATTTCTGTATAGTAAATAAATATATTAAAATTTCACATACATTTCCCTTGATACAATACCATATTGGAATATATAAATAAAATGGCTTTTCAAGAAGTTCACTGCAAAGATGTGAAATAGCTTTCTCTAAACTGATACCGCATGACTGATTGAGATACAGTCTTCAAAAATAGTCCATCAGCAGATTATAACGTATACTATTGCTAGAGTAAGTTACACATACAATTAACACCTACTCTGTTTCTTTCAAGATTAAGGAAGCAAAAATTAAAAATGGATTTATATAGCAAATGTTAAAAGAGTGTTTTAGTACAGTTATTGATACAGCATATGCCAAAAAATGGAACAAAACTAACACACACTAAACAACCTCTTTTAGTGAGAAAGCCTCCAGCCACAACTGTCAAAATTCATTTTAAGACAGAAATCACATGAAAACAGGAGTTAATATTGCTTTTTTAAAAAAAATCTGTAGCTTAATGCCAGGAAATACCTGAAAATCTGGGCACAATAGTTATTCCCATATTTACGTAACTACAACAAAAAAGTGATTATCTTAGAATATGGCAAAATAAAAAACATCAAATACTCACAAGAACATTGCAATATTAAAGTTTTAGCATATCTGTAATGAAGAGCTACTCTTAAACTAATTATACAGCTCATAAGAAATGTTTTATCTCAAGGTTCAATCTAAGAAGTTGCCAATGCAAAACATTGAAAATAACCACTGTGTAGGTCGAGTGTGTGTATATAAGCACACATACATATAGAATTCTTTGTGTTCATAGGTTTTCATTGTTATGCAAGTAGATGTGGTTTTTCTTAATTACATATTCTTTTGTTTCTTGTTTTGTACATTGTTTGATGTCCCAATTAGAAGGAAGAGTGATAGTTATAAGGTTATTTTTTTACAGCAGAAATCAAAATAGGCTATTTTTCTGTAATACAGGTAGTCACTGACTTACAACCACTCATTTAGTAACTGTTTGAAGCTACAAGCAAAGTGACTTTATTTATTTATTTATTTATTTATTTATTTATTTAGTCACAACAATATATATAACTATCATACAGAAAGGTTATATAGTATATAAAGGTATAGAAGAAAAGAAAAACAATAGGACAGGAACGGTAGGCACGTTTGTGCGCTTATGCAGGCCCCTTATGACTAGGTTTCATACTGTTGCAACATTCCTACAGTGATGTGATAAAAATTTGGGGACTTGGCAACTGGCACGTATTTGTGACAGTTGCATTGCCTTGGGGTCATGGGATCCCCATTTGTGACCTTCACAAGTTGTTTCCGACAAGCAAAAGCAACAGGGGAGGGCAGGTTTGTTTAATGACCATATGAATCACTTAACAATTAAGAGATTCCCTTAACATCTGTGGCAAAACAAGATTGTAAAATGAGGCACAACTCAATTCATGTTAAGCCTTGCTTAACAATTGAAATTTTGGGCTCAGTTCTAGTTGTTAAGTCAAGGACTACCTGTACAAAACTAAGAGGGAAATTATTTCCCAAAATCCTCCTTTCATCTAAAATACTGAATAAACCAAACTCATTATCGGGATAAAATCCAATCAAGTCAGTATTTATAGATAGTCCTCAACTTAGAACCATATGTTTAGCGACCATTTGAAGTTACAATGTCACCCAAAAGAGTGACTTACAACCCAAGTCCTTGCACTTACAATTGTTGGTCATATGATCAAATTCAGGTATTTGGTAACTGGCTTATATTTATGACAGCTGCAGCAACCGAGGGTCACCATCTGAGACCTTCCTAGCCTGGCATCTGACAAGCAAAATTGATGGGAAATTGGATTCACAAAATGAAATCAGGCGTGACTCATTTAACCACCACCTTACTTGGAAATGGAAATTCTGGTCTCAATTGTGGTTGTAAGTCAAGGACGGCCCATATTTTATCTGATCAAAGTGCAATGAATTTCACTTAAAATAACGCTATAGTAAATTTGTATATGCTTCCCATCATCCATATTAATTCTTATGCATTCCTCTTCCTCCATTCCTGCATGTTCTTTTATTTCAACTTACTAATAAAATAATCACCCCAGTAACATATATCTTTCCCACAAATTGAAATGTAACACTTTGAAAAATAGGAATAAAGTCTGCCAATTTAAAAGATTCCCTTCCTTCCAACCCACAGATGTTATTCCTAGTATGCCTTATACGTAATGATTACCTTCACAGTTGGAATTTACCTATAATTTACATTACTACAGCAATTATCTCCAAAATGTAATACGATATATTCTGCTTGCAGAAAAGGGAAGAATAATGCCTACCTGAATTCACATATTAATAGAGGGCAAAGGGTGGTAGGGAGAAAAATACAGCCTTAGCTATTATAGCTTAGTTATTATTTGTTATTTGTTATTCAGTGCAGATTATTTGTATTATCTGTACTGAATGAGAACAAGAACTAGATTTAGCCATTGAACTGAAAAGAGAAAAACGATAGCATCCCCAAGAAGCCTCTTCGCTCAATTCTGAGATTTCTCCCCCCCCTCCCCCGCCCCACTCAGACACTGACTTCTTTGTCTATTGTACGGTCCAATGTAATCCCTTTGCCCTGCAATTGTTAGTTGAGGCAAAGAGCATGTGAACTCTCCACTGAGGAGGCAGATGTTTACTGACACTGTCATAACTTGCTGGATACATTAAAAAAAAAGGCTTTAGCAAATGTAACGAGATTTTGCATTAGTCAGGAAACAAGCACAGCTATTGAACTGCTCCAAGGCTTCATTCAGCTGCTGGGTTATTTGGTTGTATGTTTCTCTTTTCCCACTGTACTTATCTCTTCCACCAGCCTTATTGTGATAATAAGCCAGGAAAATAAGTCCCATGCAGTCCCATCCTCTCAGACCTTGTCCTACTTCAGTAAAGGAAGCTTGTGGCTGCCTCCAGACACCAGATCCTTAGAAACTTACTTCCCCCTTCTTTCTGTAATGCTCTTCCACATTGCAAGCCACAGGCCACAGCCTTTCTGAACTCATTGGTATTACATTCAATTCAGCAACATTTGGATGACAAGTAGATAATATCTGCTGGGGAGAGCAATATTTCATAGACTTTGTTGGTCTGTTTTCATCAGTATCCTTTAAATCAGCAATAAGGAATATGGTAGCTGAACTTTTCACATCCATGTTACATGTTTATAATGATTCCATGTTTTAAAATCTTGCAAATTATTATGTGCTGAAGCAACACATAGTATTTGACTTTTCTGTGTCTTGCACTAATATATTTTCTACACTGATAGATCGCCAGAGATATAGCCATCTCAGAAAAGGGATGACTTCAATCATTGGGCAAATTATAATACATATTTTAAAAAATGAAATAAAACCACCTGAAGCCATCCATTCCCTTTGTTGGTCTACTATTAGCTAAGAGTATGAAATGCAGAGTTCTGTTCAATATGTTTGTGTGTGTTTGTATGAGAGAGAGAGAGACCGAGACCGAGAGAGAGACCGAGACTGAGAGAGAGACACAGACAGACAGACAGACAACAAGCAGTGAGTCAAGAATTCAAATGCTACCACTTGCTAAACTTTTTAAATTTCATACTCATGCGGAGTATGAAAAGGCATTAGTATTTTACAAATTAGTATTAATCACTCTTATCACCCAGAGTCACTCTATGAGGGAGATAGGCGGTTCCTAAATATGATAAATATAGGGAAAAGGAACAGTTGCAAGTTCACTTCTGCTGTCAGAACAAAAATTTATACATCTTTCTTCTGACCATGTGCACTGAATAGAATTGGGTCCAGAACAGTATACAATAATATTTGAATATAATTAACAGATGCATATTGGCTTCCAAAAATTATCTAGTTAGCAGCAATGAAACTTTACAAATCTTTTAAGATGATCAAATAATATTAAAACATAATTCAAAACTCCAGTTGATATAAATGCATGTTTTCTATATTTGTTTTAAATTTAAAAAGTAGGAGACAGATTATAATTTTCAAGAAACAATTAAAGATCTTATGTATAGTTGATCTGACCAGACCCTTGTGTATTGTTGTGCCTTTAAGCAGGTGGATTGCAATAACAACTCTATTTTTATCTATTATTGTGTAATAAGAAATTGTACAAATATAAGAACTGTACAAATCCTTTCTTAGGCAAATATCAAATGCCACAAAATAATTTGTTGCTTAAAAAATTAAACAAATTAATTAATTTGTTGCTTAAAAAAAAATTAGCTTCCTAGTTAAAGCTAAAGGTTCTCCTCGCATATTATGTGCTAATCATTCCCAACTCTAGGGGGTGCTCTAGGGTGCTCATCTCCATTTCAAAGCCGAAGAGCCAATGCTGTCTGAAGACATCTCCATAGTCATGTGGCTGGCATGACTAAACACTGTTACCTTCCCACCAAAGGTGGTTCCTATTTTTCTACTTGCATTTTTTTACATGCTTTCGAACTGCTAGGTTGGCAGAAGCTGGGACAAGTTACAGGGCACTAGGGATTCAAACCGGTAAACTGCCAACCTTTCGATCAACAAGTTCAGCGTCTTAGCCACTGAGCCACCACATCCCACTTCCTAGTTAGCCTATCCTTAATTTAAAATTATAAAATTTATGTTATTTCTATACCTGGCTCTTATTCTTGCTTCTTTCAAAAAAACCATCAGTGTTTCCACAACTGGCTAAAATTAGCCAAAACAATACCTTTTATTTTCTTTGAAAGTATCATCTCTGCAACCTTGCAAAGTCATACAAATATTCTAAGGATGAATTAAGGGGCTTGAGAAATGTTTTTTGGTTGGTCCTTAACTCCCAATGTGCTATTAATTTGTATATCACAGGAAGCTATTACTTCACTACACAGGCTACCTGGACAAATTTGTGATTCACTCCTAATGCTGAAAATGTTACAGAACTTATAAAAATTTGATCTTCTAAAACTAAGAAACTAAGAAATCATGCCTCAGATTTTATCTGACTAGTCCTATTTCCACTTTCACTGCTTTTTACAGAAAATGAACATATACTGTAATTTCAAATGTCCATTGAACCACTACATTCATTGTCAACATGTCTGCACAATACATTAAGTCATAGGAGGTTTAATCATAGTTTAAAAACAACAACCAAAACTGGATAGGCTAGCACAACTTGTTAAACCCATAGACTACAATTGGGTTCATACAAGGGGCAAGGTATAAAATAATTTAGTTTGCTTGGTGTCCTGTTTGACATAAGTCTCAGCCAAATCCTCCCTCCCTCCCCACTGTGTTTGCATTAATAGGTGCACATATCCCATTAACTTGTGCAGTTGCTTTTTGGCTTTGTCCAAAAAGGCTGTGGACTTTGTCCTGTTAGTGAAGTTTGACAATTGTTTGCCTAGTTCATCATAGTTTAAAGCATGCAGTCTTAAGATAACATGCAAAATCTCTCTCCTGTGATTTGTGCACAAGTCAAAAAGAAACAAAACCTGAACATCACTTAGGACCCGGGGCCCTTCTAAATCTTGAATTACACTTCCTCTGACTCCTTATGTCTGGGGCCAATGAGAGTTGTAGTCTTGAGGGCACTCAATTGTGTCAGATGATAAACAGCACCCTGATCTACCTTGAGAACAATTAACTAAATCATGGGCAAAGAAAAGGATGTTTGCACTACCAGCAAAATATCAACTATCCCGGTACTTAGGTTCCACTCTGCAACATAAAACACTCAACTATCTTTCCTGCACTATAGACTTATCACAGATAACATACCCGGCAATGTATCCGGGAAAATCAATCAAAAGCCGTAAATTAGCCACCTAATATCGTCCATCGTTTTCAATAACCAAAAATATGTAATTTCCAATTTTTGCAGCAAAGGAAGCCCCGGGTCCATTTTAAACAGATTCAGACGGAGTCCTTAAATTCCACTCTTGAAGCTGGCGAAGAGAGGATGAGAGATCGGAAGGAAACGGGGAAAGGCGAGGATGCTTAAAAACTTACCCTAAACCATGGTGAAAACATCGCCCGAGCAGGCAGATAGCGATCGCTCCTTCTCACCGGCATCTCCAAGAGTGTTCCGTGAAGGAAACCGCTACGGAGAAAACTTCAGCCGTCCCACTTCCCCCGATTTTCACGCTCACAAAGCGGCGGGCGCCTTGCTATTCCTGAGCAACTCTTGGGCTTCCTTAAAACCCCGAAAAAAAGTTTCGCACTGTTTGGGAACCCAAAAACTTCCTCTTCTGGCCTCCGGTGTCCTTATCCCATCCTCCCCAACAAATCCAAGAAGCCGCCCGGCCGGAATATCCAGCCGTTCACTCCGTTGAGCGCAACTACCACACCAAAGCAACACTCTTTAATAACGCCGCTACCATTCCGAGCCGAGGGGGGTGGTTCCACACAAAAAACTCGCGCGCACCTGTGGCGCCGACTTTACGCCCGTGTTCGCTATCCAGACTAGGCGAGTGACACAGGCTCCCACGACATCGAGAAGCAGCAGCGAAGGATAAAACGGGGGAAAGGAAACGGTGTCGGGTGCTAATACAGACCTGCTCCCTCCCCCCTCCTGGACCAATTGGTTCGCTCCCGATGGAACCCTGCGCTGCTCCCATTGCAACATTTCGTCTTCCCTCTTGGAAGTTGAGGGGCGGGCGCCGGCAAGGGCATTAATTGTTCGCTTGACGCCTCCCATGATGCGAGGGAGGAATCGCGGCAGCCACTCAGTGCCTCAGCTCGACCAACGCTTCCGTTTTCATTTGGGGGGGGGGAAGAGTTACAAAAAGAGTAGAAAAAGAAGCGCGCAAGTACGCGCATACATACACGGACAAATACACCGGGGTGGGGGTCGTTATGAAGAAAATAAGCTGCTGCGTAAAACAAGAGCTCGGCTAGGAGAAGCGTGGAAGAGCCCGTCTCAGAGAAGTAGGACGAAGAGGGTCAAACTCAGAACAAATTCCTATGCGCTTGAGTAGGCCTTTAATGCTGTGCACTGATGCTGGGCATGAGGAAAAGCTACGTTCCTTCACCTCCAACCTTGGGCCTGCAATCTTGTGTTTTAAGCCATTTGGAAGGAAAGCCCTATTCTAATCATTGTTTTGAGGACCACGGCTTTCCTATGGAGTTGCCTGAAAGTTTTTCAGCTTTGATAATGTCTAAATCTGGGACTTGCCAGGAAAACTGCAGGGACTTGCCCAGTCCCCAGGAGTCAAAAACTGCCTCCAAGGCACACAGAGACAAATCTAAGACTTCTATTGAGTAATAATTTCACAAATCCTAGATAAACTGAGCCTAGGAAACAGAAAGTGACACATACCTCCCGGGTTGGAAGAGGTTTTAGCAAGTGAAAAATAGAAGAGATGATGAGACTGTCAAGGAAAAATGAAAAGTTCTGAAAGAGAAATTCTTGGTGAAGTGGGGAATAACATTTTTATTTTTTCAATGACTAAGCTTCCCATCAGATAGGAATGTCATCAGTCCAAACTGGTGGTGTAAAGATCACCAGCGTGTAAAGAACAAGAATTAAAGCTGTCTACATTTCAAGTCCTAAAACCAGGAGAGGGAGAAAATGATAGCAACAACATGTACCTCCAATAATAAAAGCAGCCCAAGAAATAAAACGTTAGATTTTTTTTAAATTTCTCCGCATCTCCCCCACCCCTCTGAACAGCAAAAAAATAAAATAAAACAACTATGAATAATATGGAGAAGACAAAATAATAGTAGTTCCCTAAATGCAGGAACCGGTAATTGAAGCTCATGTAGGGATTACAGCTCTCTGAGGAGTAATGGGTGCTCCTAGACTGGTGTGGCCATACAGCAATTCACCCCAGCAACAATTTATAGAAGTGCAAAATAATCCCCAAGGAAAAGTATGCCTAGTGTAATGGTATTTCAGATGTTTCCAGTAATAATCAGTTTGCAAAGTGAGTACCTTGTTTACTTTCAGAGATAGAAACCAGACAAAGCTGTGATCTTATTCAACTGCTCAGTCAGTAAGGGAAAAAAAGGTTCTGTTCTAGCAGAAGTAACACAGTGTTTGAGAAGCACTGCCTGTTTTTTAAACACTAAAATACTGTATGAAGTAAATAAATGTTATATGGCTTTTTCTTAAGTTGTTCCTGGTTTGCATCATAGGCAATCACAATTACATTCCTAGGTTATTCTAATCAATAAAAATGATTAATTGGTAGCCAAGATGAAAGTAATACATTTTGCTCTGCTTATTAATATAATAATAATAATAATAATAATAATAATAATAATAATAATAATAATAATAATAATAATAATAATAATAATAATAATAATAATATATGCTCAGTTTTGTTTCGGGTGCAGAGACAAACTGTTTACTTCAACCATTACAGGGTATAGAAAAAACTAAACATGTAAGATGGAGATTATTCCATTTATATTCATTGAGCAACCTTTTCCACACTGACACTATCTTGATGCAATGAGACTATAGCTCTCAAAACTGCCAGCCAGTAAGACTGAAGGCCGTGGGAATTCCAGGTTGGAAAAGGCTGTTCAGTTTTAAAACAAAATGTTGCAACTAAAGAGAAGGCCTTTGAGGTCACTTGAGTCACAACCACATACTCTTGAATTCAAAATTTAGTCCACTCAAAGGAAGTGAAATATCATTTGCTTTTTTCCCCCAAAGAACGCAGACAATGAATAAATCTTATTTGTACTAACTCTTTCAACAGAGATGAATTTATGGCCTTGTGACTGGGAGTTAAGTTGATTGCATTTTTTTGTCTCTTTAGAGACATCTTAGGCTTCTTTTTAAAAGTTTTCATTTGTGTTTATAGTTGCAATTGTAATGCTTAATAAAACGTAAACATATAATTTAATAAAATTTAAAAAAGAGTGATGTGACCTGCATTTTTGAAGATGCCAATGAATTTTTAAAAAATTCATAATCGAAAAATAAAATCTACCTTTTGTTTTGAAGAAAAATTGGACTGTTGCCTATTATTCAAATAATTGAAATTTTTAAAAGAATAATTCCTTTGTTTCTTAAGATTTGCGTATACAAATGGCCCAGGTGAGACAGAACAAAGTTCATTTTTAAATGTTTCAAAAAAAACTCACCCTACAATAAAGAGATGAAACTACTCGTTCTATATTGCAAATATCCATTTTTAGTGCAGAGCATTTTTATTGGTCAATCAATTTGATTTGAGAGAAACATCTCAATTCTGTGTTGCACTGTATTTAAAAACATTTTGTACCCAGAGCAGCTTACAAACAAACTATTGTTACAACCTACTTAGGAAGACAGCCGCATCAATGAATTACATACTGCCAATGAGATGTGAACTGTGCAATTCATTCTAAAAACCAATCAGTGAATTCTGCATTTTACTGGATGATCAAGCAATGTAAAGGCCAGATAATATAATCCAGAACAATGTTTACTTAATGTTTTAGAATTGCCTCTCTACATTTCTCTACGGTTTAAGTTTTATACTCCACTGATCTGGAATAGGTTTTTTTTCAATGAACAGAATTTTACACAAATAATTTAATATAAATAAGTGATGAGGAGGACTACCCAAGAATTCTCCTTTAAAATCCACTGTATGGTGTAAACCAAGGTTTGGTAAGCTTTTCTTTGTTTCCCAATACTTGTCCAGGAAAAGTGCCTCAACATGTCCAAATAATCAGAAGCACATCTCATTGTGATATTGCATTATAAAGGTTATCTCTTCTTTCTTATGTACAAGGTTAAAATTTTCTGAACTTGTTTTTTGGGGGAAACATACTTAGCGGGGATGGAATGCCCTGGGTATTAATAAACCTATAATAAAAACTTGTATTTACTCATTTTTCAGGATATCAGGCCATGATTTGGTGCCGGGTATTAACTTATATTAAATAGAATAGGACATTGAGATTTGTAAATCTCTTGGTTTAGCATTAGCCATATGTAGAATCAATGGAGATGCAATCCACCATTAAACCTAACAGAAAGCAACACTTGTTTCAACTGTTGGCTCTCAATTTGCAAACAGAAATTTATGGATATGCCATCAGCTTCATTCAAATACAATTGATGGGTATAAATCTACTTCAAGATGACATTTTTGGCTTCAAATACATAGTTTTCTACATTTTTTTCTTCACAGCTTCTTATTGTTAGTGATACTTAAGACAACTTCAGTTCTTTGACATAAATTTCCAAAAATATTAGGCCTATTCTAAAAGATGTTTTCAAAGGAAAAGAAACAGCATATGACCTTGATCAAAATGTTTACTTTCAAGAGAGTTTAATCAAGAGAAAGAAATCTTCTTTTCAGTGGCTGGCAAATTCATCTGTAACAGAGAATTCAGTAAAACCAACTTATCTGTCACTACCAATCTGTCTTTCCCACTGGAAATACTTAATGCAGCCATGCGTGCTGGATGACCAGTGTTAAAGCCTCAGTTCTGCCTCCATATATTTGTTAAAGGTAACAGTGGCAAATGAAAGTAACCTGATAATGTGAATAACTACAAACATGATGGTAGTGAAAGATGCAACATGGGAAAAGTAACTCCTGGCAGAATCTTCACGTGAAATATCATGAGTGCCCCAAAATTTGCCACCAGGCCATGCTGGCTTAGCTGCTATGATTTATAAATCAGCAACACATGTTCCTCTCTGTTAGCATGCATTTTTCTCCATGGAGGCCATATGACCACCGAATGCTAATGAATTCAGTGGGATTCTATACAGATATACAAGTAGTCTTCAACTTATAACCATTAACTTGGTCCTCAACTTATAACCATTCATTTGAAGTTACAACAGTATTGAAAAAGGGTTTTATGACCATTTTTCACACTTATGAACCTTAGGGTGTCCCCATGGTCAGGTAATCAAGATTTGGATGCTTGGCAATTGGCATGTATTTATGACAGTTGCAATGTCCATGTGATCATCTTTTGCAACCTTCTGACAAGTAAAGTCACTGGGTGAAGCCAGAGTCATTTAACAACCATATTACTAACTTAACAACTGTAGGGATTCACTTAACAACTGTGGAAAGAAAGATTGTAGAATAGGTCAAACTCATTTAACAAGTGTCTTGCTTAGGAAAGGAAATTTGGGGCTCAAATGTTTAAGTCAAAAACTACCTGCACAGAATAGCATTTTTGGATTTTTATACTATTGCCTTAGATTTTCCTATATTCATTGTAGTTATCTATTCCCTGCCCCCTATACGCTTTTTCCCTGCAAAAAAGGAAAATTTGTACTGCAAATCAACTTCAAGAATATAACTAAGGCCATCATACATCATTTTTAATATATAAAATTAAATGCATAGAAAACCTACCTGCTCTTTGGAAGTACCTTAAATAAGAATTTTGGAAATAGCTTTACTTTGATTTTGTTTAAATAAAAAAATATTTTTTTTCTTAAACCCTTTAAAGGATTTGCTTCATTATGTACATATGCCTAGAGTACTAATTTATGATATGGTTTGTCAAGACTACATGATACACTAATGTATATTCCCTACAGCAGCGGCCCTCAAACTTTTGAGCACCAGGGACTGGTTCCATGGAGAAATGTTTTTCTGTGTACTGGAGTGGGCATGGGTTCACGTGCTGTCTGATCCTGCAGATGGGCTTCATTTGTTAGCGGGGACCAGTTTCTGGGATGCCACGGACCGCTGCCAGTCCATGGACTGAAGTTTGGGAGTTGGGGACCCCTGCCCTAGAGCAGGAGTCTCCAACCTTGGTCACTTTAAGACTTGTGGACTACAACTCCCAGAGGACTTCAACTCTGGGAGTTGAAGTCCACAAGTCTTAAAGTGACCAAGGTTGGAGACCCCTGCCCTAGAGCATTTTTTACATTCAAAAGGATCCTGGAATAATAATTGTAGAACTACAACTCCTCTCTTTATTGTTTCAGACTGTTGATTGAAACTATTGAATGTATTAACCTCTGAATGTATTAACACATACCTGGGGAAGGTCTGGCTTCAGTCTTCTTAATGCACTTCCTGTAAAGGGCCTTGGGCTCAAATTACAGCTATACTCCCATTCGCAAGGAGATGGGTATATTGATGTCTGGTCCCTAAATTAATAATAATAGAAGAACAATGTAAATTATCAATGCAATTAATCAAGGTCAAGCTTGAAATATTATCAACTGAAGATTTGTAATTACTTTTAAATTATGCTATGCAGGACATAATTCTGCTTAGCAAATTAATATAGAAAATATTTCTCTTTTTGACAGATCTCTTTGGTTGTTTAATACTATACATGATAATGATACACATTTATTCTACAATTAAAAAATCAATGCATCAATATAAATATGCCTGTTAGAACCAGATCTACTGATACACTGGCTTCATATCTATAAATTCCCATGAAACAATAACTAGGCTCACATATTGTGCTAGGTTACAATTCAGAGTTTTTTTAGAGCAGCATAATGTGAGAATCCATCCATTGTGGCTTAACAAATACTATGAATCAAGCTTTTATTATTTGTCCATCACACCCTGGCTTTAAAACACTCCAATAAGAACACTGAATTATTCAAAAAACCAAGACTGAAAAATGATAGTTCAGTGTAATATATGAATTCAGCCAATGTCTGAATTCAATGTTTGAAATATCCTGGAATAGGAGTAGCTAATACTAGATCCGTTTTGTC
Organism: Ahaetulla prasina; assembly: GCF_028640845.1. Lineage (NCBI taxonomy): Eukaryota > Metazoa > Chordata > Lepidosauria > Squamata > Colubridae > Ahaetulla > Ahaetulla prasina. Next base: position 229,663,510 of record NC_080540.1, on the reverse strand, counting down.
AAGAAGCATGGCATGATAAAATTATAGGAAGTCAGAATGTTTCTAATCATTGCTACCTGTAGTGTATACTGAAAGAACAAGGCTTGAATCCACATGTACATTCAAATCTGTTAGCTTTAGAATTCAAATAAATTCAGAAATATGGGAAGGGAAGGGAAGGGAAGGGAAGGGAAGGGAGGGGAGGAGGGAGGAAGAAAGGAAGGAAATGCAACACTAGGAAGAGAATAAAAGTTCAAATCTACTTATTGATCCAAACAATTTTATATTTTATGTTTTAAGAAGTGTTTATGCTTATAATAAATATAATAATGGCACTGAAAAATGACTTATGACCATTTTTCACACAGCTAATAAAATGGGTCAAAACTCATTTAACAACCATTTTAGCAACAGAAATTTTGGGCTCAATTATGGTTGTAAATTGAGAAATCTGAATAGATACATTGGGCTCCTGGTCATTTTGCTGTTCAGGTGCTATGGTAGTTGTTGATTCAGGGTTTCCATGCTTTCTGTTTCATAATTCTCAGTCTTGAAACTAGCTTATACAACCCTTCAATAGAAGATTTTATCACATATACAGCCACCCTGTGATGGAAAATGGAACACGGCAATATAACACCCAGGACACCTCTACATAGTATCTTCAGAAGTCAATAAATTAAACATTATATAATTCTTTTAATGAGCAAAATATCACAAGCCTACCACATTTCACAAGATTTTTCATATGGGATCTTGCAAGATTATAGAGAAAAGCCAAACTCCTGCACAACTGCCATTACTACATGAAATTGTGCAAGTGAGATTGCTGAAATCTTGTGACATTTTGGATATTTTATTTTTTTTATTTTTTTTTACAGATCAATGTCATTACGCAGTTGTGCCCAGTAGTTGAAGAAGTTGCTCACTCTTGGAGAACAGGAACGGGCACCTCCCTAAATCTAATTGTTAATTTGAATGAAAAGTACTTTGCAAGGGGTTTAAAGGAAGGTATGAGCTCCTACGTCATATGCTCTGGAACAAATTTCATCTGGAAAACTAGTTCTAGAAATGAACTTGGTTCAAAATGAGTCCAGCCATATAATCCCCAGCTATTTGTTCAACCAGGCACTTTACAAGCATTCTAAGCATAATTTCTTTATTCAAGTATAATGATTTCAGTCAGTTCCAAGCCCACTAACCACTTCTCAGCTTCCTACCTACAGGCATTTCCTGTAGAGCTATGTCAATTAAGTCTAACTTTTAATTAATTCCAAGCCTAGTATGTAGGCTTCTCTCTCTCTCTCTCTTTCTATGTGGCTGTTTTTTCCTCATCCATCGACTCATTTCATAGAATGCCATTAAAAGGATAATTCCCTTCTAGCACCCTTGCTTATTCATAGCTTTGTGATGAACAACTAGCTGGATGACTCTGATCCTTTCCCACCACACCCTAAACAGAACTGGACTGTGTTTGTTAACCAGGAAATTTCCACCTTTATGTAATTATGAAAGCCCTGTATATACACATACATCCCTATAATAAATTACTTCTTGCAATCTTTATTTCACAAATCAGAAGCATGATGATATTGTCACCATTTATATTTCTATTTTATTTACCAGGCTACATTTAGTTTCCACCCCAAGGTAACAACAGCAGAGGAATTACATCCTACCTTTTATACAGTACACCAGATTCTCCAAGTCTACAATCTCTCAATGCCCATGACCTTGATTTCAAGAAGTGCAATTTTTGGCTTTGTTGCTTGGACATGTCAAGACCACCCAAAAAATTCTGCTAGGCTTAATGAACATACCCTCCATTAATTTTCAGCCCTCCCCCCAGGTACCAAAAAGAGATTAAAAATAACAACATATTTTTACAGAGATATTTGTGCTGTTCTGATCACACTACCTATGTGCTGCTCCAAGGTTAATTAACTATTAAAAAATAAAATACAGTTATGGCCTACCTCATATCTAATATCAGCTCTACATCTTTCAGAAGGACTATCAATTCATCTGCAAGTTTACCCACCTGCAAGTTTGGGGAAGAGCACTGAACTTTATATACAAGTCTACAGCTAACCTATACAACACATGAAGCTTTACATTTGTTATCTTGCTTGTGTACTTTATTCTGAAATCCGTATTTTAAGAATATCTCATTCAACCACACTAACAACAGTTTTTTTCCACCTCTTCCAGCACTTGAGGCCTCTGCTTGGTTAGCATTGTCACTCCCCTTGCAACATTAGCTGCTTTAATAGCCTCTTTCTGCTTCAAAATCGTAAACTTTGATTTCTTGTAGTCTGTAGCAAGATTGTTAACACGCACACCACGCTCATACTTTTCAATAATTTCCTTCTTCACTTCGATTTCAATTTTCTTTAAAACCTTCTTCTCACCAACATCACCACTCTTCACTTGATTAGAGGCCATGGTTAATTGCAAAATTAATGCAGTGGCCACATGTGGGTCGCACTTACAAAAAATGTGTAAGAAAAAATTGGCACTTAAAAAAAATGGCACGGAGGGGGAAATTGGCCGCAGCCATGTTTGATCGCCACCCAAGTATGTGTTTATGACCAGATTCAAAAATTTTGTGAATTAAAAAATTTTTTTAAAAAAAGTGAATTTTTTGACCGGAACCCGATTTGGTTGTGGTCAGAAGTGTTTGTGACCAGAGGTTCTACTGTAGTTTGAGGAGGAACGATGCAGCTATGGAATAGGGATTTCCCCCAACAGAGTCTACAGGATAACCTGAAGGTCAGTTAAGAAAGATATTTTATCTCTGAATCTCAAAATGGGGAAAGTGAACCTACTGAATTTCTGATTAAGCTCCAATAATTTGCCATATATCACTTAAAGCAGGGGTGTCCAACTTTAGCAACTTTAAGACCAGTGGACTTCAACATCCAGATTGGATGGCTGGGGAATTCTGGGAGTTGAAGTCCACTGGTCATATGTTGCCAAGGCTGGATACCCTGAACTAAAAGGCAGCGAAGAATTGATAAGGAAACTGTTCTATGCGACCAGTGGGCTGCTCTGAGCTCCAGGATGGGAAAAGGGAGGATATACAGTAAATATATGAGTCAAAGAGAAACAGGCCACAGAAATTTTCCATGCTCTGGTGTCTCAAAACCATATGAAGCTATTATAGGAACATTCTTAAAACAGTTTGAAGAATACAAACTGCAAAGTATGTTTTAAATAAAATGTGATAAGCAAGCCAAAACAAATCAAAACTTATATATGAGAACAGCTGAAGTCAAAAATATTCAGCTTTTTCTTTATCTTCAACAAAAATCTTTCTGAAGTTGCTAACCACTTCTTGGTCGACAATATTTTTCCAATCTGTTGCCCTTCGCAAGCCAAGGACCTTCCATTTTAAGGAAAGATTTAATCAGACAGGGATATTTCAAAAGAAAAAGGGTCTCCATTTTGTTCTAAAATTCTATATGGCTTTATGAGTGCACATTTTATTGTACAGGGTGGAGATCCTGCCTGTGTATAACAAGCAGTCAACAAGAAAGTTACACAGCATTTGATACTGATTTATCCATTTACTCTATTTTAGAATAGACACAGAGAATTGTACCCTGAAGCCTAATGCTGGGTGTACAAAAGTCTGACCTTAACATGTTACAACCACCCTCACAGCACAGATGACCTCATTTCAAAAAGAAAAGCATAACTAACAAATCATTTTGAGATGTAAATAACAGTGTAGTAGCCCATGCTTAGTGATCATTGTGACCAGAAACTCTGTTGCTAAGACCATGGTTGCTAAGAGGAAAATCACATGACTGCGATGGACTCACAATGTCACTTCTCATTCAGTCAATAAGTGAGTCATTATGTGACGATGACTTGAGATTTTGCTTCCATATTTTTCATTAATCCTGTTTATTGGAAACTGATTGCAAAGCACAAGAGTGGTGACCATGTGATCACAGGATGCTACAACAGTCATAAATGTGAGGATTGGGTTTTTTTTTCAGTGTTGTAACTTTAAATAATCACTAAACAAGTTAGCCAGTAAGCAAGGACTACCTGTAATTCATCACCATATTTTTTCCCATTTATCTTAGCTTTTAGCCTATTTGTGCTTTCCAAAGCTATTTTTTTCTGATTCTTGAATGAAGGCAATTTGCATTTGAGTTGTATCCTTGCAGCTATTGGAATTCCAGATAATGCTGACACTGAATTAAACTTAACATTCATTCACAATACCACTCTTGATAGATAAGATTGCCTGATAGAAAAACATTCAAATTAAGTGGGGTTTACTCCTACATAAGTAGACTCAGGATCTCAGACACACTTAGAATGCAATTGTATTCCCAATATGATGCCCTTCAGAGATATTTTTTCACGATTTCCACAACTGTCATCCAGCATAATTAAAAGCCTGTGTTTGGGTAAGTTTTAGTGTAAACAATTAATCAGTGGAACAACTTGCCTGCAGAAGTTGTGAATGCTCCAACACTGGAAATTTTTAAGAAAATGTTGGATAATCATTTGTCTGAAATGGTGTAGGGTTTCCTGCCTGGGCAGGGGGTTGGACTAGAAGACCTCCAAGGTCCAAACTCTGTTGTTGTTGTTGTTGTTGTTGCTGTTGTTGCTGCTGTTGTTGTTGCTGTTGTTGTTGTTGTTGTTATTGTTATTATTATTATTATTATTATTACATGTGAAGGTTGTGTTGGTGGGGGTAGCTGCTGTTCCACACTACTTCAAAGTACAGCTGAATTTAGTGGGATTTCATTCCAATTATCACAAATATTTATTTCTTGTGCAACAACTTTTCTCCAAGCTATAGAGCTCTGCTGCAGCTTTTAACTTTTTTTACTTTATAGCCATACTTCATTTTATATATCAGTAGGATTTATACTTTATACATCAAGATATTTATGACAAGACATGTTTTCCATAGTAGCATCAATTTTAAATGCTTAATTTTAAAAGTTATAAACTTTTAATTTATCTGAAAGCAATAGTATTACTTTAGACTGAAACAACTTCATTTAATTCTTTTCCTGTCTTAGAGACATTTCAGAGTAGCTAAATGTTTACCATAAGAATTACTGCCTTCTTCAAGAGACTTCAAATGCCGACGCCCATTTTGTGCATATGTTTCAACCGCACACCCAGGATTTAAACATACCTTGTGAAAAATAGTCCAGGAGTAATTAAACATGATAATTCAACCATCAACTGGGAGAAGATGTGAATGATAAAGATTGTTATTGAAACTTTGCTGCATTTTTAAAATTTCTACAATACTATTCAGTGTACAGGTTTCTTTGCAGGTAATTCTTGTTTACATAAAAATGGCTCCAAGGTAGATGTAAAGCTATATTATATGCTAAATGAGAATTAAAATTCTGTGCCCAAGCATCTCAATTCCAATTAAAAATCTGCATTTGGAGTCCTACATCACAAGCAGAATTATATACATTAATAAAACTTTAGGAAAATATATCAATTAAAGATGTAAACATGATGTTGAATTATATTCCTTAATTATGGAATTAAATATTAAAATTGGGATTTGGCAAAGGGATTTGAGGGAAACAAATTTCATATTAAATGGAGTATTCTTTACTGATATTCAAATATCTTCATAGATTTAGGATTTTATTATTATTTTATTTTGAAATCCTTATTTGCTATCATGAATAAGAGAAACTTTTTAAAAATTTTATTTATTTATTTATTTATTTATTTATTTATTTATTTGAATTTTTATACCGCCCTATCTCCCGAAGGACTCAGGGCGGTGTACAGCCAAATAAAAACATAAGAATAATACAAATAAAAACAACAATTAAAAAACTTATTAATTAGGCCGAAATTAAAATATCACTAAAATAGTATAAAACCCCATTAAAACTAAATTTAAAACTAAAAACCCTAGGCTAGCCCTGCGCAAATAAATAGATGTGTCTTAAGCTCGCGGCAGAAGGTTTGGAGGTCGAGAAGTTGGCGCAGCCCTGGGGGAAGCTCGTTCCAGAGGGTGGGAGCCCCCACAGAGAAAGCCCTTCCTCTGGGTGTCACCAGTCGGCACTGCCTGGTGGACGGCACCCTAAGGAGTCCCCCTCTGTGAGAGCGTACGGGTCAGTGGGAGGCAATCAGTGGCAGTAGGCGGACCCGTAAGTAACCCGGCCCTATGCCATGGAGTGATTTAAAGATAGTAACCAAAACCTTGAAGCGCACCCGAAAGGCCACAGGTAGCCAGTGCAGTCTGTGCAGGATTGGTGTAACATGGGAGCCACAAGGGGCTCCCTCTATCACCCGCGCAGCTGCATTCTGAACCAACTGCAGCCTCCGGATGCCCTTCAAGGGGAGCCCCATGTAGAGAGCGTTGCAGTAATCCAAGCAAGATGTCACGAGCGCATGAGTGACCGTGCATAAGGCATCCCGGTCTAGGAAGGGGCGCAACTGGCAGACCAGGCGAACCTGGTAAAAAGCTCTCCTGGAGAAAAAGATATACAAACATGTTCCAGTACTATACTTTAGCACAGATTTCTATTACAATTTTTTTTTCAGTTTAAGCACAGGAACTTTATGAAGGCATTTTATTTTAATTACATTTCATTTTGTTCTTCCAAATGGCTAAAGGGGTGGGTATGGTTCTCCTCACCCACCATCTTTCCCAGGGAGATAGATTAGGATTAGATGGGTTCCATCATGGCTGAATGGAGCTTGGTTTCTCCAAAACAGCAACAGCCATATTGTGTCTCTTGCTCATTCAGTCCCAGGATGATATTATAAGTGCTAAAACGAACAATGCAATTTCCCCCCAGCAACAATCCTGTAAGGCTAGTTGGGCTGAGAAAAAAATGATTGGCCAAAGTCACCCAGCCAGCTTTTATGATGAAGGGATGTTTAGAACTCGCACTCTCCTGGTTTCTAAGCCAGCATCTTAACCACTGGGGCTCTTATGGCTTAAAGAACCTGCTTTACTCCCTCTGGAGCAGGACATCTTGCCATCATTGATGAAACTATGAATCCTGAAATTACCAGCAAATTCCACACGAAAGTGTCATAGTATCTATTTATGACCTGAAGCTCATGAGAAAGTGGGTCATGCAACCAGAGAACGATCCAAAAGACATAAGTCATAAGGCCAAAGAATGGTTAAAAATTAATGAATAAGAATGGCCAAGATAATACCTTGGCCTTAATTCTATAGAAATGATGTAGAAGGACATGAAGTGCAAGGATGCTCATCAACGTCTCCAAGTTGAAGCTGTTCTATAAAGAGGGCAAGCCTAAAATTTATCCAATCCCATGTGCAGGATTGATCAACAGTTATTGGAAACATTTGTTTGCAGTTACTGCTAAGCAAGAGAGCACACCAATTACTAAAAACAAAGGTTCGTATACTTTTGCCACACACAGCTCTGTATCCTTTCCTCAATAAAGAAAAGAAGAAGTACACCATTTGTTTATGTGAGTTCTCTTTATCTAGTTTTAGGACTTGCATGGAGAACAGACAATGTTTTAGATTATACTATTTATGTAGCAATATTGGAAAAATGGGTTCCCAAAGTTTTAAGCACTACTGTATTCTCTATGGGCTAGAATAGATGGTCTAAGATTTGTTTTCTATAGATTTTCCACATATCTTCTCAACAGCTACTTTAGAAATTAATCTATATTTTGCCCTCAACAATATCTGTAAAGATTAAATTAAACTAAACTACCGAAGTTCAGCTGTAATCATAGCTAACATACAAACCATACAAAACCAGAGTAAACAGGTATTTAACATGGGTCACACTGTGATTTTGTAGGTGGCAAAATCATAGGCAGGATGGCCAATGTGCTGGATTCCAAGTCCCATAAACCAAATAATAAAAGTTAAGGAGCTTCGGGAACTAAAGCTACAGCTAGTCTTTAAACCTATGACCACAATTAAATTGGAACTGCTCTGCCATTAGTAGGGTGATCGTGGAGTAGGTTAGGGTTTATGCTTGACCTAGTGACAGAGTGCTATGTCTGGATATCCCCTCTGCCACCTTCCAGCTGGGCCTTCCAAGCTCTCTTCAGCAAATCAGGGCCTAGTCCCCTATCACCCTCCACTGCATGCATCTCACTCAGCAACTGGATCCTGATCCAGCAACAGGAGGAAGATGATGATGAAGGTCATCTGTAGGGAACAGGGTGTAATGGCGGTGGAATGTGTGTGCAGAAGTATGTGATGGAATGCAGGGCATCCCAAAGGACAAAGATAGGGGAAGATAGGCAGATGGGGGGGAGTTGAAACGCCCCTGCGTGGTAACTGCAGGCAGGCTATAGTATGGAATTTTGATCACCTGACTGCAGGGGAGGGCACTGCAATGGGCATAATTTTGGGGACCAATCACAAGTCCATTTTTTTCAGCACCGTCCTAACTCCGACCAGCAGTAAAGAGGACAGGCTCAGTTAGAGTGACACTATTGGAAGACCTGAAGGACCAAATTAAGAGATTTTCTCTTAGAAATAGATCTGTGCAGTCACTAAGGTTGACACTGATTTGATGGCACATAATAAATCAATCACTGACTAATTATCCAGGAATTTAAATGCCACAGCATGAGGAGGGCTAAAGACTACCCTCCCTCTCTATAAACCATGGGGCTAGATTTTGCCTCATTTATCTTCCACAATATTGCAGTTAATAATACTTCATTAGTAGGATCAAAGGGCCACTCTTACATATTTATACAGTGTGTAGCTTCCCATTTTAGAGGAATTCCAATTACATCATAATGGAAGGCTGCCACCTAAAGGAACACAATTGAAATGCATCCATATACATCAAAGCTGAAACGAGCTGTTTGCATACTGTACACATGTGTGTTTCTGTGGAATCAACAAGCTATTGAATTTTAATGATGCTTTTTATAGTAGCAAAATATTTTTTGTGAATTTCATTCCCTGATACATCAGTCTTCTGAAGGATTTTACAAATGAACCAAATACCGTACATTTGATTAAAGCTACAATGCAAAGGCAGCACAAGTCACCTATTTTCATGTTCTGTTGGCAATCAATAGTATGGTCAATACTAGCTTGACCAGCCTGATTGTCAGATCATGGCAGTGGATTTTTAAAAAGATCAACCTCCTCTTTAAGGTACAAAATCCTCATTTATGGTGGATGACATACTTTTCTCAATGGCCTGAAGCGTATCATCAATCCATTACCAGCCCAGTGACCTCTTAACAGCCAAAGAGAAAACATGTGCATTTGTTCTGCCTTCAGTATGAGACCCTTTTATACTGCATGCAACAACTTGGAGACTGGAAAACAATGGAACTTTTCTTGGCTTGCATTGTAGACAAAGAAATGCCAAAATGCCTGATCCCCTGTACATCCCTGGTGCAGTGTAGTAATTTTAGAGTGTCAGATTAAGACTAAAGCTCCAGATTCAAGGGCACAGTCAGTGAAGAAAACTCATTGGATGACTCTGGACCAGTCACAGGGAGCATTACCTAATGGTATCAATCAATAACATCTTTTGTTTGTTTGCACAAAACCTTACACTTGCAGCAGCAGGCAGTTGAGACCGGGCACAATCGAACACCCCAGTGACAGCATCTACTAATGCAGCAACACATTTGCTTCCCATGTGGCCACGAAGCCGTATTTGGATATCCCTTGATCCTTACTTCAACCAATAAAACTGGAGGAGGAAGCATTATGTAGTCTACCCTGAGGGAGGGAGGGAGATGTATATCTATACATAATGTCTGGTGCTTATTTGGATATAATTCCAGAGCATCAAAGCATTTTATTCTAAGCTCTTCTCACAGAAAATATATGCGATCGTAAAACATTAAATTTTTTCAAAAGGATCAGAAAATCTGTTTAAAATTTAGAAACTGAAAGCTGCTTTATTTATTTAATAAATGTACAGGTAGTCCTCAAGTTACGACCACAGTTGAGCCCAAAACATATGCTGCTAGGTGAAACATGTTAAGTGAGTATGCCCCATTTTATGACTTTTCTTGCCACAGTTAAGTGAATCTTTGCATTTGTTTAGTTAGTAATATGGTTGTTAAGTGAATCTGGATTCCCCATTAACTTTGCTTGTCAAAAGGTCACAAAAGCTGATCACATGATCCCAGGACACTGCAACTGTCATAAATATGAATCAGTTGCCAAACATAATTTTGGTTATATGACCATGGGGGCTGCAATGGTCATGTGTGTGAAAAAACGGTCTTAAGTCATTTTTTTCAGTGCTGTTATAACTTTGAATGGTCACTAAATAAACTGTTGTAAGTTGAGGACTACCTGTATAGGCTGCCTATTGCACGTAAACTCTAGATGGATCCTTTGATACATGAGGTACAAATTTAAGTGGGCAGAATCAGGTAAATGGAAAGGATTGCATCCTTCTTTTTCAAGGTAAAAAGTTAAAAGTCTCACCGGATAAAAGTTCTTATTGATCAAAAAAGCAAGCTCTTTAAAAAGAACTTCAGTGGGATGAAAGAGGCTTGAGAAACTTGTGTCTCAAAAATTTTAGGAAGAAAAAGGATAGTTAAGGAGCTCAAAAACAATTAGAAAAAACAAGAGTGAAAAGAGGAAACAAGTAAGAAGGCACCTAGATACATTCTCCGAATGCTCCAAGCCAACAACAACAACAACAACAACAAGAGAATGATGCCAGGAGCTCCAATGTGACATGATGGTAATAGCACAGATTATGGTAGCAGTGGTGACAGGTGAAGAGCCTCAGGTGGTGACACAAAGCTATAAGGTGCCCAATGGAACATCAGCTAAACTGGTGGAAGGTACATTCAGGACATATTGGAAAGTAAATATGGCTTTAAAAGAAGGAAAGGAAAGCATCAGAAAGCATCAGCACCTAAGGCAGTACAGCAACCATGATCTGGCAAGGCCAGGCCAAAAGGAAGAATTGGCAGGATAGCCAGGAATAGCTTGAGTCTATGGCATGGCTTATAATGGAGCCCACAGTGACCGCATGGGTCGAATGCAGAGCAAGTGAACACAACTGAAAGAAAACTAAGCAGGAAAGCGTTCCTGATTGTCTAAAGCAGTGGTAGTCAACCTGGTCCCTCCCGCCCACTAGTGGGCGTTCCAGCTTTCATGGTGGGCAGTAGGGGTTTTGTCCGATACTGAAGCACTTTCCTTTTTTTTAATTTAATTGACTTTTAAAAAAATTTTCATAGCATTATTTAAAAACATTTTCATTAGGTTTTCATAAAATTCCCTGTGACAATTTAAATTTCTGAAAATATACTACTTGTATCACCCGCGCATAAGTTTAGTTCACGTTATGTAACTGAAGCTAAATGGCGCTATAGTGCGACCGCAAACAAAAGAGCCTTGTCCCAGAATAGCTCGCGCATCTCTCCCCCCCAGCTGTAACAGAAAAGCAGAGCTGGTAGCCGGCGCCCTCCCCAAAACCTACGTTATAAATCACCATTACTGTGGAACCTGTGGGCGGTTAGAAAATTTACTACTAACAGTGATACAAAAGTGGACAGTAGGTATAAAAAGGTTGACTACCCCTGGTCTAAAGCCTTAGAAAAGCCCAGGTAGGAAGTACAGAAGCCAGTAAAGGGAGCCTGGGCAGTGGATCAATGAACCCTAGCAGTAGCAATGTTTCGTCAAAATAAACTGAAATGGAAAAGGTCTAGAAGACACAACATCTAAAACAGTCCCACCAGAAACAGTCCATCCCAGCAAAACTAGCTGATAACAGAGATCAACTTCAACAGAAGATAACCAAGGGAGAGGTGGTTGATGATGCCGGGGACCAGGATCAATATCAATAAGGCCGAGATCCTGGAACAGATATAGAGATCCTAGCTGAAAGAAAGTCAGATCTAAGGGGAAAAACCATTAGAAAGCTAAAACAGAAAGTTTGTGTATAACAACAAAAGGCAGAATAGAAAAAGCTACAGGACAATAAACATTAACATCGAGTGGAAGAATAGTAACATAGACTAGATAGAAATCAGGAAAATAGAACAGATTTAGAAGATATCCGCTGAGGTTTATTTTAATAAGAAAGGGATAGGTAATATATACATAATTCATTTTTTCAATAAGAACATTTTTGTTTTGCCTGGGTGCAGACTATTCCTGAATGTACAAGAGGAGAAATGCCATTATATCCCCATCTAGACTCGCCCCTGCATTGAATCTGCACTGGCTTCACTATATTATTTTCATCCCAAATGCTTAATCAGAAGTTTAAATGCTGTAACCCACCATGCCTTGACTGATCTTAGCCAAATATACACTAGACAAGAGCATTACATTTTTGCCATTGAGGAAATATAACTAGCTACGCATAATGCACCCTACAAATCCGCACACAAATTCAGAGTAAATATTTACCTTTGCAATGACTCATTCACCCAACCTAGAACTCACCCGGGTTGCTGCCAGAGATTTACATGCCGAACCACTGGTAGCAGTTCTCTCTTATTAAGAGGAGTGATTCCAACTGCAGCTTCAAGAATAGCAATGTACTTCTTACATTTCATCCTGAATCTTTTAATGCGGCGTTGAATTAAGCTACCAACTATATTTGGCTGCTGCATCAGAAATCATCTTGTCTGTGCTAACTGACTAAGCTAGCCTTTTTCAAAATGGATTACAGACATTGCAAGCTGGAGAAATAGCTTTTGGGAAAAGACTAAAAACGTTCCTGACAGCTTCTCTAAAAACGTCACTGTTATGTAATTCCAGCGATCTAAAGCACTAATGGAAATGAAGCAAGAAACATGGTCCTAAGCCTGGTCTGATAATGGACACTCTCCAATTTACTAATCCCCAGCTAAACCTTCAAGGTTTATAATATTCCAAGCACTAATGGAGAAAGCAGGTGATTTCATCTTTCAAATGATGTAAGAGCTACTGAAGAGTCATTCACTATACTTTCCATGACTTTCCTTACTTTATGAGCCAAGCTAAGAGGAAGGAGAAAAAATCAAATATACCTTTTTAGTAGCAGATGCTTAAGAGATGTGCTCAAACTAAACACGCTGACACAGCCCCCGCTACTCAACAAATGCTCTTTTACAGCAATAGATTGCCTATGGTGTGTTTGGCAAAAAAATGTTTATAAATCACAGAGAATATCTGGCACGTGCACGGCCTCACTTTCCATCCACTGACTGCTGATTTTAAGCCAGGATAGGAGGTAGAAGTAGCCAGTAGAATCCCCAGAAATCTTTAGCTGTGTAACAAAAAGATCAGTTTAACTAATATAAATGTGACAAGATATGTATTCACCATGTATTTTAGAATAGAATAGAATAAACAGAATTGTTAGGTACCTTGGAGATCTTCTAGTCCAACCCACTGCTCAGGCAGGAAAATTCTATACTATTTAAGGCAAATGGTTATCAATCTCTTGTTGGAGATTGATGTTGGAGCATCACAACTTCTGGAGGCAAGTTGTTCCACTGATTAATTGTTTTTAACCATCAGGAAATTTCTCCTTAGTTCTAAGTTACTTCTCTCCTTGATTAGTTTTCACCCACTGCTTCTTGATTAGTTTTCACCAATTGCACCCTCAGATGCTTTGGAGAATAGCTTGACTACTTCTTCTTTGTGGCAGTCCCTGAGATATTGGAACACTGCTATCATGTCACCCCCAGTCTTTTTTTTCATTTTATTGATGAAGTTATTTATGCACAATGTAGAATCAATTAGTCTTATATTCACTCAGCCAGGAGCTTAAAAAATGAAGAAAGGTCAGGCTATTTTGAAGCAATCTTCCACATTCAATTTAAAATCCACATTAGACATCTCTTCTTATAATTCTGAAGGGCTTAAAATGCAGTGTTTGGGGGTTTTTTTGTTTTTGTTTTTGCTGTAAAGCATTGTTCACAGTACCACAAGAAATGAAAGTGTTATCATGCACGAAAAGTGACTAAACACCAGGAACCATTGTTACCTGTCTTTTCATGAATCCAACTGAGGGGTGCAGGATTTGGGCAGGTGCATGTGTGTCTGTACGAGAGAGAAAGTGTGTGTGAGATACATTACAAAATCTGAAAGCTTAAAGGAGAGGCCATTACAATGAAATAGTTCTCTGAACTCTGAATTATATCACTGTGTTTATATCAGGATAAATAGGATGCACAGTGGGAAAGAATAGTTCTGAAATAGTGAAAGCACCATTTAAATTCACAAATCTAACTTCCAAACATCTCTGCAAAATAATTTAAGAAATTAGAAACAAAAAAAATAGGTAACACAATAAAGGTTATTTGTGAACGAGTTTTTGTTCCAAAAAACCATCTGTTTTTTTTCAATATTTAACGTCTGTTCTTTTATAGGCCAAATTAGTTCTTTTCATAATTTTTAATTATCAGAATATTTCAGAGAAATAGAATGGAATACAGAGACCACATGAGGCGTAAGAATTTCATATCTGTGGGGAACCCCAATCAAGTTTTATCAATACTATTTTAATCAAAGAAAGGTAAATTCATTATTTTCAGATGTTTCAGATTTCAATTTTCCTCAGATCTAGCCAGCATAAGACTTCCGAAGACTGCAATCAAAAATATTTGGAGGACACCTCTGCCATAGTCATTACAGTATTCTGTCTCTCAGTGTGTCTCTTTCCTCATTTTCCAGTCCATTTAATGACCACTCAACTAATATCAGAGACTTCATTATATGAGGAACCAAGCTAGAACCTAGTCCTAGGAGTCTGTAAGTTCTATTCCTGCCTTAGATGAAAGTCGGATAGGTGGCTTTGGGCCAGTCACTCTTCTCTCAGCCCAATTTACCTCACAGTATTGTTGTAAGGAAAACAGAAGGAAGCAGGAGTATTAGATATGCTTGCTGCTTTTAGTTATTAAAATAATATAAAGGTGGCATTTTAAAAAATGAGCAGTCCCAGCAAAAATATAGTCCCAAATAAATGCAAGAAATTTGCAACGTATAAAAGGAGTTGTTAACCCACCTGATCAGAAAGGTGATTACTAGTTTGTTTACATTCGTCTGATCAGAGTTCACTCATTAGAACGTCAGCAAATCCTATTCATGGTTTCTGAGTAGAAAAGGCATTCACAACATTATTTTTCCAAACAAATCATTGATTAATCTTTCAGAAATCTCAACAACCTTCATCATTAACCCATCAAGAACAATTATTTCAAAATTAGTATTGTATCACCAAAGTTTTTGGGACATCAGTGGGGTTCACACATAGTTCCAATGACCCCATTATAATAAAAATGTGTTGTTTTGCAGGGTATTTATTTGAATACAGACCTGGAGGCAAGGATATGAGTAATGGGAATCTTTATGTAAGTTGAGTTCTTGCATGCATTCTCTTATAAGTCCCATCTGTGCACATCCTTTCATGTATTTATTATTTATTAATTTTGTACGTATTCTGCTCTTCATATTATGAATTCTATTTCAAGAATCTGAAGTTTACTTCACATGTTCAGAAGAAACATGGACTTTGATCAAATTTCAATTTTTCTATATATGTAGCATCTTCAAAAATTTTCAGCAAGTTTCTGAAATATATTCTGAAATATATTTTCTCCCAATTAAGCAGTATTTATTTTTATTTTTTTTATTTGCATTTATATCCCGCCCTTCTCCGAAGACTCAGGGCGGCTTACACTATGTCAGGCAATAGTCTTCATCCATTTGTATACTATATACAAAGTCAACTTATTGCCCCCCAACAATTTGGGTCCTCATTTTACCTACCTTATAAAGGATGGAAGGCTGAGTCAACCTTGGGCCTGGTGGGACTTGAACCTGCAATATTGCAGACAGTTGCTGTTAATAACAGGCTGCATTAGCCTGTTGAGCCACCAGAGGGATGGTGAACCTTTTGGGCTTGGCATGTCAAAAAGTGGGAAAATGCCTATCTTGACTCTGCTGCCATGTCATATCACACCCCTGAATAAAAGAGAAACACTTCTCTATTTCCACCCACTCCCCCACCTCGCCCATCTAGCCCAACCCTGAACGGTGGCACTCAGCGGCCTAAATAGAGGCCCAGGCCTCAATTCCAATCCTAGCGCCACGGCTGCCACTCAAAAAGGCCAATTCATGTTGTTCTAAAAACTGCTCAAAAGCATAATCCTGTTCTCACACAATTTTGGGAGGCTCTGGAGGCCATGTGGGTTGCACAGCCCTCTCATATAACTTCTGGAAACTGCAGGAAAGCACATCCCATTCTTGCATGGCCTCCACAACCTTCAAAAACTGCACAAGAACAAGGCATGGTTCTGAGGATAATTGTTGGATACTGGTGAATATTGGTGCAAAACATTATGATATGTCATTTTCTGACCATGAATGCATAGGTTCATCATCACTGATCTAATATGTCATTATTTCAGAAGAAAGTGAACTGCTGTTTTGGCTTGAGAATATTTACCTTCACATAACATTTCACCTACAGTAGTTTGATATGGTCAGAGAAAGATAGAATTGGAAAAAGAGGTTATACAGTTCCACCCTTTGATCAATGCAGGATATGTAGAGCAAAGGTTTTAAAACTTTTTCAGGCATCAGAATCTATTACTGGTAGTTAAAATAAATCCCAGAACTCTTCACCAAAAGACAAAGCTGGGGTGAAATCCAGCAGGTTCTGACAGGTTCTGGAAAAACCTGTAGCGGAAATTTTGAGTAGTTCAGAGAACCAGCAAATACCACCTCTGACTGGTCCCAGAGTGGGGTGGGAATGGGGATTTTGCAGTATCCTTCCCCTGGAGTGTGGTTGGAATGGAGATTTTGTAGTATCCTTCCCTGCCACACCCACCAAGCTATGCCCACAGAAACGGTAGTAAAAAAAACTGAATTTTACCACTGAGACAAAGATATGGTTGAGTGAATTTTCTCATTCCCCCTTTAGTCTCTTTAGAATCCCATGAACTTCTTGCAGATCCTTGTAGCTGAGAAACCCTGTGCTAGAATGCCTCTGATGGATGATCATATATGCTGTCTGAAGACCTCCAGAGAAAGTTTGGGGAAAAAAAGATCATATGGAGGAGGAGAAGGTGGAGGAGGAGAAGTATTTTAATTTTATGTCACAATATCCCTTGTGTGAAACAATCTGTGCAGCTCCACTTTTGAAGAATTATGGGTTACTTGAATATAATACCATGTACAAGTCTATAATCCCATTAATCTTATTAAAGTTACTCCTTATCCTGCATCCACTTTTAGCATCAGTGTTCCTTGATCCATCTTGTGCTTATTGCAAATTCTAATTTTGCATAAATTAGAGGCTTCACTAACTAATTTTGGAGAGAAAGTATACAATCAGACACCATGGTTAGTAGGAAGCAACATGGAACAGTCAGAAGCAATGTAATTTGTACTCTATTTTACCTCCTTTTCCACAGTTACAGTAGGTCACCTTATACAGTATTAACTCAGAGCCCAAGCCAAAATTGTTGAGCTTATCCGGGTAATCCAATATTGTTATTTGGATCTATCTCTACATGTAATATAAAACCTTAGCCTTAGACGCACAATGTTAATGTATTTTCCTAACATTTGATTTCACTATTGTAAGAGGAAGTTACAAGTTAGAAACAAATTCATTTCTAATTACTGTAGGTATAGTTTATCACTAATCCATTTAAGATATTAGGACAGGATTATAAACTATAACAATACACTATAAAATGAGATCCTTCAAAATAAATTAGAAATGTAACTGCATAAAGCTGAACAAGATCCATGCCTAAAATCAAACAAAATAAAATGCAGCCTTGCAATATATTTTATAATTTTATTCTGAAACATGGCAACTTTGAGTTTTGAACCCACAGCTCCCTTTAAAGGCTTCTATTAGAATTCTTTTGCCTGCATGTTTATTTTGACTGTCCTTAAAAAGTATGTGCACAATTAACAAACATGAAAGGTAACATGAAAAACCACTATACGTTTAAGAAATGTATATGGCTGCCCAACTCACACTAGAAAGAAACTAGTAACAAATTTTTAGTATGTACAGAGTACGGAAGATGACCCTTATGTATGTATATGTATAGACATATACAGGATTAGTCACCTAGGCCAGGGATCTGCAAACTTGGCTCTTTTAAGACTTGTGGACTTCAAGTTTTGCTGGCTGAGGAACTCTGGGAGTTGAAGTCCACAAGTCTTAAAAGAGCCAAGTTTGCAGACCCCTGACCTAGGCAATAGGGGCTGAAGTATACCTCCATACATCACTGAACTATAAGGAGGAGGAAGAGGTTCAGAACATTCATACGTGAATTCTGTTATTATAGCCAATCTGAATACAATAGTTTTAACCTTCTTCTGGAGTT
This sequence comes from Ahaetulla prasina, assembly GCF_028640845.1. Taxonomy (NCBI): domain Eukaryota; kingdom Metazoa; phylum Chordata; class Lepidosauria; order Squamata; family Colubridae; genus Ahaetulla; species Ahaetulla prasina. The sequence continues at coordinate 229,645,228 of NC_080540.1, read as the reverse complement.
GATTTTCTTGTCTGGTCTACCTAATAGAAGTGACTTAGTAAAAGTTGGAGTCAAAGCCGGAGAAGGAGAAGAATGGAAAGCAAGCAAAGATGGATTTCAGCAGTTTTAGGTAGATAAAGAAATGCAATTCCAGGTTAATCCAAGATCGCTAAATAACCGATACAGCATAGAAATAGCTTATAAAAAAATATGGCACAATATGGAATCCATCCTAGTATGGTAGATACAGAAGAAAATCCAAAGGCACCAAAAAAAGATGACCTAGGTTGCATAAATCATGATAGGATACAACTGAAGTCCTTGATTAATTGGTTAGGAACTTTATTACAGAAGCAACATTCCTAGCTATAACTTAGGATAAGTATTGTCACACCACCACCAGCAATACTACTATAGACAGAAGATTTTTCTAGCATTCCAAGATTAACTATTAGTTCCTATAGTAATTCATTACTATACATTGTTCTGAAATGGGAGAGAGAAAAGTTGAAGCTGTTTGTATATCTTCGTTGAATGCTGTTTAAAGAATTATCTGGTAGAAAGAGTCAATCTTACAGAGAAACTAATGTTTTTGTGCACTACCAATAAAGAAAAAAAATGACCCAGTGCACAAGGCAGCTCTTGTGTGCTGTGTTTTGTTTGATCAATCATGACAACTCATGACTCTGCCATTGTTAACTGTTTGCATTTTTACTCCAATACTGGTTAAACATTATTTTTGTGTGTATTGTAACACAACTAAGTTTCTCAAGAGAAATACTAATCAATAAAATGATTACATATAAAATATGTTCAAATTAAGTTAAACATGACTGGTGACCAATTTGATCTGAATGCTATTTATACAACTGAGAAGCAATTTATTGCAATTACAATATAGTATTCTAATATAATATTGTTTGTGTTTTGACACATCATGTTATTAAGGGCTTACATGTTCCTTGTGTTGGATGACAAATCTTTTACATTATTCAGACTAAAGCATTGTCATCACAGCAACTACTGTATTACATATGGTTTTCTAAAAAGTTTTTGAAGAGCAAGATATCAAATGTAAGGTATTTAAACAACCAATTTAATTAATAAACTAGAAAGACTCTGCCTTAGGCTTTGCACAGCCCAAAATTGCTTTTTTAAAAAAGGAAAAACTAGGATGTTTCAGAAAAAAACAATGGGAATTCCGTATACCCACTTGTAACCAAGTCGGGTGTTGATTTTGTTTACTTTGTGAAATACACTGGACCTTTTACTCTGTCAGCCTTTTAAGAAATACAGGAAATGATTTCTCTGAAACCCAGGCATTTCAAAGTACTTACTGTGGTACCCGATGTGCCATTTCAAGCATGGCTGGTATTCAGAGATATATAAATATATTTTCCTGTGTACAATTTCCTCAGGATAAGAAAAGTTCCCATGACTCTATTCAACTTAATTCTTCTGCAAACAAACGGTGAGTCACCACAGGCCTAACTCAAGCGCTTACCGACCATCATCACCTTCCTGCCCGAAAGCGCTTGAATTGGAAAACAGAAACATGTAGGCCCATAATCCTGTATATTAAGAAACCTCGATCATGCAGATTAAAACTTTTCTCTCTTAACTGGGTAAAACCCGGGAGCAAAGGAGGAAAAACAGCGCCCCTTCCGCCTGGGAAATATCCAGTCCGCCATCCTGCAAAAAGCATAACCAGAGGGAAACCACCACCCACCACCACCACCCAAGCGCCTGGAGGGAAAAGCGGCTGGAAGGCAACGAGCGATCCTCGAAGGTATAAACTCTGGCGTAACCCATGCGGATTCCTATTTATTAACTCTTTCCTGGGATTCGTCATATAGTCGGAACAGTTGTTTTTTATTCAGACGACGCCAAGCCGGGGGGGGGGGGGATATCCACCCGGTTCTCTCTCCTCGATTCGTCCCCCTTCGAAGTTGAACTCCGGGGGTCAAACCGACAAAACATCCCGTGGCAAACAACCCCGGAGAGATCCTTTCGAAAAACGACGACCAAAACAACCTGATTCAGTCTTTCTGTGCCTTCCAACACTCGACTGTTTGCGAATAGCAACCTCGCGGGCATGACCGAGTTGTGTGTCGTCGTCCCCCCACGACCCCTCCCACAAGCCGAGCGTTGTGGCTTTGCCACCTTTGGGTGTAGGTTGGGAGGACAGTATGGTGGGGAAAGGGGCGCGTCGGGCACTTCCCATCCAGGCTCACAAATTAGGTTTATATTAAGGGCGCTGCGCCTCGAGCCCCGCGCGCTCGCCTGCACGTCGGAAAGCGCTTAGAACGCGAGTCTGGAATTCTCCCCACCCGGCGCGCCAGCCCGCCCGCGCGCTCACCCCAACTCCGCCGTTTTGCTCGTCTACACCTTCAATTAAGAGATTAAAAGGGCGACTTTAAAAAAAAAAAAGGAAGAAAACGCGGCACACGCCCACATTCCCAACAGGTAAGAGAAGGGAAAAAGCAAAGCAAAACAATTACCTGGAGTAGAAAATAATTCGTTTGGAAAACCGCCCGGCCCTTGGAAGACGGAAAGTGGAACAGCCCCTGGAGATATATAACCGCGGTTTAAGCAAAAACTGCGCCTCTCAATGCCCGTCTGGGGTGCAAGCTGCCCGGGAGAAGGGAGGGCAGTCCCTGTTCTGTAAGCCTTTCCTGACTCACCCATTTCCTGTTTCGAGAGGAGGCAGGAAAACCAACCTAGGAGGCGGCTTTTTCTCAAGGGCGCGGCCGCTGGGTCGCCGCAAACAGGTAAGCGCGCTCCCGCTGCTCGCCTCCCTCCCTCCTGAAAGGAAAGGATGAGGCACCGGCTGGAAGAGCTTGGGAGGCACCTGCCCGGAGAAAGAAGCGCCGCTGTCTCCTCGCTTGGCTTAGCCTTCGCCTCCGCCACCCAACCATAATTGCCGTTCAGCCAAACAATAAAGAGAGAGAGAGAGAAGGGAGAGGACTGGCCTGCTCAAAGGACGTGATTAGACGTCGAGGCGGCGCCCTTCGATCCGGACTCCAGAGGAGAAGTTGGAGATCCCGGACGTCGCAATTCGCGCCCTCAGACCCAACAGAGGATTTGTTATTCTGAGGGCGAGACGTCGAAATGGGACTACAAAACCCAGAGGCTGCAGTGCGCAATTCGCGCCCTCAGACCCAATCGGGGGTTTGTTATTTCGAGAGCGAGGCGTCGAAATGGGACTACAAAGCCCAGAAGCTGGAGTTACCCAACTACACCGCCAAGTGTGCTAATAATGTAACCGGGCTCCGGCTTGGTCACCCATTCGGAGATTGGGATCCATCCTCGGGCTAGGTGGTCCCTGCAATGAACCTCAAAGCACCTGATCCTATTCTAGGCGTTGGCTTCGTCTGCACTCCTGGGCTTTCAGCCCTTTTGTTCTCAGTCGAGGTTTCTGGATTACGTCCCGCAGAAGTGCGGGCACGCGTGTCCTTGAACACGTGAAGCCTAGTTTCACGTAGTTTAGGGACAGCCGGGGAACCGTTACGGGAAAATGTAACCCAAAGTGCAGTCCGAGTAACACCCAGCATTTCAACGCTGGCCAGCAAGTAAGTTCAGTTCCCCTCCGTGGTCTTGACTAGAACAGGAAATACCGGTTCAAAGCAAAACTCTGATAAACGCAAGGAAGTCGAGTCAGTGGTGACACTGGGGCATTCGTCATTGTGCGGCTTTCGTTTGGCTTCAGCCCCAGATCGCAGTTGAAACTCCCTTGTGAAGGGATTGAGCAAGTTTGAGAGGGACTTCCAAGACTGGATATTCACTTCCAAGACAGGTTCAGCCTGACAATGGGTGATTTTAGGGTGATCAAGTTTGGATTGCAAAGATCCAGGTGATCCCTGAATAACAGCTAAGGTGGTAAAGTGTAACTGCGTAATCTCATCAAGAAAGCTAATAATACTTCGTTACCCATTACTTTTGTGATAAGTTGGCTGTACAGGTAGAACAAGCTGAATAAAATGCAAAGGTATTGTATGAGCCTAGATTCTGGATGTCCTAGATGTCATATACTGTATTTCATCTCAGTACACTTACTGGCTGACTTTGCTTTATAACACTGTAGCTCTGGGGAAATAATGAATGTGAAGATCTGGGATAACCTCATACCATATTTCCATAACTTTCTGAGCAAAAGATTCTGATATGATACACCTGCTTGATGATACATCAAGATACAAGCAAATTATATTTTGAGTTAGTGTGTCTGAATAGTCTAAGTGACAGTGGTCTCTTTCTATTGACAGCCCTTGACTTAATAATAATAATAATAATAATAATAATAATAATATTTTAATTTTTATACCGCCCTTCTCCCGAAGGACTCAGGGCGGTGAACAGGCAAAATAAAAACAACAATCAAATACATACAGAATAAAATATAATTTAAAAACTTACTTAAATTAGCCCAATCTAAAAATACTTTTAAAATCCCAAAACCTAATTTAAAAATTTAAAACCCTAAAACAACTAAAATTCTATGCCAGTCCCGCACGGATAAATAAATAGGTCTTAAGCTCGCGGCGAAAGGTCCGAAGGTCCGGAAGTTAGCGAAGTCCAGGGGGAAGCTCGTTCCATAGGGTAGAAGCCCCCACAGAGAAGGCCCTTCCCCTGGGGGCTACCAGCCGACATTGCTTGGCTGAAGGCACCCTAAGGAGTCCCTCTCTGTGAGAGCGCACGGGTCGGTGGGAGGCAAGCGGTGGCAGTAGGCGGTCCTGTAAGTAACCCAGTCCTAAGCCATGGAGTGCTTTAAAGGTGGTAACCAACACCTTGTAGTGCACCCAGAAGACCACAGGCAGCTAGTGCAGTCTGCGCAGGATTGGTGTTATATGGGAGGTCCGACCAGCTCCCTCTATCACCCGCGCAGCTGCATTCTGAACCAGCTGGAGCCTCCGGGTACTCTTCAAGGGGAGCCCCATGTAGAGAGCATTGCAGTAATCCAAGCGAGAGGTAACAAGAGCATGAGTGACCATGCATAGGGCATCCCAGTCAAGGAAGGGGCGCAACTGGTGGATCAGGCGGACCTGATAAAAAGTTCTCCTGGAGACGGTCGTCAGGTGATCTTCAAAAGACAACCGCCCATCCAGGAGAATGCCCAAGTTGCGCACCCTCTCCGTCGGGGCCAATGACTCGCCCCCAACAGTTAGTCGCGGCTGCAGCTGACTGTACTGGGGTGCCAGCATCCACAGCCACTCTGTCTTGGAGGGATTGAGCTTGAGCCTGTTCCTCCCCATCCAGACCCGTACGGCTTCCAGACATCGGGACAGTACTTCGACAGCTTCGTTGGGGTGGCCTGGGGTGGAAAAGTACAGCTGCATATCATCAGCATACAGTTGGTATCTCACCCCAAAGCCACTGATGATCTCACCCAGCGGCTTCATATAGATGTTGAACAGGAGAGGCGAGAGAATCGACCCCTGCGGCACCCCACACGTGAGGCGCCTCGGGGTCGATCTCTGCCCCCCTGCCAACACCATCTGCAACCAGTCAGAGAGATAGGAGGAGAACCACCGATAAACAGTGCCTCCCACTCCCAAACTCCCCAGCCGTACAGCAGGATACCATGGTCGATGGTATCGAAAGCTGCTGAGAGGTCTAATAGGACCAGGGCAGAGGAATAACCCCTGTCCCTGGCCCTCCAGAGATCATCAACCAATGCGACCAAAGCTGTCTCCGTACTGTATCGGGACTGAAAGCCGGACTCGAACGGGTCTAGATAGACAGTTTCATCCAGGTATTGGGGTAATTGACGTGCCACCACACACTCTACAACCTTCGCCACAAAGTGAAGGTTGGAGACCGGACGATAATTTCCTAAAACAGCTGGGTCCAGGGAAGGCTTCTTGAGGAGGCAGCAGGGAAAACCCCTTCCAACAAAGAAGCATTAATAATCCCCCGGAGCCAGCCTCGTGTCACCTCCTGCGTGGCCAGCACCAGCCAGGAGGGGCACAGGTCCAGTAAACGTGGTGGCATTCAACCTCCCCAACAACCTGTCCATGTCCTCAGGAGTCACAGGATCAAATTCATCCCAAACAGTCTCAACAAGACGAGTCTCCGACCTCTCACCTGAATCTACCCAATTTTGATCCAACCCATCCAACTTAACGGTTGTAAATGGTTTTACAACCGTTTGGAATTACAATGGCCTCAGAATGGGTGGTTTATACCCTGTAAAGTACTTCTGGCCATTGTAAAATGTCACACATACACCCTACATGGTCATGTGACTGCACTTTGAACTTTTATTTTTTAATCAAATTTAGAAATGACCCATTTTCCTGAGAGTCTTGGCAAGTGGCTTACCTTTCTAACTGGTTACAATGTCCCAGCCACGTGGTCATGATTTGTGACTTTTTTGCTGGTTTCCAGCAAACTACATTCAGAAGAATGGGTTTACTTGTGATTTGCTTAATGATGGTCACAAAAAAAGACAAAAGAGGTCCTGTCGTGTTGGTGCCTCAATTTAAGACTACAGTAGCTTACAACCATTTCCAGTTCCACTTGTGGACTACATATAATTCAAATGAGTTTACATAATACACTATGGAAAATGTCCAGTATAAGTACATAGTATGAACCCCATCACTGTGTACTCTTGATGTATCTAATCACACCCAAATCTTCCAAAGATTGTATTGACTTTTATTAGTCCCCAATTATTCCTCACAAAATTATCAGCAAAGCAAATGTTTTGAGAGCAAGGTGCAGTTCAATCCATTTCATGCCATTTAACTTTGATCTACTTGATGCAGTCACATACATGAAAATTCAGTTGTGACCCCTAATGGGGTCTGAATTTGATGTGTTTAGGCGATACAAGATACAGTAGTATTCCTTACAGCTTCCCTCTCTTAAATCTGTCAAAAGGCAAGCAGCTAATAATGAGCCTGCCTAAGCAATCATACAGTTGTGCAATATTGGGATCACCTATATTTCTTAGGATTCAACCTGTTTAGTCAGGATTTCTAATTGCTTTGTAGAACTACAATAATGTTCAGACCTCCATCCCTCATTTTTGAATGTTCCCCAGTTCCATTAATACTGTGAGTGATTCTAAACATCTGAGAGATCTTAGATGAACCAGGTCCACAAAGGTCACAAATAAAAAACTTTGTGTTTGCTTTTCTTTATGGGTTTTATGAAAACGTTCTTTCATGTGCTCACCTAGAATATCTGGATACATTGGAGAACAAAAGAACACTGCAATTATAACATCAGTTATATCAATCAGAATCAATTAAGATTTTGTTTCCTTTTTCCTTTTAAGTTAATTTCCTTGGGATAGACTTCCTGTCATTGTGCTAGCTCAATGCTCCCATTTTGATACAAGAAGCTGTACTAAGGGGTATCTATACAGAAATATTCACCATCACCATTAATTTGATCTGAGAATACCACAATTTTTTGAAATTACAGATCAAAAAGATTATTGATGTCAAATACCAATGATCGAAACCCATTTATATTCTTTTTAATAGCAATTTCATTTTTATTTGAATGACTCATTTGTGAGGCAAAAAATGGGGTTTTTTGTTACCTGGAATCAAGAACAATTGTGAAAATCTCCTTTATATTGTCAAGAAGATAGAACATTATGGACCAAACCTTCATCCCAGTCGGAGGTACAGAACTATAGATTTTTTTAACAGTTGGTCAGCATTCATGGCCCCTGAGAATGATGACACCCTTAATGAGGCCTTTTGAGTTTTTCCCCATCCATTTTATTTTCTGCAAATCTTGAGGCTCCTTTCAATTCCCAGCAGCTTCCCTCATGTTACCCATGTTCAGATCTAAAACGTATAAGTGCTCAATGTCAGAAAGGATATTTAACATGTCTAACATTTGAAAAAATGCAGAATTCCAGAGGTTAGATGCATTGTAGCACGTTTGTCACAAGTAAATAAGAGATCCTATCGTATTGTTCAACGATGTATTCTTTACAACGAATGGCGGCAGGAGGAGGAACTTACCTTTTACTGTTGAACTCTGCCTTGTTCAGAGTATGGTAAATCTTATAAGGCAAGCACGAACATGAATCAAATCTAAGCAAATATTTTTAAAAGGTAAATTTAAGAAGAAATGTGTTGAAGAACTAAACTCAGGGGTTACAAAATTGGTTTAAAAAAGGCATCTTATTGAAATAGTTTTGAAGTATTTACTTTTATTAAAATAATTAAATTCTAAGGAGGGGGGAATGACCCAAATTTCTCTTGGCTTCTCTTTTCTCCACAACACAAAACTTGTATTAACATGGAAAGCCATTCAAATGCTGCTACTAATGGAAAAATGACTTTTTATATAGTTTACTACCACTTTTAGCTCATTGTTGGAGGACATTGTGATTTGAGGGCACTTGAGCTACAGAAACTAAGTCCCAGTTAAGAGAAAAAAATCCACAATACATGAATCTTCTTTGCTACATCCAAAGCTTGGAAGCAATTCTCATGAGACAGAAAACAAATCAAGGCTAATAGATGAATAAACACCAGATATTGTGGAATTCAGTCTTGTCAGCACCTAAGTAAGAATACTTTAGTGCAGGGGTCCCCAACCTTTCGGACCTCAGGGACCACTAAATTCATAATTTTAAATCCCCGTGGACCACTAATATGCTTAATGACCAGCTGGGTGGGTGTGGCTAGGTAGTCATGTGACTGGATGGCCATGACCAACTTGATGTCACTCACGTCGAAGGGCACCTCACCAGCCTCTACTCACCCCTCCCCTCCTACCCACTCCTCCCCTGCCTGGCCGGGCTCCTTAGGGGCCCAACAGGAAGCAGTTGTTGGAGGTACGCAGCCACCATGAGAAAGAGTTAGCAAAACAGTTGGCTCAGTTCAAATTGGATCCGACCGAGAAGGAGGCTCAGCAGAAGCACCTCACTGAGGACTAGGAGCATAGGCTTTCCAAGCAGAGGGAAAACCTGCAGGAGTGCAAGGCCAGGTACCGGTGCCTGGAGGCTCAGCGGGCTGAGATGGTCAGCCAGTTCCAGGCCATGATGCAGTCCCACTAGAACAAGGCTCTTCGGCTCTTCACCACCACCAGCACTTCCCTCCAACCTTCATCCAAAGCCCCACATCAGGAGGCTGAAGCAGACCCCAACCCACACAAAAAGACCCTGAATGGGAAGACTCTCTGCAGCAACAGAACCGTTCATTGCATGTATTCAGTCCAGGGGCAATAGTTTGAGGACCCCTGATTTAGTGCAATATAAAAAATGCAAATAATTTTTCTGGGGACCACCAACATTTTCTCATGGACCACCAGTTGGTGACCGCTGCTTTAGTGGGAAGTGGAGGCTTCCCAAACCAAGAACACCTTGGGCCTCCTTTGTTTACACCAGTAGGGAAGGCCACGTGTTAACAATGTGTCTCTGTGAGAGGAACATATAAATAAGGTTTCAGGAAACCTAGTCCCTGACTTTTGGTGTTATTTGGTCCTCAGAAAATTATTAGAGGTCAATCCAAGGTTGGGACTGAAGTTCCCTATATCTGAGCTAGAGAATAAGATCTCACAGAGTTACAGATTCTCTAAATCTGTAATTTAGGACAATGGATTGAGAATAGCTTTTGAAGTAGCCATGACAGTCTTCCAAAATATGCTTAAAAAACAATTTTTCAACTGCTTTGCGTAGACCTAGTTTCTTCACCCATCTCAAAATCTAATGTTACATTTAATTAAGGAGAATGTTGCACTTAATCCCACTTTTTCTATGCAGTTCACTTATTAGTTTAATAATTTCCACTCCTTATTTCAAAGTTAAACATAAATTCAGGTTTTCTAATTATATACATGAAATAGGTAGGCTTAGTATTTCAATTAGTCTATTTCTGATTTTTTTAAAAATCCCACTAATTAGATTCACTTTTATAGGAATTATTGGAGTACTTCACACAAAGGCTACTTAGAAATTATTGTATACAGTCGCATTCTATGGTGGGACATAGTATGTTATATTGGACATGCCACTTGATTATGGCAATTCCCCTGAATATTGCCATTATTATAAAAGTTATTGATAGTGGAGTACATATATAGCAAAAGTATCCACTTTGGCTGGCAACTCTTATGCAAATATCGCACTTCTACAATTGGATACAATCTTGCAGAAATATTTCACCCTCATGCTTGCAACACAAGAAAAAGAAGAAAAACATGTAGTGTGTGTGTGTATATATATATATATTCCATTAGTGCTTAATAAAACAGATTTGAACAATATTTTGAGAATTTAAATTTGAACAATCATATTAAAACTAGTATACCATGAGGAAGAAAGAACTGGGTCAAAGTCCAAAGTCTTTGGATTCTTATAGACAGATATCAAGAATTAGGCTCTCCACCAGCGTGTGTTAAAGTTGATAAATTCAGTTCAATTGCTAATGCAAGTGAAAGTTCCCTTGACAATAGATCATGAAGAGAAATGCCATCATGAGAATAAATCCAATTTTTCCCAGTCCAGTCATAACGCTTTGGTCCACTGTGAAAAATTAAGACGTGAGAGAGACAAAATGTAAACATTTACAAAATATAATGGAGCATGCATAAATAAAAGCATTGGTTCACACTAATTCATAAAACTCATACATAACCTTGCTTAAAATGGGAGAATATTCTATAGCCGTGGTGACGCAGTGGTTAAAGTACAGTATTGCAGGCTATTTGCTGATCACTGGCTGCCTGCAATTTGGCAGTTCAAATCTGACCAGGCTCAAGGCTGACTCAGCCTTCCATCCTTCCGAGGTGGGTAAAATGAGGACCCAGATTGTTGGGGGCAATATGCTGACTCTGTAAACCGCTTAGAGAGGGCTGTAAAGCACTGTGAAGCAGCATATAAGTCAAAATGCTATTGCTGTATTATTTGAATAGGAGAAACTAAAAGAAAGGAAACCTGAAAAATTCTTAATTATACAGTTCAAATTCATCATATTCCTTTGGAAATATATGAATTTCACCATTTATTATACTCATGGCACACATCTCATCCTTCCTTGCTTTACAACTGGTGTATCTCTCTCTAGCATAATCAAATTAAAATTTACTACTTAGTCCAAACTGGCAATTGACAGTTTGAATAAGACCTGCAGCAATACTCAAGTTTGAATATCTGGTTAACAAGACCTCTGCAGAAATTTTAGTTTTTTCACTCATTTTGTAATAAGAACTTTAAAAGTTAGGTAAAGACTTGTGTTTATCTCTCCCCAATTTTTCTAAGGTGCTTAATGTTTTTTAAGCTACAGACGTATTTCTTTTAGTTACCTTTTATCAAAAATTAGTATGTAATCTAATGTATGGATAGCTTGAATCCACTTGCTGGGTTACTTTTACATGTACTTAACTGGTAACTACTTGTAAAAATAATCATCAGCAAGTTTTACATACATACAAATGCTCTCTTTTATGCACAATTGATACATAAACATACACTGTTAAGTCCAGTAGGACATCCTTATGAAAAAGAATGTAACTAAGGCATTCTTCTATCTAGAGAACAGTAATTGACCGTTTCTGACACTCTCTTATTATTTGGATGTTGTGTGCTTACAAAAGAAATAATGCATTCAGGTACCTTCAGTATTTTATTTATTAATAGATTTTATAGACTCAAAGGATGGTTTATGTACTTCTTCCACAATCAAACAATATCCAATTAATAGTCTTTCAACTAAGACAAAAGCATTCGTAGATAGTAGTAGCTGACTTCATCTGGGCTTGGGAGCTTTGAAGTCTCAAGTTAGTTTATAGGTGATTGGCAGCCAGACAATTCTAGGTGTTGTCTAAATTTCTAAAACGGAAATTTTGTTAGATGGCATCAAAGTCTAGAATCTGGACAATCTTGGAAATGCCATACTATTGATTTAGAAATTTCAGAATAATATCTAATAAATGAATTGTGCATTATGGTGTTTTAGTTCAACTATAAATTTTCAAATCATTATAACCTATAAATTAAACTCACCTGATTGGAGAAGAGAGCCATATCTGTTTATTTGGTGTCTGTTTATTGATTACGTAAGTTCCCATGTTTCCACCGAGTTTCACTGTTAGTACTCCATTCTTTAGAATAAAAAGGAAAAAAAAAGACCTTTGAATTAACATTATTGTGCAAGAGATTTTTCAAAAATTAAGTAGAGGCTACTTTTACTACAGTTAAAAGAATCACTCATGTTGCTGTTAAATGAGTACATTTCAACCAAATTAAACTATTTGCTTCATTTAATTCTCTCTTTGCTTTTGTTACCCTGTTCTCTATCAATTAACTTCCAGGAATTTTAGAAAAATAAACACTGGTTCTAAGTCACACATACTGTAAATGCACTCACATCTGCCCAATAGCAAACCATAAAATGGCATCTCACTTGTTACATTTTTTCTCCATCTATGCCACCTTCTGGTTTCACAACAAAACACAGTCCATTCAGTAAAAATCATGATCAGACTACAAGAGAAAAATAAGTGCCTCCAGATGACAGCCTCCTATTTTTAATGTCCACCGTGCAATTATTATTTTTTTCTTTTCACTGCTTAACAGGTTTTTCTGCAGTTAGAAAATGGGGGGAAATATGCAACTGTTGCAGAAGGAAAACAATATTGTCTGGACCCTGCCTCCCTACCCCCAATAATGTGTTTGAGAATTAAACTGGTAATACCTAGGCAATATGACGGGGAAAGAGAGAAGAAATGTGCACATACCCAGGTACACACTCTTATTAGTCACACTTTCCCCAAAAATGTTAATCCAGAACCATAGCTGAACTGGAAAAAAATGCAAATTCTGAACTGTGACAAGGGCAAATATTTTCACTGGCAAATTCTTTGATATATAGAATCATGAAGATCATGTAGGAGGAACTATATGAAGCTACGGTTTAAATTCAACTTTAACACTAAAGGCATCTTAAGGAAACAACGTTAAGGAATGACACAGTCTGCCTACATAGCATTGTACCAAGTTTCCAAATGATGCAACAAATTTGAAGAATGTGCATTTGTTCACTTATGTAGGCCTTTTCAATTCAACTCAGGCATTGGGCTTCAACTTGCTTGATTCCAAGTAAGCATGGCTTTTAGAAATACGCTCGTCTATGATATACCTGAGGGCTCCATGAAGAAGGCTGAGCAGTGATTTTACTGCCCTTGAGGAACAGTGCCTCTGATAATAACTTCAGAATTAATTAATAACATATAAAGGGTTTTTAAATGTTCTATCTACAAAAAAGTTAAAATTTACAAAATAATAATAATAATAAAAAAACAATAGCATTATACCCCAAAGGAGACATCGTAATCTTTAGAAGTAAATGGCTTGTCTGCCAAATCCTCAAAGAAATCTGTTAACGATTCCAGTGTTTCTTCAGCAAGTTTTTCATACTTGGTTTCATCTAACGAGCTGTAAAAGTCATGTGAATAAAGAGTTGCTCAAATTTACTTACTGAAAACAAGAGGGAGAGATTATAAACATTCAGAGGAAAAAAAATCAGACTACTTGAAGATATTTGTGCTGGAAGCATTTAATAGATTTTATTAATAAAGAATGGGGGAAAGTTTATTATAGACCATGAAGAGAGAAATCAGCTGAGATTTAATTCTAGACAGGTCATTAAGTCATTTCTATTCATTTAATTTAAGCAACCATCTGATATAAGAATTCTTAGCCTATTACTTCTCAACATTTGGATATGATACAAATATAGTATATCAGATAGTAGCAATTACTCCTCTATGAGATAAACCACTAAATATATTTCAGAACTTCTAGAAACAACAAATGGAACTTTGGATATATTGCCAAATTCCTTTTCTATCAGGAATGGAAAGTATCCTTAGCCTGGTTGTTCTTTCACTATCCCTGCAGGAGAAACTATTAATTTTCTTTCCTAGCTGATAAGGAAATAAATAATTTCAATAAAGAACTGTGTCCTAGCTCAGGGGTCTCCAACCTTGGTAACTTTAAGCCTGGAGGACTTCAATTCCCGGAATTCCCCAGCCAGCTTGGAATTCTGGGAGTTGAAGTCTTCCAGGCTTAAAGATGCCAAGGTTGAAGACCCCTGTCCTAGCTAGTTAAGCGAGTATCTTCAGTACTACTGAAACAGAATAACCATTTGGAAGGACATCTGTCAAAAATGTTCTGGATGAGACTTGTAAATTAAGCCTGCATTGTCTCATGTAAGAATAAAATAAGAACAAGTTGCTTAATATTAATTTGTATCCCGCCTTTATTATTTTTACAAATAACTCAAAGAGACAAACATATTAGCTCCTCCTCCTATTTCCTCCACAACAACAACCCTGTGAGGTGGATTGGGCTAAGAGAGAGTGACCGGCCCAAAGTGACCCAATTGGCTTTCATGCCTAAAGTGGGACTCGAATTCATAATCTCCTGGTTGGGAGCCTAGTGCTTTAACTACTAGACCTAACTGGCTCAATGGATCAGAAATGCTGCTAAATTAGTGATATTCCTAATGTTTCAATGCAACATTATATGCAACAATTAAGGCAACAGTTAAGGATATCTCCAGCAGGTAAACTGTAAATAAACAATAACTGACTTAACTTGAAGCAGAAGAGAGAAAAGAAAGGGTAACATTTAGCAAGGAACTCCTATAGACCAGAGTACAGGACTAAAAAAAAAAATCTAGGAAGATGCTCTCTTCTGCCATCTAGAGGTTACAAAAAAGTTATTTGGTCCTGCCTGTGAGATAAATGTTAGATGCAGCTCAGCTAAAAATATCAATGCCATGAGAACGTGTGGTTTACTACACTAAATTAATGAGGACGTGCTTTCAATTAAGGATTCCTTAACTCCAACATTCCCCAGCTTATGGTCCCTCAATATGGCAGGTTTTTTCCCCGAATGCCATCACTCTGTTTAACGACTAATTCCCACAACACTGTCAAATAATTTACTAAGACTGTATTACCATTATTCTTCTCTTCCTTATCTATCTCTTTCCACTTATTACTATAACCATGTTGCTTGTATCTTTCAATTTATATTGTTTTTATTTGTTTCCTAGTACAATTTGATAGCTATTAGTAACCTTGACTATCACTAAGTGTTGCATCTTTTTATTCTTGATGAATGTATTTTATTCTCCTTATGTACACTGAGAGCATATACACCAAAGACAAATACCTTGTGTGGCCAATCACAATTGGCCAATAAAGAATTCTATTCTATTCTATTCTATTCTATTCTATTCTATATTTTGGGGGGGATAGATGAGGAAGGTTGTCAGGCAGTTACACCAACAGTGTATTCTTCCAGGAGGGTCACCCAAGCTGTGAAGGACATCATATTACTCCTGTATTTAATCAAATAAACCACAAGGGCAGAGAAAATATGAGGGGTCCTTGATGCTCTCTTAGCTTGGTTGTTTTCTTGCAGAAGTTTCATTACCCAAACAAGGTAATATCAGTGCTTTATCTTACAGAGCAGATGAAGTGAATGCTGGATGATAGCCCCATTAGGTCAGATGGCGCTAGACATGCTATGGGTCTTCCAGAGTAGAAAGAGTATTTATGACATACGCTGATTAAATCCTATGGAATGTCTATTGACTGATGTTTTCATGCAGAGAAAAGAAAATCCAAAACTATAATGGCAGAAATGCAGTGGAACACAAAGCGTTGTAAGAAGTACTAATATGGAAAAGCTCAACACAATGAAAAATGAAATGAACTCTCTACAAACTGACATCTTGGGTATCGATGAACTGAAACAGAGTGAAATTGGTCATTTCCAGTCAGAAAATCATACTGTTTACTTCTCAAAACATGAAAAATCAAAAGAACTCTGTTGTTTTCAGGAAGGTTATAGCAAAGACAGTATTTTGGTACAATGCAGGTAATGATCAAATAACATAAGTTAGATTTTGCAGATAACCCTTTAATGAGCTATGATACTTATCCAGATCTGTGATCCTGGTCTTGAGGAAAAAGAGAAATGAATTTTATGGTCAAGTTTGATCAGAAATCAATAGAAGAGGCAAGCAAGATGTGCTGTTTTTGATTGGGAACTGGAAAGATAATGTTACAAATATTAAGGAGGAAAACGTAATTGAACTACAGAAGTAGGAAACAAAAATGAGACAGGAGAATGAATGGTCAGTTTCTGCCAATCCAATTTCTTCATTGCTAACACTATCCTTATCACCAGGTGGAGCGACAGAGAAACCAAACTGACCGTATTATTGATGTAAGGAAATGGAAGAGTTCACTTAAAACAGCAAAGACATGGTGAGGGGCTGATTGTGGAACGGATCACAAACTGCTAGTGTGCAACCTCCAAGTTAGGTTAAAGTGGAAAAACAAAACCAGTTTCCACTATATAATCTTGACAATATACTAAAGGAAAACTACAAAATCCTGAGCCTCATTTACAAGGAGCCAAAGGGGCAGTGGAATTAAATCAAAGAAACTGTTTAGGATGAATGTGAAAATATATTGCCCAAGACCAAGAAACAGAAGAAACCAACTGGATGAGAAGAGAGATGGTAAAAATTGCCTATAAGATAAGCTGAAGCTAAGAAAGGTAAAGGAACTGGGCAAAGAATTTCACAGAGCTCTTAGAAGAGACAAGGAGAAGCATTACCATAGCATTACCATTATAAAGACACTAAAATGGAAACAGACACAGAAAATTTTTCCAAAAAATTTCCAAACTCAAAAGGATATTCCAACCTCAAACCTAGTATGCTAAAGGATGTCAAGAAACAGCAACTTATTCAAAGCAGATTAAACAAAGACGAGAGTATACTAAAATACTGCATAGTAAGTATATCAATATCCAAGATACCTTAGAAGATATGTACTCATGTTTGTAAGAACTGCTAGTACTGGAAGTTAAATCAGCATTCCAGTCATAACCAAGACAGAATAAAAGAATCAAGAGAGGTTCTAACCAAATTTTGCAAGCAAATCTGGAACAACACAGTTGTCAATAATCTGAAAGAATTGAATTTACTTATCAATATCAAAGAATAGAGATTTCACAGATTATGCAAACTATTACACAACATCCTTTAATTTCACATCTTAGTAAAATAATGCTTAGGGTCATCCAAAACAGATTAGAGCCATAGGCGCAAAGGGAAAATACCACAAGTTCAAATTGGTTTTAAAAAAGGCCAAGGAATAAGTGACATTATTGCATCTGTATGCTGGATAATTGAAAAAGTCAAAGAATGCCAAAAAAAAAGGTCAATTTGCACTTTATTGGCTATAGAAATGCCTTGAATTATGCTGATCATGTCAAGCCAGGGAACGTCCATATTTGTCCATAAAACTGGACAAAATATTAATAACTTCTGATATACTGATGATTTATTTTGAAAGATATAAATGATTTGAAAGCTGTAGTAATTATAGTAAAAAAGCAGGAAAATGGAATTAAGAGTAAATATAATGATCAAACCATAATTGGTACAGTAAAAAGCCTTTGAAATGATAATAAAGACACTGAAGTGCTGGTGGATTCTGTTTTTAGGACTGACTATCAACAGTGAACAAGCAGCAGTCAACAAAGATGCCATATCATTTGGTAGGGTAGCAACAATATGTTGAAAAATATATTTGGATGCTAAAATATGTCCATATCTACAAGCATTAGAATGATGAAGAGAGTAGTCTTCCCTCTGACATTCTATGAATGTGAAAATTGCATTTTGAAGCAGCAAATTAGGAAGCGCATTGACACTCTGGTGAAGAAGATTCTTGCAAATACTATGAATAGTCAGAAAAATGAACAGTAGACCACAGAACCAATCAATCCAGAGTTCTCACTTGAGGTACATGTGACCAGGCTCAACTATCATATTTTAGACAAATTACATGAAGATCCAGCTCTCTTGAGAAGTTCATAATGCTGAAAAAAAGAAGGGTGGACTATCAGTAGCAAGTTGGCGGAACTGAATTACAACAGTCACTAATTCACTACTGACAAACTTAAAAGGCCGGATAGACAACAGACAATTTTTGACAAAGTTTGTCTATGTGGTTGCTAAGACCTGCTTGATGAAACTTAATCACAATGGGCACTAGCTTTGGTTAATGCTAGCTCTGAGTGCCAGATATCAAGTTCTGTCTTGCTCACTAATTTAGCCTTTGGGGAAAAAACATAACACAACACATTATTAATTGTGCATAGGACATACCTTTTGTCTATGAGAGTTCCTGTTCTTCTTTCAAATATAAGTTGAATACTCTTGATTCTGTTTGTCAGAACATGGTCTAGAAAGTGCACATGAACATCCTGTAAAAAAAAGTTTCAACTTAAACAAGCTTTTGCCAAAATAGTGACCTATAAATGGGTTATTATATATTAAAGGGATTGCAGCCTTTACTCCTGGGAATGAATGTGACTTGGAGAAGGGCAGGAAGATCACTTTGCTTTGTCCACCAACTAAAACATTAGTATTATTGAAATGCTCCACTCATAGGAGGACATTCATTGAACTATTGTTTCTTTTATATAACTCTAAATATGTTAAGATTGAAATACAAGCTGGGAAACTGATATAAATTCCTAAGAATGAAAAAATAAAGGTACAACCTCTCAGACAATATAAAAGCAAACTAATCATACGGATATATATTCAGTAGTAAGTATCATTCTATGCAATGCCATTTGGGTTTTAAGCACAAGTTAGAGGACTCAATAGACTATTTTTTTTCCTAGTGCAAACTATGATTAAGTGCAAGGAATAAAAATGCATAGGTTGCAGAGAATACAAAAGCATTTCTTGAAATCTGTAGAGTCTGTTGCGTTCACACATCATTCAAAACCTCCCTCTGGATTGGCAATATATTACTACAGAGGTACATCTCTAGTTTCTCAGGTAGCCACACCATCCCTTACCTGTTTCAACTTTCCAGCTGGGGAGAATTCAACAGCCTTTAGAAAGGCATCAAATCTGGCCTCCAAGAGCTTTAACACCCCTTCACCCCCTCCCACCCCCAATCTATGCATTGCCTGGATGAAGGTGGTGAACAATTATACAGCCTTTTTATTATGTCAGACTATCCGTGGCCTCCATACCAATTTACGGAGAACGAGTTCCAACACTGGAAGTTTTTAAGAAGATGTTGGATAACCATTTGTCTGAAGTGGTGTAGGGTTTCCTGCCTAAGCAAGGGGTTGGACTATAAGACCTCCAAGAGCCCTTCCAACTAAACTAAACTAAACTAAACTAAACTAAACTAAACTAAACTAAACTAAACTAAACTAAACTAAACTAAACTATACACTATACCAAGGGTCTCCAACCTTGGTAACTTTAAGCCTGGAGGGCTTCAACTCCCAGAATTCCCTAGCCAGCTTTGCTGGCTGGGGGATTCTGGGAGTTGAAGTCCACCATGCTTAAAGTTGCCAAGGTTGGAGACCCCTGCACTATATTATACTAATACTATAACTACTATACCATACATATAACTATACCATACCATACCTATAACATACTATACTATACTCTATACTATACACTATACCAGGGGTAGTCAACCTTTTTATACCTACCGCCCACTTTTGTATCTCTGTTAGTATCTCTGTTAGTAGTAAAATTTTCTAACCACCCACCAGTTCCACAGAAATGCACCATGTATCGTCGTCTGCGCCTGCCACTTGCACATTGTGGATTGGGTTTGGTGGGGGGCGCCAGTTACCAGCTCTGCTTGTCTGTTACTGCTGGGTGGTGTGGGGGGAGATGCGCGAGCTATTCTGGGACGAGGCTCTTTTTTGTGTGGTCGCACTATAGCGCCATTTAGTTTCACTTACGTAACACAAACTAAACTTATGCGCAGGCGATACAAATAGTATATTTTCAGAAATTTAAATTGTCATGGGGAATTTTATGAAAACCTAATGGAAATATTTTTAAATAATGCTATGAACATTTTTTAAAAAGTCAGTTAAATTAAAAAAAAGGAAAGTGCTTTAGTATCAGACAAAACCCCTACCGCCCACCATGAAAGCTGGAACGTCCACTAGTGGGCAGTAGGAACCAGGTTGACTACCACTGCACTATACTATACTAATACTATAACTATACTATACTATATCATACCTATAACTATACCATACCTGTACCTGTACCTGTACCTGTACTATCCTGTACTATCCTATCCTATCCATTATATACTAATTCTAATTCTAATTCCTATTCTATTCTAAAATCAGGGCAGTCGATCCTTGGCAACATTAACAACTGTGGACTTCAACTCCCAGAATTCCCCACCGCAGCCAAGCCAGGAGTTGAAGTCCACAAGCCTTAAAAGTAGCCGAGATTGGGCAGCCCTGGCTAAGAAATACAGCGGGCTGCTCGAAGGAAGGGAGGACAAGGCTCTGCGGCTGCCCTTCCGAGACCTTGGGCGGATCAGAGCAGGGCGACGCCCACCTCGCCGAAATGGCGGGAAATAAAGTTCAAATCCTCGGCCAAGATCTGCTCCCTCCTTGCCCCCCACCCGCCCCCCAAAAAGGCAAGTCCTGGTGGCCTCCCTCCCTCCCTTCCGCCCTCGCAAGCCAAGCACGCTCACCGGCTGGCTGAGAAAGAAGGAAGAAGCGGCGGCCGCCGGGGCCTCTTTCCTCCGGCCCGCGCCGTTGCTTAGACGGCGGACCCCGAGCAACAGTCCCGCGGAGAAGACGCAGGCTCTCCCCCGGCTCCACATGTTGCCAGGCCGCCGCTCGGGAACAGGCCTGCCTCTGGCCGCCGCGGGCCCTTCCGCGAACCACAGAGAACGGCGGCTGTGAAAGCTGGCGAAGGCCCGCGGCTGCCCTCTGGCGGTGCCTGAGAAAAATCTCAGGAGAAGGATCTGAGGTGCTTTGGCGTTGGTCTTTTCCAAGTGGGATTTAAAAAAAAAAAGAAAGAAAACGTTTTGGATTTTTTTTATATATTAAAAAGACAAGAAACTAACAACTTCGTTGCTGGTATCCTTATGATTTATATTGATATTGTTTGTTTCCTAGTATGATTTGATTGCTTTTTTGTACCCTATGACTATCTTTAAGTGTTGTACCTTATGATTCTTCACAAATGTATCTTATAAGTTTATGAACACAGAGAGCATATGTACCAAAGACAAATTTCTTGTGTGTCCAATCACACTTGGCCAATAAAAAATGCTATTCTATTCTATTCTATTCTATTCTATAGAATTTCTAGGAAGGAAGAATGTTCTTTCTGCACCAACTCAGTAAGCTCAAACTGCCCAAGGAGCTGCTGTTCAGTTCTACAGAGGAATTATTGAGTCTGTCATTTGCACCTCTTTAACTGTCTGGTTTAGTTCTGTAACCCAACAAGAAAGACACAGACTTTAGGGGATAATTAGAACTGCAGAAAAAATAATTGCTACCAACCTGCCTTCCACTGAGGACCTGTATACTGCACGAATCAAGAAGAGGGCCGTGAAAATATTTACAGATCCCTTACATCCTGGACATAAACTGTTTCAACTCCTATCCTCAAAACGACACTATAGAGCACTGCACACCAGAAGAACTAGACACAAGAACAGTTTTTTTCCCAAAGGCCATCACTCTGCTAAACAAATAATTCCCTCAACACTGTCAAACTATTTACTAAATCTGCACTACTATTAATCTTCTCATCATTCCCATCACCAATCTCTTTCCACTTATGACTGTATGACTGTAACTTTGTTGCTGGCAATCCTTATGATTTATATTGATATATTGACTATCATTTGTGTTGTGAATATTGTACCTCGATGAAGGTATCTTTTTCTTTTATGTACACTGTACATGTATTCTTTTATGTACACTGAGAGCATATGCACCAAGACAAATTCCTTGTGTATCCAATCACATTTGGCCAATAAAAAATTCTATTCTATTCTATAAGATAAAAGAAGGAAGTAAAGAGAAAACAAAGCAAAAGGGCAGAAAAAAAAGATGTAAGAAATTATTCTGATTTTATTTATTTATTTACCCCACCTTTATTATATTTACAAATAACTCAAGACGTCAAACATGTCCAACGCACCTTCCTCCCATTCTCCCTTCAACAACAACCGTGTGAGGTGACTGGCCCAAAGTCATTTATCCAGCTTTCATGACTAAGGTGGGAATAGAATTCATAAACTCTAATTTTCTTAACAACTAGACTAAACCTGCTGTTTTACAACAGTTATAAGTATAAATTTAAATTGACCTTATAAGGTTTACAACATTGCTTTCATTTTTTAAAATTATTTTTTCTAATTGTCAAAATCATACATTATCTTATTTCTTTCTGTCTCACATACAAAATTCCAATCAGCATTAAAATGAATCAGTGTATTTTCTCTAATCAAAGCTGTCAATTTTGCCATTTCAGCAAGTTCCAATATCGTCACTATCCACTGTTCCATTGTGGAGAATGTCAAATTTTCCACCATTGTACATATAAAAGTATCACTGCTCTTATATTTATTTTAAAAAGGTTCCATTAGGGTTTTTCCCCCAGCTTTTTATCAATAAGTTCTGAAAGAAATATCTCTGGCTTCACTTGAATATAAAGCTTTAAAATCTTCTAAATTAATGTATATATTTGAATCCATTTTTAGTTTTTTTGCATGTCTAACATCATGATAAAAAGTCCGGTCTTGTGTTTTGCAACATAGGTATGTTTATACATTTTAAACATTTTTTTCTGGTGAAAAATATCAATAATACATCATTTTGTAAAGATTTAAGATTATAACTATGTGAATTTCATGCACGTATTCTTCCCGTCATTCCAAATTTTAACCTATTTTATTATACATTCTTTTGCTTGCTCTTCCATTTCAAATTTTAATAAAAGCAATATATTTCAGCTGTAACATGTTCATCATTTGTACATGTTTCATTTTTACAATATTCAAAACCAAAAGTCCTTTTACTTTAAATCTTTCTGATAAATGTATATAAGAAAACCACTGACATTATATCCTCAAATCAAATCTCTTGGGGTTTTTTTTTAAATAACCCTAGGAAAATTCTGCTATGTGACCATAAGTTAACAATTTCTGTTTATTATTTTTCTTGTATAATATGGTTATTGTAGTGAGAGCTACAGAAGTATATTTGGACATACCCTGAATTTATATCTACTCCATCTTCTCAATGTGGCACATTAAGAATAACAAAATTATTTTTTAAATCTTCATTAACCTTAACTTTATCATACCATAAATAGCTGTGCCTCCAAAACCTCATGTCCTAATTCCAATAACTTTCTATTTCTTAACCTCACCCACTCTTTCATCCAAACTAAACAACAAGCTGCAAACTATAATTTCAAATCAGATAAACCCAAACCTCCTCTTTCTTTAGCATCTTTTAAAAATATTTTAATTAAATTTAATTACAAAATAAAAATACAGAAAAAAGTTAAACAGAAAAGTGTAAAGAGAAAGAGAAAATAGTGGTGACTTTCTGCCACTTTCTGTACAATAAAATACAAAACAATATAACTGCAGCCTTTTGTTTCTTTAGCATCTTATAGGGCCATGATGGTGAACCTATGGCACGTGTGCCAGAGGTGGCGCGCAGCGCCCCCTCTGTGGACACATGAGCCATAACCCCAGTTCAGCTCTGCCACGCATGGATATGCGCCTCCCACCGGCCAGCTGGTCTTTGGGTCTCTGCTGCACATGCATGGAGGACGGGGGCATGTGGAGGGTCATGCATGCATATGCTAGTGGCGGGGTGCACACAGCCGCACGCGTGTGGGGCTGTGCATGCATGCATGCACAGGGCGGGGTTCATGTGGGATGATCGCGCACACATACATGTGGGCGGGGTTTATGGGGGGTGCATATGCACAGGGAACAGGGCACATGTGGGAGGGCATGTGCTCATGCAGGAGGGTGGGACGCATGCGGGGGTCCCACGCACTTATACACAGGGGACGGGTCGCATGTGCAGAGGCTGCAGGCACATTGCACTTTGGGGGTGTGCACATGCGCGCTTTGGGCACTTGGTCCGGAAAAGGTTAGCCATGTTATTTGGCCTTCCTCCCACATTCAAATGGGTTCTGTGACTTTTATTGTTCCATGGTAATGTTGGAGGAAATATCCATCTGGTTCAGTTCCAAGTAGGGAGAAAGACCCTGGAAACATGGAGGCCGATTGGAAAGATGGTTTAATGAAGCAGAACCATCAAGCACATGGTCCTGGTGCAGCTGACTACATGGAGTTGAGAGAGAGGGTTATTTTGACCCTCTCTTGGGATATGAATTAGAGCTTGCTATTCCTATACAAGCTATTAGCTGCTATAGGGTTTCATAGCTAACCTTGTAGGTTTTCTGTGTCAAGCTTGGTTGAAGCTTGCTGGGTGATGCAATGTTCCCAGGTGATTTTGTATCTGATAGATAATCCTATAATGTCTTAGAGGATCATGTCTTAACCGCATCACCCTGGAGCTGAAGGTCTTTTGTTTTGTAGATAGGCTGGCCCAGTCCTTCTGGGGCTATTAAGAAAGGTAGGGGATGATTTTCCAAGAGCACATTTCTTCTTTAGGGAAATATAATATTCTACCTTTTTAATATTTCTCAAAATATTTCATTCTTCTAGTAGATGGGTGGGTGATAACTTTCTACAGTCACATACATGAAATAGAAATTTTGCATAATACAGAGAAAGTTACCATTTCGGTCACTGGGTTTGATTGCAATCATGGTCTAATGGTCTTATATATTTTGAGCCACAATTTATAGGGTTTACCAAACATGCTAAGAGCCATTAGCTATGGTGCAGAATGCACATTTGTGTTGTATACAGAAACAAAATGAATTATTGAGTTAATTGTGATGTGTTATCATGTTGTACAGACATATGTTTGTGAGATGTTTATCCATGGTTAATGGATGGTTTAGTCATCTCAGTTGCCTAGATTCACACCAAACACCATAAAGTAAACATACCTTAAAGTAAACATGTCGTCTTTCAATGTGCTAGGGCAGCTAGGCTAAAATGTGGCTGGCTTGTTTGTCATTCTGTGCATTGTGTGCAAAAAGAAAACCACCTTTTTAATTACAAGTTCTGTGGCTAAACATACAGCCTTAACCAGAGCTAAAACCTTGTTCAAATTAGGGCTGAAAACTGCTGCTGTTTTCTCTTGTGCTCTGCTTGGTTGTTTGCCTTCCTTATGCTAAGTAGCCAGACTAAAATAACTACATGCATTAGAAAACATTCTACAGCATATTGATTTTGCTCTCAGATTATAGGGCCTGGAAAAGTAAAGTAGGACTCTGCAAGGCAATTTAGTGAGGCACAGAAGTGGGTTTCAGCAGGTTCTGACCGGTTCTGGAGAACCGGTAGCGGAAATTTTGAGTAGTTTGGAGAACCGGTAGTAAAAATTCTGACTGGCCCTGCCCCCATCTATTCTCTGCCTCCCAAGTCCCAGCTGATCGGGAGGAAATGGGGATTTTGCAGTAAACTTCCCTGGATTGGAGAGGGAATGGAGATTTTACAGTATCCTGCCCCTGCCCCGCCCACCAAGCCCCACCCACCAAGCCGTGCCATGCCCACCAAGCCACACCCAGAGAACCGGTAGTAAAAAAATTTGAAACCCACCATTGGTGAGGCACTGAACATTGCAAACACAATGTGATTCACCTTGTTGGAGATCCAAAACTCTGCAGTTGTCTTATTTCACAATTGAGTGTTAGTTAGTGGTCATTCCTGTTTCTCTTTTTAGGTAAGGAAACAGGTCAAGGGTCATCTAGTATTCCTTTAAAGATTATCTTGGAAGAAACAATGTGCTTTGGCTCTGGAGAATCAAGTTGAACAAGTTCTGAGAATCATACAAATGCAAGCTAAAGACTCTGTGTAATCTCAACTCCTGATAACTACACAGTCACAGTGTGTAGTCCTTCCAGAATAGTTTTCTGTTACCTATTGAGCCTACACCTGTGGCCCTAAGACCTTCTAGTGGTCTCCCAATCACAAACTGATCAGTCCTGAAACTGGTTCGCTTTTACACCCAAACTAATTTATGTAGCTGCTGCGAAAACCAAATACACAGCTTTAAAAATGCAGGATTGGACAGGAAGAGTTTCAATTCAGCATTTAAATAGTTCTTAAAAATAAAACAGGATAAGAGGAATTCTTCCCTCCTTTAATCAGCTTTTTTTTAAAAAAATGCTTATTGTACAGAGAAACCAATTATTTAAATGAGTGCTTGTTATTTTTTTGGGAGAGGCATAGTGTAAATAGTTTGGCTGGCTTAAGTACTTTGTCAGAGTTTCCCAAAGAATCAAGCACCAGGCCAAAAGTTTAATATATCCTTCTGGCCATTCCTCCCTGCCCTTCCTGTTTCGGATCCTTTCCCAAACAGTGAGTAGAGAACACCTGGTCTAGTTCTCACCAGAGTTCATCTGTAATTATAATGTGTCACAATGATACATTTATCATAGAGCATAAGACTCAACTAGTAGTAAAGTCTTTTCTCTTGCACATTTTTCCTTCACATGTGCTCTATTTGACAGGCAGACTCTGTACATGAGCAGGAATCTGAATTTTCCACTGAGGGATTTTCTTCCAGGATGACTCCACCACCACTAATGATATGTGGGAATGATCATGGGAGACAGGAGGCAAATGCTGGACAATCAGCATGTAAAAGGAGAGAAAGTGTGGGAAGCATTTTGGAAGGGACCTTCCCTAGTTTCCTGGAGATAAAAGGACAAAAATACTTTCAGACATCAAGATTGTGTTAATACAACCTTACAAGAAAGATAGAGCTGGTATTCCTGGTTGGGCTTCTTGTTTGGGCTACCACGAAGGGCTTAAGAATCATGACAGTCCTTGCTAATCCTGTATAGCTGACAGACACGACTGCCTTTCTTTTAAAGCAGGGGTCTCCAACCTTGGTCCCTTTAAGACTTGTGGACTTCAACTCCCAGAGTTTCTCAGCCAGCTTTGTGGACTTCAACTCTGGGAGTTGAAGCCCACAAGTCTTAAAGGGATCAAGCTTGGAAACCCCTGTTTTAAAGTGTTAAGATGTTGGTTGTTCAGTTGATGATTCTAACAGTCCAGAAACATAGGAAGACTGCTCATATTGAACTATTTCTATGATTTAATAATTCAAGAGTGGGCATCTATGGCAACTTTATGACCTCCAGACTAGACTGGCTCAGGGGGAGTTTATTTATTTATAATTGGCTTCCCATAGGGTAACTCTAATGGTAACTCTTTTATTGGCTGCCCATAGGATAACTGTAGATCAGGGGTCTCCAACGTAGGTCCCTTTAAGACTTGTGGACTTCAACTCCCAGAGTTGAAGTCCACAAAGCTGGCTGAGAAACTCTGGGAGTTGAAGTCCACAAGTCTTAAAGGGACCAAGGTTGGAGTCCCCGGCTCTAGATGGCTTACAGTTACATGTCAGTTAAAATATAAAGTTAAATTCAAACTTTAAAACCAAAGACACATGGGGAAGGTGGAGGAGGACTGGAGGGAGGGGTGGGATCTATTATTACTGAACCACCTCCATTGCGCTGTTCCCCCACTGAGGCCCAAGCCGACTGGCAAAGCCATGTCTTTAGGTCTTTTATGAAAGATCGGAGGGTTGGGTCAACCACACATCAGGGAAGGGCCAGATATTCCAGAGGGCAGGAGCAACAGCAGAGAAGGCTATATAGATCATAAACCTGCCATAGTTGCCCAAACCGGAGTTAACTGAACATATTATGTAATTCACTACTACATCTGCAAAAGCATTTCCAGCTTTGATTGGGATTTACTGGTGTTACAGTGTGACAGCACCACCGTCCATCCTCTACCCTAAAATGTTTCAGAGAGACATACAATATGGTCCTCTCTAAATCCCACTGGGCTGTACTCTGAGATCCAGCCATCTGATATATTTTTAGCAGGGGCTGAAAGTCCTTCTTATTCTTCTCAGTTAAAATATGAGCACAAATGACTCAGCAGATGGCTGATTTGTGTTTTTTGAATTTTGAGTTCTGGCAATGCCTTGAGGGAAGCAGGTAAGAAGACCAGAGAACATGGTGAGGAGAAGGGGGAGTCGCTGACTGAAAAGAACAGAAGAAAAGACACCATTTCTCCTTTTTAATTCTAATTGAGATTAGCCTGTATTTAAAAACAGGAAACAAGAAGACGGTGTTTGGGGCCTGCAAAAGCAAAGTAGGGCAATCCGGCATTTCAAATTGGTGGATAAAAAAGAGCTTTGGAGCTTGTGGGCTGTTATACCACACCACTTGTCTGCAACTTCTTCAAGCAGCTGCATTTTTTCTCTTGCATTGGACAGACTTGCAGCTGCAGTGCAACCCTGGGGAAGATATATATCTGACTTACAGAGATGCAGGCAGGTGCTCCTTGTGCGACATGCCCTGGAGCCCCTTTTTCCAACTGTAACAACTGTAGCACAAGCTTTTGGCCTAAATGCACGCAGATCACCAAGAAAGCAATCCTTAATTTTTGCAACAGCCATCTGTGTGGCCAGGGCTCACGAAACATACAAAAGCCATAGCAAGCTGAATTGTGGTTTACCGAAATAGACTGGATGCTTTGAATCATATAGAAACTGCAGTCCTTAAGTCCATACAAAGTACTGACTAGCCATACATGTTTTAATCAGTTCTTCAGTGCAAAAGCTACTTTTTTCAGAAGGGAGATTCTGAAGCCCAGCTGCTCATTCTGAAAGTCAGATGCATCAGCTGGTGAAACCAATAAGCCATTTTTTAAAAGTCTTGGACTGTGAATATTTCTAGAGGCAGACAGAATGAATCCAAAATTGTAACAGCAATAAGCACTTAAGACTTATATACCACTTTACAGCCCTCTCTAAGCGGTTTACAGAGTCAGCATATTGCCCCCAACAATCTGGGTCCTCATTTTACCGACCTCGAAAGGATGGAAGGCTGAGTCAACCTTGAGCTAGTCAGGATTGAACCTCTGGCAGCGAGCAGTTAGCCTGCAATACTGCATTCTAATCAGTATGTGCCCCCATGGCTCATGGAAAACCAGAATTATAAAATAAAGAAAAGGTGTGATATGTTGATGCATTATCATATTTTTAAAGGATTTTTAGAATAATCTTAGATAATCAGTATCAAGTATGGTTATGCTGATACTTTTTATATACACATGTGCACAAACATGCGTAGAAAAATGTGAGTTAGAAAGCATTACCACCAGGTGAATTTGTAACTGGCTGATCAACTGCACTCAACTTGTAGTCCTCAATGGAACAGCATCTACCTGGAGGAAAGTATGCAGTGGGATAGCCCAAGGCTCTGTTTTAGGCCCAATATTCTTCAACATCTTCATCAATGACTTGGACAAGGGGATAGATGGGGAACTCATCAAAATTGCAGGTGACACCAAGCTGGCAGTAATAGCCAACACTGCAGAAAATAGGCTCAAGATACAGAAGGATCTTGACAGACTTGAACGTTGGGCGCTATCTAACAAAATAAAATTCAACAGTGAAAAAAGTAAGGTTCTACATTTAGGCAAAAAACCCCACAAAATGCACAGGTACCATATGTGTGGTACCTTGCTCAACAGTAGTACCTGTGAGAGGGATCTTGGAGTCCTAGTGGACAACCATTTAGATATGAGCCAGCAGTATGCAGCAGCTGCCAAAAAAGGCCAACACAGTTCTGGGCTGCATAAACAGGGATAGAATCAAGATCATGTGAAGTGTTAATACCACTTTATAATGCCTTGGTAAGGCCACACTTGAAATACTGCATCCAGTTTTGGTCACCAGGAGGTAAAAAAGATGTTGAAATTCTAGAAAGAGTGCAGAGAAGAGCAACAAAGATGATTAGGGGACTGGAGGCTAGAACATATGAAAAACGGTTGCAGGAACTGGGTATGTCTAGTTTAATGAAAAGAAGGACTAGGGGAGACATGATAGCAGTGTTCCAATATCTCAGGGGTTGCCACAAAGAAGAGGGAGTCAAACTATACTCCAAACCACCTGAGGGTAGAACAAGAAGCAATGGGTGGAAACTAATCAAGGAGCGAAGCAACAGGGGCCTCTGTGGCTCTGTGGCTCAGGCTGCTAATGCAGTCTGTTATTAACAGCAGCTGCCTGCAATTATTGCAGGTTCTAGTCCCACCAGGCCCAAGGTTGACTCAGCCTTCCATCCTTTATAAGGTAGGTAAAATGAAGACCCAGATTGTTGGGGGCAATAAGTTGACTTTGTATATAAATATACAAATAGAATGAAGACTATTGCTAACATAGTGTTAGCCGCCCTGAGTCTCCGGAGAAGGGCGGGATATAAATGCAAATAAAAAAAATAAAAAAAACCCTTAGAACTAAGGAGAAATTTCCTGACAGTTAGAACAATTAATCAGTGGAACAACTTACCTGCAGAAGTCTTGAATGTTCCAACACGGGAAATTTTTAAGATATTGGATAATCATTTGTCTGAAGTGGTGTAGGGTTTACTGCCTGGGCAGGGGGTTGGACTAGAAGACCTCCAAGGTCCCTTCCAACTCTGTTATTCTATTCTATTCTATTCAGGATAGAATACTGAGCATAAGGTTAAATTCTATGGACTAGGAGGAAAACCTGAGTCTTTACATACATAATGTAAACTTTTAAATAATGTATTATGGCTACTTTACTCATGCATAAATACAGATTGAAAGAAATAAACAAACATAAAACTAACTTGCAAGACAAGATTTCAGTTAGCAAAAACAGAAATTCTTCCACTTACATGAAAGAATATTTTCTAAGCCATAAAACTATAGATCAAAGTGCCCTGGAGAAAAGGTTACACACAATCTGTTCTACTGATTCATGTTTTATATTTCCCAGTGGTCTTCCATAAATGTTGTTTTTGAGGCATTGTAGCTAGGAGGAAAAACCTGTCTAGGCCATGTTTGCGTGCTATATAAAATCTTCCTATTTCTGGAACACTTATTGTAAACACAGCAATCCTATGTGTTTCCATACATTTTAAAATGGATATTTTTAAATTTCTTAAAATGCTATATTTCACCATCCAGATTATTAAGTATTTTCAGATATCTGAAGCTTGTGCTAGTTTATTTAAGATTAATCAAAAGTCCTATTATTTCCTCAAATGGACTGTCAATTACACACTTCTTCTCCATGAAAAATCTTATTTATTTTGATTTAGCATTTTGCTTTGCAATCATGTTCTGTGTAAAAAGCAGTTTATAGAAATTCCCCTTTTTCATCCTGTCTAATGTACCATAGCAGTCTAAAAAATGGAATTTGATACAAATAAGGCATCCATTAAGTTTAAAGACTCTCAGCAATATTTATTTTGAGAACAAAATACTTTATTTGTCAATAAAACTATAGTTTACAGTAGAATATACTAAATAAATTATGTAATTTATCCTTTACAAGCAATATATCTAATCACAAATATTTCAAAGACAATATATGTACACAACATAAGGCTTTGTTATAAATAGCTTCTTTATTTCACTAATAAACAGTGAAAATTTCTTTATAGAAGATAGTTTCCATAAAGTTATGTGCAGGCATACTACCTCTTGTATGAAATTAACAGATGAGCAATCATAATTCTGGGGGAAAGGGAGAAAAGCAGAATTGATTTATAGAATAGTCACCACTGTGAAGATGGCTCTTTAAATAGGAAAGGCGGATTAGATATTTTTGTCCATGATCACTGATTACATGCGAATGAAAATACCACCTTCAAGTCCTGAAAAGACAATACGAAAGTAGAAGTAGCAGCTAAAAGGATGGAAGAGGCTTCACAGTTGAGCAGGCAACAGCAGGCCATGATTAATTGTGGAATGTTTCCCATCTCATCTGCTGAGTCTAGGGTGGGATGTCTATAGTTCAAGAACTGTTTGATGATTTCTGTAGAGCTCTGATGATTAAGACTTTGTTTACCAGGCTTAAATTTCCTCATAAATCTGGAGTGCAGAAAGTGCATTTGTTAAAATATGCTTGTTTTCTTTCATCTTCTGTTACTGTAAAAAGAAAAAAAAACATTTTACAAAAGAACAAAATTCAGGAGTCTAACTTTCTTACACGTGTAAAGCTGGGAAATGTTTTGCTGCCTTTGTGTACTGCTTTTTGTCCTAAGATAGATATAGATCAGCTTTTCTATAGTAACCACACCATGTTTTAATACTACATGTTTATTATACAATAATGACAGCTACCTGCTGCAATGTTCTATTTTTCTTCTTGTAAAAACACAAAATGGTACACATTAGAAACTAATTTTTGAGTAATACTTTGGGCAGTTAAAACTGAATCTCCAGTGGCACAATAATAATATTTGGGACGTTTTTATGATCTGCTCCCAATTATACGTATATTTGCCTCCCTTTTCTCTCCTTATTGCTCACTCTTTTTCAGTGGGTATTCCAATTCTATTACACGTGACCAAATCTGCAGCAATTTCAGGTTAATGAGTTTTGTTTTTAGAAACAAAAATGTATACCAATAATAAAATAAAAACATGTTGCCTATATGCCTGCTAAATATTTTGGTAGAAAACAAAAGTCACTCCATATCAAACAGATAACATATCACTCTTTCTTCACGTGATATGCTTTATTAGAAAAACATGTTGTATATTTCATAAAGGTAGTATCTTTGAGCTGAAGGACAGTACTGCCCTATTCCTGGGAATTTCATGGGAGGAATGATTGTGAGACCACAATATAATATCACCTATACATTCAGAATTAAAACTGCTAAAAAGTCTGGCTTCAAAAGAGATTCTTCTCAATCTATTTTTAACAATATCAGTGTTTCTTTTCTGCTTAGACAAAGCTTATTGTACTAAACTTAAAACTCTGTGGGGTCCAAACATTTTACTATATGACTTCACATTAATTTTGTCATATTGGTATGAACTGTATTACCATATTCAGTTTTAAATCAAATTTTGCTCAGGTGTCTAGTATTTGGTAAAAAAAAATTGTAATACTATTTAAAACCACTTTATCTTTTAAAAAAAAAACCTTACAAACTAAAACAAACAACAAAACCAAACCCCCCATCCCCCATCCCAGCCAAGTTATTTTGATAGCCTTAAATGAACTTAGTATTTGTGGTAGAATCAATCCAACCATAGTAACAGAAAAATAAATTTTGGGAAGCATGTTGGAAATCTAATGCTGCTCCAAAAAAATAATGTACCCAGCAACTATAAATTATACTCAATTATACTGAAAATGTTGGTAATCGTCCATGTGTCCTGGAATGAGTCACATAGTACATAATGTGCAGCATAATTAGATAATATATGAGATACTGATGATACCAAATCATACATTATTTACTATCTACACATGAATAGCAGTATTGTGATACCAATACCCTAGAATAACCCTTCCCAGTCTTGCACCCTTCAGATATGGTGGTCCTGCAATTTATAGAAAATGCATTCCTAACATATGTGGAAACTAAACATGTTTTATTTATTTAAAACATTTATATGCAAATTTTATATTGAACTTTGGGTGGCTCCCAATCAACAGTTAAAACATCTAAAAAAAAGCACAATACATAAATCTATGAAAGTCACTCCATAAACATCATCCATTAGCAATGGAAGTATTGAATAGATTGGAGTGTATCAATATTTTAAACGTCTTTAAATCAGTGCAGAGATAGATCTAAAGAGCTTTTCTATCTTAGTCTGCTGAGATACGTATCAGAAAATACATGTTAATCTAGATTTTTATCTCAGCATCTTCTGGAGATTGTGAAGCTAAAGTATACGTAAACGAAAAAGGAATGAAACCTGGAAAGCCCTGAGTGAGAATGTATATATTTTTGAGCAAGGTTAAGAATTAGACAAAGAGAGAATTCTGTTATTTATGAAAGAAAATGAAGCTGTTTTACCGTTCAAATCTAAGACCTTATTAGTTGGATGTGCATTGCGCATTACTTGAAGGTACTGATAGCTTCGCCAATCTATTACTTATACTGCTGATGGCTACATAATTAACTTTAACAAAATTCTACATTTTTAGGGGCTTTATTAAGGAGCACACAGATTTAATAAATTAATGTCTTATGGTGTTTTTATTAATGTTCTTTAGGGTTGGAGTTCTTACTTTTGTATCACCTATTAATTATATGAAGGCTAAGATGGCTGGAATTGTGCTAGTAGATCAGGGGTGTCAAACTCAAGGTCTGGGGGCCCACGGGGTGCTTAGATCTGGCCCATGGGGCTGCCCTGGAAACAGCAAAGGACCGGCCCACGGTGCCTCTGCCAGTAAAAACGGAGCCTGGGAGGGCAACGTGTGGCCCTCCTTAGCTCTGTTTTTGGGTGCAATGTCCTCCTGCAGCCCTCTGCCAGCAAACAAATGGAACCTTCTGGGCTCTTTTTTGGCTGCGATGGCCCTCTGACAGCGAAAATTGAGCTCAGAAGGGCTGCGGGTTCCCTTTTCACTGGCAGAGCACTACAGGAAGCCATCGCAGCTGAAAACTTGTATCCTCCTCCTAGCCTGTCCTGGTGATCTCCCATCCTATCACCGAGGATGCTTTGGTTACAAAGCTGGGTCTCCTTGCATGGAGAGGGAGTGGGCCTCCCTCTGATCCATACACTTTGCCCTCCCGCACCACGCGAGCAACCTGGGCAAAGAGAGCAAGAACAGCAGCAGCCAACTTGAGGAGGTAAGTGCAGCCAGGCAGTTGGGGAAACAGGGCTGGTCTGGGCTCCCAGAGCCCTGGGAGCTTGATGGCCAGGCTGGGCACTTGCTCTCCACTGCCTAGGGCTCTGGACAGCTTGCACCGCCATCCGGGGGTCCACTGCATGGCCTGAGAGGGACAGTGTGGCTCCTCTGGAGGACAAAGGTTTGGCACTCTCCTTGGTCTCACCTTCCTCCGCTGGAGACAATGGATATCCCCAGCCACGCCCGGGCCACCATAGGTGTCCCTGACACAAGTGATGTCAAGATGGCTATCCCCCCCCCCCCGGACAGTCAAACCTAACCCTGATGCAGCCCTCAATGAAATTGAGTTTGACACCCCTGTCGTAGGTTATAAACTAGTAGATCGTGGTGGTAATTAATACTTAAAAACTGGGAGTTATATTTATGACCCATATTTTTCCCATTTAAATATAAAACAGGCAATGTTTAAAATGTTTAAAAAGCTTTATGGAGAACAACCATGCAGTTAAATACTGCAGTGTAGTTACATTTACAACCTAAAAATATTTTTTTAAAAAACTGAACTTATGAAACTGATAATTGGGATAACTAGCAGTACATTATTACCTTGTTCTGAACTCCCCTGGCAAATGGTTAAGTTAGAAGTTTTATACATACCTGTATACAAATGACATGTTAAGTCAAATAAAAGATGCCTATGCTATTTTGTCAGCAATAGGTGGCAGTATTGTGTTTTGAAAGACAACATTGAAACTTGTTTACTGTTTCTTTGAAGACTTAGAAGGTTCTAGTTTTGGCAATAGCATTAATTCACAACAAAATAGTTGCAATGCTGATTTTAATCTTGAGAAATAAGTGATGAAGAGATTGTTGGTAACATTATAATTGAATTATTCTATACTCTGCATGAAATTATTAAACGCATGCATGATTTGACCTTATCCCACAAAGAACAAGCTTGAAAAAACTGTTCAGAGCGAGTAATCATTAGGAATAAGCTCTGCTCTAAAGCTGCTCATTCTTACTTAGTTTATCAATACCTCCAGTAGTGACGCATATCACATTTGCTGACGACAGAACTTGATAAAATGGCCCTGAGATTCTGTGTTTGGCCATACATGTCTAATGACATTGAATCTTTGACTTGTTTTGTTCAGCTTTTTTATTTCATGTTCTTTCTCCCTTCCTGTATGCCTTGAATTTATTGTGAGTTATTTTGTATTCGTGCACAAAGATAGTCAAAATAAAAAGATACTAAATTATCTTAGGATAATGTTTTACTTTTAAATGAAAGCAGGGATTTCTAACAGAATCTTGGCTGCTCGGATCAAGCTTTTCACTCAGAGTAACTAGGGTGCCTGTGTATATGAATGCTAACACTTGGATAAAAGAGCAAAAACAAAGACTGCTTATTGGTGATTTCCACTTTTTGTTGCTTTGCTACAGACAAACTTTGACTCAAGAAAAGGCTGCTGTATTTAGTCTCAAAAGTAAGAGACTCACACAGAGTTTGCTTCTCAAGATGAAATAATGAGGTATCAACATAGGTCTTTCAGTGCATATAGGCATAAAAACATTCTCATTCTCTCTCTCTCTCCTCACATACATACATACATACATACATACATACATACATACAACAAAAAAGAAATGTGCTTATTTATTCACACATAGACATATAAAATAAGAGAGGCCCAAAATTTCAGCAGCTGATAGAATGGATTTGCAGCTAAGTAATAAACTATGTATTCTGAGTATGGTAGTTACAATCAGCTAAAACTAAAACATTAAAGAAAACTTTCTGAGCAGAGGGCTGCATTATGCTACCTTTTTACAGTTCCCCTGCAGGAAGCTGTAATGGTTAATAAAGATTAAAAACGGATTCAGATATCCTGACATCTGCCATGTTGAATATAGAGGCGGTGCCGATACAGGCAATTGCCAGAAGGTACTCTGACATTACGGTATTCCTAACAGTTTCCTTTTCCCTAGAATTTCTATTATTTTTTTCAAAAAGTATTTTATTTTTTTAAATATAATCACTAGGGGTAAGAAACTAGAGGTGGCTTTCAGCAGGTTCTGACCAGTTCTGGAGAACCGGTAGCGGAAATTTTGAGTAGTTTGGTGAATCAGTAGTAAAAATTCTGACTTGCCCAGTTCCCATCTATTCTCTGCCTCCCAAGTCCCAGCTGATTGGGAGGGAATGGGGATTTTGCAGTAACCTTCCCCTGGATTGGGGAAGGAATGGAGATTTTACAGTATCCTTCCCCTGGAGTGTGTTGGGAATGGAGATTTTACAGTATCCTTCCCATGCCACGTCCACCAAGCCACGCCCACCAAGCCATGCCATGTCACACCCAAGCCACACCCACAGAACTGATAGTAAAAATTTTTGAAACCCACCACTGCAAGAAACACTTACTCTCGAATACACTCCTAAAACAGAATTATTTATAGTAGTATTCCCAAACATGATCTGTTTTAATGAATATGCAAATAGCAATGAAACACTCTGGGAAATTAACAGAATAATCTGTAATAATAACCAATCTGCTAGTTCCATCACAGCCACAAAAGAGATGAAGAGAAAATGTCAGAGACAATTCCCAGGTGGCTCATGGCCACTTTCATTACTGAGGTCCTTGAAACATAAAGACTGTGCATTCTGTATAGGGAATCAGAAGTGCTTAGGAGACAAGAACTGGGTGGTGGGATAAACTGAGAGTTCCCACTTGTGGAAAATGGATTCCCTCATGGATCTGCAAAACTCTAATGCTTTACTTGAAAACCATTTTTTTTTTTAAATTTGCATTTATATCCCGCCCTTCTCCGAAGACTCAGGGCGGCTTACATTGTGTAAGGCAATAGTCTCATCCTATTTGTATATTTATATACAAAGTCAACTTATTGCCCCCCCAACAATCTGGGTCCTCATTTTACCTACCTTATAAAGGATGGAAGGCTGAGTCAACCTTGGGCCTGGTGGGACTCGAGCCTGCAGTAATTGTAACTGCAGGCAGCTGTGTGTTAATAACAGGCTGCATTAGCCTGGTGAGCCACTTCCCAGCCCTGAACTAAAAGTAAATCTATTATCAAACAAAGGTGTAATCATCATGTATGGAGGTCCTCAAAATTTGAGCATCCTGCATTATCAGTGTTATAAAAATACAAAGAAATAGGTTGGCAAATACTTTACATTTTCTAGGTTATGGAAAGACACACTTAGGAATGAAATATTTACACAATACTATGAGCAGATTACAACACACGATTCAAAGTCAAGTTGAAAGATAAATGCTTTAAAAAGGTAATTAAAACACTAGTAACATGATTGGACCACTTACTAAATATACATCCAGGACAGAAGCATTATCAGTCTCAGTTTCCACCGTACTCTGTTCTGAAGTCAAGCAGATGGCACTGTCTTCTAAAGTGAATGTTGAACTTGAAGGCAACCCTTTACTGGATGGGAAAAAAATATACAATAAGCATTCAAAAAATGAAGAACCGTTTTGGCCATTCCTGGCCTATTAAAGAGCTTTCTTCACATTTGTCAAGGTCTGGTTAATGCTGGGTTGCCATGCAACTCTACCAAAATATTACTTAATCAAAGACCAAGCCCTTTGGCATCGAGAAACTTGACAGGCCTCAATGCTACAATACACTAGCTGTTCTCAAGCATTTTCTTTAGAAGCACAATCCCCTGAATTGTGATTTTATTATATACTCCTAGCATGCATTATATTAAAATACTTAATAAGAACAACAGAAATATTCCTTTGGATAATAAAAAAATATCCACTTAATTATATATCCTCATTATATTCCAATGCTACAAAAACAAATTCCGAACATTACATTAGGGAAAAACCGGTCATGTATAAATTGTTGTTGGCAGTGTCATAAATAAACTTAATGTATTTATACACTATGATTTCCAGAAGTCAGCAGCCTAAAGGCATTTCTGCATTCTTTGTCTGTTTATACACATAACATCCACACACAACCTAAGAGCTGTTAATTTATTATGGTTATTTAGAAACAGGAAAAGCAAAACCTGGTACACCCATAGAATGAGCCAGGCTCCAGAGTGAGTGATATGTTGTGGCTTTTCCTGTTTTATTCATCTCATGCTATAAATATATTATTACAGCTGTGACTAAATAATCTGTAACATTAAAGAGTTTATGTGTTTTTGCACAGATTTTAGAACGATTTGTAATTCAAAGAAGGAAAAATAAACAGTAACATTTCCATAAAACCTGCATAGCAGCTACCCTTCTATCAAAATAGGAAGGGAAGTACTCCCATAACATAATATATACACATTTATGAATGAGCATGAAGGCAGTTCATGCAGTTTGATATCCACAAGACTAGTTTGGCTTCACAGATGAATTATTGTGGCTTGAGCAAGATTCTTATTCATGTACACACCACTAGAGCAGGCCAAAGCTTCATCTTGCCTTAAGAAAGTTAGAGTTCATAGGTTCAAGTCCATTGATCCAGGGCATGCCTAAAGTTTTCCCAGGGCTAAAAGCGAACAACTGTGACACAAGCGGGCTTTAGAAACCATTATTTCTAGACAGGCTTTGCTAGAAATATTGCTTTCCTTCTACCATTCATGTTTCTGATTTGCCCTTGTTTGCTGAAGCAGCTGCTCTCTTCTGGATATCTTTATAAATGTTGGCCTGACTGTTACGTTTATTGTGAATGATTGGCTTTAGGTATTTCAGATTATTTATTCATTAGCTTCCTAATACCCTATTCATATCTTAAAAAGGGTTGAGAGAATTTAATCAGTCCCACATTAATTATGGGACCATCATAAGCAGTTATATTCATTTTTTTAAATCCCACTTTTTTCCAAAAGAAGCCACAGTTTTCTTTTCTCCACATTTTCCCCCATACAACAATTGTTTGAAATAAGTTAGCCTAAGAGCTAGAGACTCATCCAAAGTAACTTAGGATCACTCAGTAAAAACCTCAACCTGGGCATTCACAGTTCTAATTCATTTTTAAAAAATACATGGTGCTGGACCTTCTTTTTAAAATGTTATTTAACAATTATTATAATTTGCCCCAATCCCCAAAGGCTATGAATGAATACTAAAACAAGCAAAAAAGAAAAAAAATCATCTTGGCAATAAAACTCAAACCAAAGCTTATGACAGATATCTTCAATCCAAAGAAGTGTAGTCAAAATCCACTGAAGTAAATCCTCAATGGGGGCTGCCTGTATTTCTTATCTACATCCCCTTATCACAAGAAGGGGGGGGGGACTCTCAGTAGACATTCTCTAGAACAGGGGTCTCCAACCTTGGCAACTTTAAGCCTGGCGGACTTCAACTCCCAGAATTCCTGGGATTCTGGGAATTGAAGTCCACCAGGCTTAAAGTTGCCAAGGTTGGAGACCCCTTTCTAGATGATTAAACTGAATGGCCAGATTTGATGCTGTTGCTGGTTATATCCTAGGACCGTGATGGTGAACATATGGCATGCAAGTGTTGCCCTAGCTCAGCTCCACTGCGCATGCACGTGCCGGCCAGCTGATTTTCGGGCCTTCCAGGCCCACCGGAAGTCAGGAAACACGCTGTTTCCGGTCTCCAGAGGGCCTCGGGCGGGAGGCTGTTTTCGCCCTCCCCAGGCTCCAAGAAACCCTCTGGAGCCTGGGGAGGGAAAAAAACGGGCCTACTGGACCCACCAGTAAGCTTTTTGCTGTTGCATGCCAAAAGCGGGGTGAACGCAAGAGGAGGGAGGAGCATTGAATTATGGGTGTGGGCATACACCTACGTGACCCCCCCCATGTGACCCTCGCTTTTGGCACACGATGACAAAAAGATTAGCCATCACTGTCCTAGGACCTATATTCTGCTATGTGTAGCTTTAAAAGTACTGATCAATCTAAATAGAAATTTCTATTTCAAGAATCCTAAAGCCATCTGTAAATTTCCTCCTAAAAAGCTCCATTAAGAAGCTCAATATGTTATGAATAAATTAAATAGCCATCTCACAGTTAAGGGAGATGTGAAGCTATTTTTAAAATTGCCCCACGGATTGTATGTATCTTTCTCAATCTTGGGTGCTCTACCATAGGCTTGGGAGTTTGAGGGTTCAACATCTTAACTCTTCCTAGCACTTTCCTCTTCTGGGCAAAGAGCTCTGATGTTCTCCTTGGGATCTGTTGAAGCCATTCTCCCAGTTTAGGAGTCACAGCCTACCAACCACTGGGAACACTTTGGCCTTTACTTTCCACATCTCCTCTAGTTTATCCTTTCAGACCCTGGTATTTCTCCAATTTCTCATACTGGTTCTTTCTGGTGTGTCTGTCATTAGGCACTGTTACATCTATCACTATCACTGTCTTTTAGTCTTTGTCTAATAGCACAATGTCCTCTTGAGTTGCCAGTACCTGCCTGTTCATCTGGATTTGGAAGGCCCATAGGATCTTAGCACTGCTATTCTCCATGATCTTCTGTCTATTCCAAGCACAGATTGATCAAAATTAATTCTTACAGTCGAGTGTATTTAGTTCATCACGTACACATAGTCAAAGATATACTGTAAATGACAGATAGATATTCTTAATTTGAATTTCAGTTATTATTGGATACTTATTTTAAACAGAATGCTTAGTAAGTCTTGAAATACATCTCCAAGACATATTGGTTATACTCCTTTGTAGGAGGAGGGAAGCGCAGTGGCTCAGTAGTTAAAATGCTGGGGTTGTTGGAAAGCCAGCACCCAGACTTGAGACCTGAGCAACACATACAGTAACCTCTGCCAACCTAGCAATTCAAAAACATGCAAATGGGAGTAGATAAATATTGGTAGGCACCACTTTGGTGGGAAGGTAATAGCGTTCCATGATGTCATGCTGGCCACATGACCACGGAAATATCTTCAGACAGCGCTGGCTCAATGAGCTTGAAATGGAGATGACCACTGCCCCCTATAGCCGGCAACAACTAGCAGAGTAAAACCTGCAGAGTCTCCTTTACCTTTTTTTTAAACCTTTGTAGGAGGATTAGATAAGATCATGATGAAAACCATGTGAGGTGAGAAAGTAACACTAATTTGAACTTAGAAGCCAATATGATGTTTCTTTTGAGAACAGATGAGATCAAAATAGATTAATGGTTTTATAAGGAGTGCCAAATTAGATAAAAAACCAATGGATAATATCTCAGCTTCATTATCTAACTATAGCAGACATGTTCACAGAGTTCAATTTCAGAATTTAAAATTGCATGGTAAATTGGTGTGA
Source organism: Ahaetulla prasina (assembly GCF_028640845.1). Lineage (NCBI taxonomy): Eukaryota > Metazoa > Chordata > Lepidosauria > Squamata > Colubridae > Ahaetulla > Ahaetulla prasina. The sequence continues at coordinate 229,603,359 of NC_080540.1, read as the reverse complement.
ATTCCATCACATTGTGTAAATATATATTCCATCACATCATGCAAATAAATCTTGCACATCATGGCAAGACATAAATTACTAGTATTTCTTACAACATTTAATCCTATCAAATCCATACAATTCAGTTCAGTTTAATTAACAAAATACCCATTTATATTTCCAGGACATAGCTGAGACAAGATATCAACTCCACGCTAATGTCAACTGGTTCTTCCAAGATTATTATTTTTATTTCAGAGAAATATTAACTCTTCTTCCTGGCAATAGCTTGTTAACAATTGCTTTTCTGAGAAAACTTTGAAAATTGATGCTCTGCTGAAATGAAGGAAGATAAACTCAGAGGGTTTGGGGAAATATTTTTCACAATGCTGAAAATACCTCTCATTTCAAATGACATTTTGGCACTCTTTTTAAAACCATCCATCTATCTTGATCTTACGTGCTCTCAAGGGCACCATCATATTGGCACCTAGCTTCAAATTAGTGTTAACTTTCTTGCCTCACGTGGCTTTGATGATCCCTATGAGTACTCCACAAAGAAACCAGACGCTGTAACAGTGAAGGAGCAAAGAAGAATAAACCATGAAAGATGGATGAAGAATACTGCCCTGAAAATAACTCTATGCTTCCTTGCAGAAAATAATTTCTTGCTTTCCAATAAACTTAACACAGTTTTATGGTATAGATGTTGCTCTTCAGGCAAAGCCATTTTAGGTTGTATAGTTGGTAAAATCTATCTATTCCCCTTACAGCAGAGGTGTCAAACTCAAGTCCCTTGAGCCAGATCCGGCCCACAGGATGCTTAGATCTGGCCCTTGGTGCTGTCTTGGAAACAGCGAAGGACTGGCCTGCGGTGCGTCTGCCAGCGAAAATGGAGCTTGGGAGGGCTGCGCACAGCCCTCCAGAGCTCTATTTTCGGCTGTGATGGCCTCCTGCAACTCACTGCCAGCCAAAAAGGAACGTGCATGGCCCTCCCGAGCTCTGTTTTCACTAGCGGAGTGCTCAGGCCACCACAGGGGCCCCCCTGATACGAGTGACATCGAGCTGGTCATGCCCAACCTGGCCACGCCCCCTGCCCCAAGGTCAAAGACAACCCTGATGTGGCCCTCAATGAAATTGAGTTTTACACGCCTGCATTAGAGTAACTTGTTGTGTACCACCATGACTCTTCTGCAAAAGTTACCTAAATCCAGGTACAATCAATAGTCACAATAATATTTAGAAATCATGAAAAAAAAATTTTGTTGCAATTATGGACTGTTAGAAGCATCTCAAACACACAGTTGCATATTGCACATGGAAAATACAGCATACTATTTTTAAATCGTAAACCCTTAAATCGATACTAATAAAGATAAAAGCAAAAAACAATCCTGCAATAGTTTTAGTCTATTATGATGTAAATAACCCGGTGGAAGTTTAACTGTTGCTAACACTGAGTCTTTAATACCCAACCGGTAACATTTTTTTTGTCCCAACACAGGAACACTGAATCTTTACTGACTAAAATCCTCCCTATGTTAGCATGATATATTGTCAGCTACAAAAAAGCCACACAAAAGCCCTAGTAAGTTATTTGTATATATAGATTTCAGCATGCAAGGAATATTGAGAAGTTGCTGTCCTAAGTAAAATTGCACTGTAACATTAATAAAAAGGCAAACTATTCATACAAATACTGTTTGCAGAAGGAATTTTTACATAGAAGCAAATGCTTCAATGTAAACCAGAATCCTGCATTATAAAATCTTATGGAAAGTTCTACATACAAACATATAATAATAAGGTTACTTATGTCACTGGAACAGCCTATGGCTATGAATCTACATTTATGTTACAATTATTCTTCTGAAGAACACTATAGTTTTAACCAGAAGCAATGTGTGGAACTGATACTTCAATATATTCTTCTCTATATTGGAACAAAATGGATTGCAATTAGAGGTTCTTTTGTGTTACCAAATCTAGGTTAGGGCAGAAGCATATCTGCATTACTGATATTTATTGGAGACAGTGGTGGATATTGCCTACTCCAAGCAACACTAGCCTGAACTACAAAGGTGAGAATATTGCATCTCACATTTTCAAGAAGGTGGGTGGGGTGGGTGCTGACCTGAGGAAGTAGTGCTTTTTTGTGACCACATAAACATTCTGAATTAGCCTCCCAGTGGATATCAAACTATACCCTGATTTTTAAAAATAATTGAAATCTGAATTGTTTTAAAGAACTTTCTCCTGAGCTTATGTATGATGTCATACTTTACTTTTATTTTTGTTCTTTTTGACTGTGCCTTGGCTGATGTCATTAATTACATTCCATGGGTTTTAAGTGTAGTAACCCTGAACATTTTAATTTTTTTCTATTCACATTCCATAGAAACCATCAAGAATCAGTTTGATTCCAATGGGACAGAAATGTGTTAAATAACCCTCCCAGAATTTGTCCAAAGGGTTGCTTTTCCGGTCCACAAGATTTGTGCAGTTGGAGTAATTTCAAGTTATTTGATCTGTGTTATAACTAAACTCACTTAAAAACCCTAACTTGTTTAATAATTTTGTGTATGTTTTGTATTCTATGGACAGAGAAGGCACTGAGCTATTCTGATTTTCAGAATGCTACAACTGTTTGAACATCTTTCTGATGGCTTAAATATTTGAAAAAACACCTTACAAGAGCCTTGATATAATTGTTGTTGCTTCTGTTAAGTACCTGCTTTTAGCTCATACCAGCTGTTTTGATTAATGAATATATCTACCAGTAATTAAAATGGTCCAGAAATGAATGCACAGGAATTCCAGAGACGGAATACTTCCCATGTTCTATATTATTAGTAATACTTTCAACCATGTTCTACATTGCCATTTTGGCATTCCTCGTATCAAGAACTGATTCAGAAAAGTTAGCATAAGCATTCTCTTGATGCCCTGTTGACTTGAGAATCTACACAAAACTATCTAGAATGAACAACTGATTGCAGTAATTATCCTTTCATCTGAAGTATCTGATCATTTTTAAAAATTTAATTGTAAATTTTAATTGTATTTTTAACATTTCTAAAATTTTCTATTTTCAAAATTAGGTTTTTAATTGAAAACAATTAAACATTTATTTAGTTGCAAGAATTCCTAATATTGCAGAATCCCTCCCCCCACTGTGAAAGTCAATGTGAAGCCAGAGAAAAATAAACACACCAGCATTTATCTCAATTTAATTAATTTCTTTAGTGAAAGGAACCCCAGTCATTACGAAATATTTCCATAGATAAAGTACTAATCAAGTTATTTGACTTTATAATCCCCTTAGGAATGTATAGGGAGAGGAAAATATTTTTGCATCCCAATTTTGGCTAGAAAGACACACTTTGGGTAGAACTGTACAAGTTTGAGCTTGTTTGATTTTGGATCCAAGACACAGTTTTGCTTTTTCTGCTTTCTGAATCTTCATGAATGTCTATGTGACAACTGGTAGTAGTATGCACAGGCTGTTTCCAGCCATAAAAGCTAGAAAATAAACTTGAGTCTTTAGAAATGTAGGGTGAAAAATGTAGGGTTCTTCTCCTAACAAATATCACCAAAGCTATTTGCCTTTGAGAGGCACAAGCAAATCCTGAATTTTCAGGATGTAGCTGCTTTCTACCCCTCTCTCCAGATGGCAGCAACCATTGATATGGATTTGAAATTTTAGAAACTGCTCTTTGCTTTTTCAAGATCCAATTACGTCTGAAGTTTTGTGGTTTTATATTTGGATTTTGTTCAAATTGGATGCACATAACTATGCAAGTTTTGCATATTAAAATAGAATTTTTTGCACCTGGAAAGTTAGAATTATATTAAAGAATTTCTAATGTAATACACAGGGTTAAGAAAGAGTATCGCGGAGAAATGTTAAGAAGATTTGCTTCAGTAATTCCACAGAAAATACATACGCGGGATTTTATTTCAAGTGTATTATAGAACTAAACTAATATAAAAATCTTACATAATTCCTAGAGAAGATAATTAAAATCTAACACCAACTTTTGTTCTTTTGTAATAAAAAAAATACTTTACAAATCTTTAAGCTTGGCAACAGAGTGCTGAAGTGGCATTATCACTTATTCATAGATTTATTCCTTCTCTAGGCAGGCATTTCTGTAAGAACCCACAAAATAGCAAGATTCCAGTGCAACAAGCTTAGAAATAAGCTCAATTGGTATTATTTTGCATTTCTGGAATGCAAAATAATTATTCTTGTGATTACACAGATGTACAGAAGTTGTGATCTTGGCAATAATATGGAAATACTGTTTTTATTTCCCAATGTAGTATGCAGACTGGGAATAGCCTATGGGCTTCCTATTCCAATAATAAACAAGGCTAATTATTTCATTTGTTCCAGATTAAATCAGCTTCCTTTGTTCTGTCTGTGATATTGGAAAACCCCACTTAAAGGTGAAATGTTGCATCCAGCCCCCCTGCCACCCCAAATGTGGGAATATCTTTTCTGGGCACCTTGCTTGGCTGTCATCTCAATCTGTTTGTCAGCACTGAAATCCCACACGGTAGCTGTTACAGGGACTCTGTCTTAACCTGTTCACGGTACAGCAACTACAGTAAAAATTCCAAACCAGGATTTCCTGCCTTCTACTAATGAATTTACTTTCTAGTTTTTAGAGTCAGAATAGCTATGGAGATACAAAACAAAGGTGTCAGCATTCCGAGTAACGCATCCACCAAAAGCAGAACTGCAAGGCAGGTGAATTCCTCAAAGAACATCATCATCATCATCATCATCATCATCACAACAACAACAACAACAACAACAACAACAACAGAGTTGGAAGGGACCTTGGAGGCCTTCTAGTCCAACCCCTTGCCAGGCAGGAAACCCTACACCATTTCAGACAAATGGTTATCCAACATTTTTGTAAATTTTTCCAGTGTTGGAGCATTCACAACTTCTGCAGGCAAGTTGTTCCACTTATTAATTGTTCTCTCAGGAATTTTTTCCTTAGTTCTAAGTTGCTTCGCTCCTTGATTAGTTTCCACCCATTGCTTCTTGCTCTACTCTCAGGTGCTTTGGAGAATAGTTTGACTCCCTCTTCTTTGTGGCAACCCCTGAGATATTGGAACACTGCTATCATGTCTCCCCTAGTCCTTCTTTTCATTAAACTAGACATACCCAGTTCCTGCAACCGTTCTTCATATGTTCTAGCCTCCAGTCCCCTAATCATCTTTGTTACTCTTCTCTGCACTCTTTCTAGAGTCTCAACATTTTCTTAAAATTTCCAGTGTTGGAGCATTCACAACTTCTGCAGGCAAGTTGTTCCACTTATTAATTGTTCTCTCAGGAATTTTTTCCTTAGTTCTAAGTTGCTTCGCTCCTTGATTAGTTTCCACCCATTGCTTCTTGCTCTACTCTCAGGTGCTTTGGAGAATAGTTTGACTCCCTCTTCTTTGTGGCAACCCCTGAGATATTGGAACACTGCTATCATGTCTCCCCTAGTCCTTCTTTTCATTAAACTAGACATACCCAGTTCCTGCAACCGTTCTTCATATGTTCTAGCCTCCAGTCCCCTAATCATCTTTGTTACTCTTCTCTGCACTCTTTCTAGAGTCTCAACATTTTTCTTACATCGTGGTGACCAAAACTGAATGCAATATTCCAAGTGTGGCCTTACCAAGGCATTATAAAGTGGTATTAACACTTCACGTGATCTTGATTCTATCCCTCTGTTTATGCAGCCCAGAACTGTGTTGGCTTTTTTGGCAGCTGCTGCACACTGATGGCTCATATCTAAATGGTTGTCCACTAGGACTCCAAGATCCCTCTCACAGGTACTACTATTGAGCAAGGTACCACATATACGGTACCTGTGCATTTTGGATTTTTTTGCCTAAATATAGAACCTTACTTTTTTCACTGTTGAATTTCATTTTGTTAGATGGCACCCAACGTTCAAGTCTGTCAAGATCCTTCTGTATCTTGAGCCTATCTTCTGGAGTGTTGGCTATTCCTGCTAGCTTGGTGTCATCTGCAAATTTGATAAGTTCCCCATCTATCCCCTCGTCCAAGTCATTGATGAAGATGTTGAAGAGTACTGGGCTTAAAACAGAACCTTGGGGTACTCCACTGCATACTTCCCTCCATGTGGATGTAGTTCTATTGAGGACTACATGTTGAGTGCGATTGGTTACGAATCCATCTGGTGGTGGTGGTGTCTAACCCACATTTTTCTACTTTATCTAGTAGTAGGTTATGGTCTACTTTATCAAATGCTTTACCGAAGTCCAAGTAAATTATATCGACAGCGTTCCTCTGGTCCACTAATGTTTTCACTTTGTCAAAGAATGCAATGAGATTAGTCTGGCATGATCTGTTTTTGACAAACCCATGTTGGCTTTTGGTTATTACTTTGTTTGCTTCTAGGTGTTCAGTGATTCGTTCCTTGATTATCTTTTCCAGAATCTTCCCTGGTATTGAGGTCAGGCTGATAAGTCTGTAGTTTCCTGGATCTGTTTTTTTTCCCCTTTTTTGAAGATGAGAACTACATCAGCTCTTTTCCAGTCCTCTGGCAGTTCCCCTGTACTCCAGGATATTTGAAAGATATAGTTCACTGGTTCCGAGATCTCGTCTGCCAGTTCCTTCAGAACCCTGGGGTGTAATCCATCCGGTCCTGGTGATTTGAACTCGTCTAGGGTAGACAGGTGTTCACTTACCATTTTTTCCTCTATTTTAACTTGTGTTCCTAATCTGTTTTTTGTGGATTATTTTTTCCTTTTGTGTAAAGACAGATGCAAAATATGAGTTAAGTAGATCTGCTTTCTCCCTGTTGCTTGTCATCTTCTTGCCACTTTCTCCCAGCAATGGGCCAATTATTTCCTTGACTTTTTTCTTGTTTATTGGATACATCATATCGGCACAGCTGGTGAAAACCAACTCTGAAAGTTCTCGCCATTTTCACCTAATTAAAAGAGCAAAAGTTCCCCCTCCCAGATGTCACCGGTCACATTGCCCAATGAAAACTGCTAGCAGACTGCTTGGTCATTCCTCTCCTCCTTCAACAGCCACCTATTGAGATTACCTTGGTTCCCACAGGAAAGCTGTTTGTTTTGACTGTTAGCCGATTTATCCCCCCCTCCCTTCCTCCTCCCAGGGTTCGTGGTAACTACGAGGCAGCAAAAGATGGCTTCAGCCAGGTTCACTTTAGAGTTGACAAAATGCTTTTCTCTTTATATAGGTAAAAGGTAAAGTAGTCCTCCATTTGTCTTAGTCAACTTTAGAGGGCGGTGCTCATCTCTGTTTCTAGGTCATCAATCCTGTCCAAAGACGTTTTTGTGGTCATCTAGCTAATTAGACATTAGGCCACAGCACAGAGCATGCAGCGAAACACCTTCCAACCAAAGTGGTACCTATTTATCTACTTGATTTGCATGTTTTTGAACTGCTAGGTTGTCAGGAGCTGGGACAAGTAATGGGGATTCATCTCATCATGTGGCGCCAACAAGCCCAGCGTCTTAATCACTGAGCCATTGCACCAGCCCTTTCTCTTTATATGCCACTTCTAATTTCTACATTTATTTAATTAAAAAATTCCAGTTTTAACTAACAGAGGCAATGGATGAAAATTATTATAATTATTCCACGTTTCTGCCTATTTGGCAGAATATCATCATCACCACCACCACCACCACTTTTATACAAAAGAAAAGTAATTCTGATTGTGGAAACAACCAACCAAGTTGTCCACTTTGAGAAAGGAAACAGAAGTTTGTATGATGTTTGCTGCCTTGAGTTGACCTCATTTTTTAGAAAAAAATGGTGGATAAAGAAAACAAGTTACAGTTATGAAGACTATACAGCTTTTATTCCCTACCAAGCCTCTTCAGAAGGATTTAACTATACTGTATATATAGTTTATTTTATGTTGGTAATATATTATGTAGTAGAAGAAGAGCTTCACTTTAAAGTCAACAATATAGTTTAATATATAACATTTATTTGGACCATTTTTCCTTATCCAAAACTAACACTGCTGTTTCTTTTCAAAGGCAGCTTTCCAGAAATTCTTGCAGCATTTAGAAGAACAAGTTTAAATGTAAGCAACTAAAGTTGTCACTGAAGTTAGCTCATCTCTTAACAGGGATACACAGCACTTTAAAAGGTTTCCAGTCACTGAGGTATGGAGTTTAATATTCTTAATTATACATTAAGTATATCTTAATTTTTAATTCCCAAGCAGAATTTATGTAAACAATCAATTCTTTTTTTTTAAATTTATTTTCTATTCTGAAAATAACAGCTAACTTTAAGCTGTAGTTTAGGGGATTTCTGATTTCTTGCACAATAGCTAGATGGGGGAGAAAAAAATGGGAACTTGATACTAATCAGTACAGGGTGGAAAATAAAACATAGCCTGCAATGTTATGCACACTTATTTGGAAAAAAATATCTTGAACTTAGTTTAAATAAGGTTCCAAAAAGCCCAGAGAGGACCAATATTTGCACTGATTGAGGTGCAACAGAGTTTAACAAGCTGGTGTGAGAATAAGAAATCTAGCAGCTATTACCAAAACTATCAGCAGATAGTCTACCACCTTCCCAAAATAGACATGCCTCATTTCATTTGCACCTAGAATGCACAAAAAGACCAAATCAGTTTTGCAAGATTGCTTAAAAGTTTGTCACGTGAAAGAGTACTGGAACATTTGAGTTGTAACCTTAAACCTTTAATAAACACTATTAATCAGATTCTGAGAGACTTTGGATTAATTGTTTCCATTCTAGATTGCTAGAATAGTATGACAGCTACAGGTAGTCTTCAACTTATGAACACAACTGAACCCAAAATTTCTGTTGCTAAGCAAGAGAATTGCTAAGTGAATTTTGCTGCATTTCACTTTTCTTCCCATAGTTGTTAAGTGAATCACTGCAGTTGTTATAATAGTAGCATGGTTGTTAAGTGAATTTGGCCTCCCCATTGAGTTTGTTGTTCAGAAGGTTGCCAAAAGTGATCACAGAGGTGAATATAGAGAGCGCTGTTAAAGCATTGTGAAGCGGTATATAAGCCTTAAGTGCTTTGCTATCACATGACCGTGGGATACCGCAGCCATCATAAATTCATGCCAAGCAGTAAAATTTTGGTCACGTGATCATGGGGATGCTGCAATTGTCATAAATGTGAAAAACAGTCATAAGTCACTTTTTTCAGTGCTGTTTTAACTTCACTAAACAAATGGTTGCAAATCAAGGACTACCTGTAATTTGATTGGGATCCTGGCAAGATGAGGAGAAACTAATCCATCCTTCCGTAGTACAGTAAAAACTGAATATTCAGATTACCTGTTAGAATAAAACCTAGTTCCGTCATGTTGATAAGGGTCATCTACGTAGAGAGAAGAGGAAGAAATTGTGGTTGCTAAAGAAGCGGCTTCAAACAGAGATGCTGTGCTTGGCACTAAATCTGGATGATGTCGGGAGGCTAATACTGTATAAGAAAAAAAGGGGGGAAAAATCAATCCTGCAGAGAAATTAGTATATGTAAAAATCAAGGGCTTACTTGCCATGAAAATACACACACACACACATACACACACATGAGGTATAAAAATGCTGTGTTTGTGTGATCATCCACAGCTTCATTAATGAGGGGTTTATAAAGTTATGGATTAATATTGTGGCTGGGTGTGCCTTCCTCCTTTTAAATCCCTTATTGCATTCTGCCTTTGAACCAAAGATCTTGATTTACAGAGTGTTAAGATAACACTCAATCTTAATGCATATTAAGTTGGGGTTTGTTTTAGGTAATCTGGTATTATTATCTATTATCTTCAGAAAAGCTTAAAACATTTTTTCCATTTGTTTAAGCAAGAGGTATACAATTATTTCAGGTCAAGGACTGTATTTGAGTTTTAGTCGATATAGCAGGGGGCTCATTTGAGAGAAGTAGGCAAGTCTAGCATAAAAGCTGAATTTAATGCAATTTAATTAAATGAAAATATAATTAAATACAATTGATATTATTTTTCAAAAGACTTAAAATCAATTTGAAAGGAGTCTGGAGGTTCTTACGAAGGGAATTAGGGAGCTTCATTATTTACTATTCTTCTGGAATACCAGAATGTCCATCTCTGTTTTAAAACTATAACTTTTTCCTTTTGGCAAAGAATGCTAGTTTTGGAATCTAGAGCATCTTATTACCTTCTTCATCAAGGCTACAGTAACTTTGTCCTTCTGTGAGTAAATCATGCTTTTCATCTTTCCAGTCTTGGCTAACTACTGACACATATTCTTGTGATGTAGCTTTTAGAGCAGCAATAGAATTGCATCGTTTCTTGGAAGGAGATGACTTCAAAACTGGGGTTTTAAAAGGGAGATAATGAAAATAATGTAAATATAGATTATTTTAATAGCCAACTTTCCATTATTATGCAAACGCTTCCTTTCACTGGATGTCCCAAAAGAGACTTGAACAGATTTTACTCAAATAACTGCCATTATCGTAAATATGATACAATCATTTGTCTTCAGAAAAATCCATAGTATGTGCCAGTATAAATGTGAGAAACAGCAGATTTTAATTACAGGTTAATAAAACTTGAACTTAACTTTTATATGGCAAGGCGTTACTAAGAGGCTAAGTATAGGTTATAACAATGAACAGCATTTGTTCAATTTATGTATCTGAGACAAGAGAAACAACTTTATGGCAGTATAGACAAAAAATTTCTTGCATATAACGTAAGGGGAAAAACCAGATTCAAAGTATAATCCAAAGTAAATTTCAATCTTAGTTCATTTTTCTGGATAGCCAAAATGATTTAAGAACTGTAGTAAGTAATTTAATGTGATGAGCTATAATATTCATTTTTATGGTAATATTTAAAGATTCATCTGTTCCTATGTAAATAAGAAATGTTATCTGCATCTAAAGATCTCTTCTAGTTGACAAGGTGCTGCTTCTCTGGAGAGAGCAGGCCAATGAATGTTGTGACATTGACAAGACATTCAGCCCAGGCTCTCCCCTAACCCAGCCAACCTTCATCTCCTGCACAGGGAAGAAATGCTAAGTTCAAACGCATGTTCCTCCATTAAAGGGACTGGACAGAGATATGGCATGAACAAGATTATTTTCCATATCAGTCTAACTAGAATAATATCTGCCCATATCGTCATTACATAAACATCATGGAGTAACACATTAGAATTTAAGGATAAGTCTTATAGCGTCTTGTATGCAGTGTAGTGTGTAAACAATCTCAAAGACAATCAAGAATGTTTTCCACATTTTATAATATCCCTTACATTGAATATTATAAGCATCTATATCTAGATGTACTTACAAGATTTGTAATTAAGTTCACACACTATTAATTGCTCTAACCATAAACTTTCAAAATGGTTAGAGCAAAATGGAAGGAAAGGAAGCTGAACCTCAACTTGGGTGCATGTAATCAAGCCAAGGTTCAGCTTCCTTTCATTCCAGTTACATGTCTTTCAAAAAAGAAATTCCATTTGCAACCATTAAGCACCTCTGCTGAAGTGGCTGAGTTTTGTTTTGATCTGTCTTACTGTTCCATAGCTGGGCAATGATTTGTTGAAACATCTTTGTTTACTTACTGACCAGACGACCAACTCTAATTAGCTACTGGTTTTCTCCAAATCTTGAAAATTCATGGAAGAATTTTCAGTGGTCCTGAATATTTTAATGATCCAGAACTGCCCTCTCAAGGCTTTCTCAACTGTAAACTTGAAATTATAAACTTGAGCAACAGAAAGCATCATCATATGGAACTTAAGTATATAATTTGGGAAACCCTATTAATCAGAACAAAGCTCCATCTAATCCAAGATCCATTTTGTCTTGCAACAAGCAAACAGGAGTTTCCAAGAAGCCAACACTGGAGGGTTTTTGCCAACTACCATGGCAGCAATTTACAATATCAGCCTGTAGTACTTATATTATATTCTGTACTGTCAGTCCAACTTCAGAGATTAAGTAATCATGCAAGTGGGGCCCCTCTAGAAAAAAAAAAGATAAAGTTTAAGTTAGGCTTTAGTTAGTTCATAATATGATGGTACCTACGCTGATTTTTTTTGAATACTCTGGTACTCATAAACTTTAAAAACCTGTCAGCATAAAAACTTGGTCGGTGGACTGAAACTGTATCCTACAAAGAAACAAAAAAGCTTTGTCAGTAAGAAAAGAGGAGAGGATGTATAATCTACAGATCAAACAATGGAACATGAAACTAAAATTTAGTGTTTTCTTTTCACTGTTGACTTTTCACTGGCAAATTTTTAGCATACCATTAATTTATTAAGTAGTGTAATATTTTGAGAATATTGCATCCATTTTTAAAAAGCAATTGCAAAAGCAATTTGAGGGATATTTCCTTAAATTATAAACAAACAAACATTCAACAATCCCTAGAAAGTTATTAAAGTGGCTTTTTTCCAGACTTGCCTCCAGAAATTGTGGGTGCTCCAAAACTGGAAGTTTTAAAGAAGAGATTGGACAGCCATTTGTCTAAAATGGTATAGGGTCTCCTGCTTGAGCAGAAGGTTGGGACCAGAAGGCCTCCAAGGTCCCTTCCAACTCTGTGGTTCTGTTAGTTCCTGACACGCCCAAAATGAAAAGACATTCTAGATATAGTTGTTTAAAGAGATGGCAAAGCTCTATGCATAAAATAGATGCAGCTCTTATTGCTAAACAGAATAGAGGCAAAAAAAGGAGCTTTCCACCTTACACAAACCATTGACATAATTCTAAAAACCATTAAAATGACTTACTCCGTCATAAACAAGGGCTTTCCAAGAATGCTCCAACTTCTTTATTAACCTGATGATGATATACCACAAAAAGAAGTTTAATGAACAATTATCCCTCCCTTTGGTAACAATACTGCTTTAACTGAATCATTGCACAGAAAGCAATGAATTTTATTTTAAATTTACCTGTAAGACTGCAAGATATCAATTATGCCCATAAATAGCAGCAGTTTTTCTCCTCTGTAGCTTTTAGCTGGAATGCCTCCCATTCTGACAGAAACAACAAAATAATAGCAAGTCATTGTAAAGCCTACTTTCTAAAGTAACCATAGAAATATATTAACAGCTAAAAATTCCCCTCTTAATATATATAGTGAAAAGGTTTGCACCATATGGTAAGGGCTATACAATTGTCAAAAATGGATTTTTCTCCATGTCTGAAAATTATGCATTCCTCTGGTGTACTCTTTTTCAAACAGCTGCACCACAGTTCTAATAATACTAGGCATTTAAGGATGTATTTCTGTGATTTTGTATGTATAAAGTGCTTAGATAAATCAATCATTTTTTGTCCCAACATTTTCAGGGATGGAGTGGTGATGAACTAAGAGGCCATGGTCTAATTATTTGGGATCCTGACACTTTCACAGCAATTATGTCTGGCATCGTCAGAGGCTAAAGTGATCTGCTCTGTACTATATTTCTTAGCAGTTCACAGGCAACATTTGTTGTTGTTTTTTTAAGTCCATTTGACTTTATCTTTTATTGTTTGTCAACTGAAGGATATTCTGACCCACTTTAAATGTAGTACACAGAAGAAAAATATTTTAAAAATGCAGTAACTTTCTGTTTTCAAAGGGCTGGTTTTGGGAGACTTACGTATTGGTATTTTCTGTGATGACACAATCCCCTGATTTTCCTGGACCTTGAATGGACTCCATAGCAGTTGAATAAAGAACTCTTTGTCCTCCTAGGCGTTTAGAATCAGAGGTATTTTGAGAAAACTCCCCTTCTCTCTCTTTTGCTGAACTGTCCAAGATGTGGATGCCAAGCAACAAGCTATAATCCATGATTTTAAAGCTTTCCAGCACCTAGGATCAGATGGTTTTAGACTGAAATCTGTTATGTTGCAAATGGTGGAAGAGTTTACAAGAAAGATAAATGAAACATATTGAACAGAGAGAAATAATTACTTTAATTTGATATCCCAATATAAATGATCACATCTAAATTTAAGTTTTTAAAATTCTTTTGCCAGACTCAGAATAAGTAGGAGTCCCTCGTGTCTAAAAACACTACAGTTTTCTTGCTTTAATATACCCTTAGCATACAAAGCCCAAGAGTGAAGGTGGCAAAATGTGGGATGCCCTGCAATACAATTATAAAGATACACAGCTGACTGAACAAACTAACTTACAAATGTACATCACTAGCTCTGTGTTAAACTGGAAGCAGGTCACTAGTGGAGTAAGAAGGGCTCCGTTTTAAGCTGCATGCTATTTAACATAAAATGATGAAATTTATAACAACTTAAAATAAATAAATTTAATATAAAGCATACAATTCAGTAATAAATACAATTCTGCTGTAAATATATATTACTTTAAGGAGATTACAGATATTTCATGTTTTTGTCATAGCAGTGAGAAAACTATATGGAATATTTTTCAGATAGTTATTTGCAATATATTTTGAGTTCTCAGAATTTTTTTAAAAATTGCCCCTAATTTCAAAAGCAGAATATAGGAGTTCTAAAGTCTGAAAAAGCTTTGATTTATAACATAGATTAATATTAGGCTTGGATATTAACTGGATTTTTTTTTTGGAAAGGAACCATTATCTTATTTCTTCTTCAACATCCCTTGAGAGGTGGGGTTGGTATAATCAATTAAATCTACTATGAAACTAAAATCTGCATAAACTTGAGTTTCCTGCTGATACAAAATTGCTTTAGGATTTGAGACATAATTGCTTTTCCTCTTCCTTTTAATATTTAGAATATTAATGAAAAGAGAATTTGACCTCATTCTCCCATAGAGTGGGATCAAAATGATATATAAGTGGATTGAAGAAAAAGACACATGAGAATAAATGTAGTAGTTTTTGTGGTGTATGTATCTCCTATTATTATAACCCAATTTAAAGTATAGAAAATATCCAAATATTGGAAATCTTGGTTTGAAAAATGTAGGCTGAAGAGGAACCATATAAGATTTCATTTTTCTCTATACTATATATAAGAATTATTTGATGGCTGTTTCCTAATGAATTTGAACACTGGAATTTCATTCCTGCCTATCCTAGTCTATGTGTCAAGCATCCAGAAAACTCTCCTTGCAGAAAAGACTCTGAAGCAAATATCTTTCAAAGTTCTTTTACTAGCATAGGTAATCTGGCACAGTTGGTGGAAATCCGAATCTGGGGATCTGGGTTCCTCCCTCAGTAACAAAAACTCCAAAATCCCCACCCTTATGATCCAATCACATTATCCAATCTTCAAGCGGCCCATCTCGAGATATCACTCCAGCCACTCCTTCTCCAGATGCGAGCTCAGCCTGACCTTGACCCGCAGGAAGAATGTTGTTATGTCTAATAATCCCTTGTACCACAACCCCACTCCCCTACTTTCCCACACAGGAGAAAGTGGCAGCGTGTGGAAGCCTTCGACCTAGTATAGCTTCCAAAGCTGACACTGTGCCTATTTTTTTGCCAACTTTAAAACTAATATTGCAGATAAAAACTGCACAATATCATATCTCAAGCACAAGAGATAAATAAAATTCCAAAATAATGAATGACAGATGAACAAATTTGGAAACTTGGTAAGAAGAGGGAGGGGGATCACACATTCACACTTCTTCAGGGTTTATAGAGAGAAAATGAGGTTATCTCTATCAATTACACCACAGAATGGTGAGCAACAACAGAGGAAGTAATCTGTTTTCTTATTTATTAGTCATTTATCTGATTTATCTTATACTCATTTATTTAGACTGATATTTTTGTATCACAAGAACTGTCAGTGGTTAGTGGAACAATAAGATCTATAACATAACAAAACATCCACAGTAAATCAATACAAAATTAGAAAATAAAAGTAAAACTGCCCACACAATGGCAACATCTCAATTAATTTCCTAAAACTCATCAGATTGATTTAGTGTTAATTAGCTCCCAGCAAGTTATAATAGGGGAGCACAATCTACTTCTAGTGCCAAAAGGAGGCTATTCCAAAGCCTCCTACAAGTAGGTCTCAATTTACGACCACAATTGAGATGGGAATTTCTGTCACTAAGCAATGTGGCTATAAAGCCCAACATCATGTATCCACATTGCTTAGCAATCAACAGTCCCAGTTGCCGTTGTAACTTGATGAATGGGTGTGAAGTGAAGGAAGTCCCAGGTAAGGAGCTAGAGTTGTTGCAAGGAAGTGCAGGAAGACTTGGGTGGTTTGGTGCAGGCCACACACAAGTTGGGGTGTGTGTGCAGTGCAGCACGAGCTAAGGAGGTGAAGAAAAGAATGTGCAGAGTGCATGTATGCAAGCACAGGGAGGCAAAGAAAGAGTACATTGTGGCTCAGTAGCTTTTTGGCATACTGCCACCCTGAAGTTGCAAGAAGTCCCTGAATCACAATGCAATGTGAAATCTAGTCGCAGGTCAGGCCAACACCACAGCACAAAGGGGCTTATTGGGATGTTGCAGCTCTAAGATTGCAAGAAGTCCTGAGTCATAGCAAACCCCAAAGCCCAGCTCCAAACAGCATGGTATGAAGGGACTTCTTGCTGTCCCAGGAAATCATAAACAGCCCAGACCAGTCCTGGCCATAGTCACCCTCGTCACTATGCACTCTGAGGCTCATGCCTTAAGTGAGGCCAGACTGCTAAGGCTCAAATTTTGATCATATGACTGTGGTGGCAATACAGTGTCCTAATTATGGAGACACCATATCCTGTGGTGTCACCACCACTTCATCCTATGACACCATAATTTTGAATTGTTATGGAATGAATGATTGTAAGTCAAGGACTATCTATATGGTTGTTACTGCTCTTACTAGGAAGCAATTTTATGAAACTAGGGGCATGAACCAGCAGCTACTCTCAGGAATGTTATATAGACGGGTCAACTCTGGTTGGAGAAGGCAGTCCTGAAGCCATTAGATGCCAAGTCTTTAAAAAGCCTTAAACTGAAGCCAGCAATTTGAAATGCATCAAGCCACCAATGCAAGGCCTGAAATAGAAGTAAAATATGATATCATTGTGGTATCACAAGCCAATCCAGCAGGGGACTGCTGTGTTGTAAGCCAATTGCCATTTCTAAGTGGTCTTCAACTTCAATCCCAATTATTTGAAAAATGACACATTGATGTAAATTTGTGTTGACAAGCAAACAAAAAGTTTGTAAACCAGTAATTTTATAGACTAATCTGTAAATCAGTTTTTGCACGGTGCTGGATAACACTTTACTTTTTCACAGCCTTCTGAATGTCATAATGTAGTCAATTCTGATTGGGAAGAGCAAGAGAGTATTTAAGCATCTAGATTTTTATATAAAGACACTGCCATTTTCTGTAAAATTTCAACAAAAAATGTAGTTCAATTTAATTGCCTTTAGAATTTTTTTGTTTATAGATCTTTATATGATTTTTATGTATCATAAAATCATATAAAGATTTTTCTCAGGTTTTCGCGGGTGTTTGTATGTAGGTCTTTGGTTATTCAGGTTTTCTCCTGCGTAAAATTGGAAGTGTATTGGCGAAATTTCGACGAAATCCCATTCGTCACCTTCAGGCTAGGTGTTTACAGCTTCGTGCTTCTAGGAGAAATGTGTGATCGCAGCTGTTTCTTCCTTTTAACTGCTCGTGGGGGTTTGAACTGATTGGTTGGGAGCTTGGCTGTGTTCTGATTGGGTGAGGTGTGTTCTGATTGGTTGGGGGTTTGGCTGTGTTCTGATTGGATGGTGGGGTTGGCTGTGCTCTAATTGGATGGGAGGGTGTTCTGTTTGTGGGGGGCCTGGTTGTGCTCAGGTTGGTCTGAGATGCAGGAGATTTGAGTTGGTGAGTTGCATTGCTGTTGTTTGGCTTCGCGTTTGTGGTTGTGTTACATCTTCATGGTGGGTGTCAGTCTGCTGCATGTATGGATTGGAGGGGTTTGAAATGGCTAATGATGCAGCTGCGGTCTGGCTTCTGGTCCGTGGTCGTGCTTCATCATCGGTGTGGGTTTGAGTTTGCTTTCCGCGTGGATGTGCGGTGGTGACATGCTGTGTGGCACTCGTGAGTGTGGGTCTTGCGTCATTCTTCATGTTAGGGAACCGTTTGTCAATAAGGGCGGGTTTCTTTATGGATTAGTTTGGTAATCTTATTTCTTTGGAACCCATTGGATGTTAGTACGTTAGTGAGAGTGTGTAGTTCGGTTTTTAAGATTTTAACCCCCACTAAAATCCAAGACAAACGGTTCCCTAACATGAAGAATGACGCAAGACCCACACTCACACACACATACACACAGTGGTGGGATTCAGCCAGTTCGCACCTATTCGGGAGAACTGGTTGTTAACTTTCTAAGCAATTCGGAGAATCGGTTGTCGGAAGAAATCTTATTTTGTTTTTTTGTACTTTACAGGGCTAATCCTGTAAGGAAGGCAGGAAGGAAACATTCTGGTGGTGTTTCTAGCCTGATTTTTATTTCCCTGCATATAGAAACTGCCTCTCTGGTTAACCCTTAGTACACTATAACAGCAAAAGCGAAGTGCCCATCGACATGAGTGACGTTGAATTGGCCACACCCAGTCACATGACCACCGAGCCACACCTAGCCAGCTGATCATTAGGGCAGAGAACAGGTTGTTAAATTATTTGAATCCCACCACTGAATGAGACTTCGTCGAAACGTCGCCAAGACACTTCCAATTTTACGCGGGAGAAAACCCGAATAATAAAATAAAATAAAATTATGCCTGTATATCTAAATGATATGTCAACACCGTTCTCCATAATCCAGTCTCAGAAATAAGGGGGGGAAATCTAGTTTTAAAAGTGGCTGGGACTGGCCTACATTGCACACCAACTGTCTTGTTTCAATCTTTTTTTCCTAAACCAAAATAATTTCCTCTCAATTTTCTTAAATAATATGCATTTTATTATCAATTTATTTATTCTATTTGTTAAGTTCTTAAGGCAATTAATTTGAAATTACTCCCCATTTTTTAAATAGTTAAACCTATTCATAAATATATACATCCATATATCTGCAAAACTTCAATAAATGCTACATAGACTCCAGATAAGGTAACAAGATTAACACTCGTGCTTGACGTACTAATATACCTGTTGATTTTTTATTCTGCACTCAAAATTTAAAACAGAGAAATAATTTTGCTTATGAAAAAATCAGGAATGCAGCAAAATGGAAATAAATGCCTTAAGGCAGAAGAAGAATATAACAGGGCATTATGTATGGGGCAAAGAATTGCGTGGCAGGATATGAGAAGATTCAAAAGAAATAGGAGACTGACAGATGAAAGAAACAGGACATTCCTACTGTAAAACTTGGAATGGAAAAAAAGACCAAAAAAATGAAGTATTATGATCAATAACAACTTGGAACACAACAAATAATGTCTGTAAAAATATTTGGTCTCCAAAGAGTAACCAAACAGCTAAGTGAAAATAGCAAAGATGACAGAATAAAATATTATCTGGGTAAAAAAGACAATGGACCTTGAGCACATGCATCTTAATCCATATCCATAATCCTTAAATAAAAGTGGAAATTTATCTATGTCTGCTCATAAATACGTATAATTGAATTTAATGGGATTTACTCTTGGTTTGGTGTGAACTAATTTGCAGCACAAGACAAACAATGTTCAACCTTAGGGAATAATAAAAAGCATCAATATAGGAAGAAGATGAAATAAAAGTAAGTAAATTGCAGTTTAATTTGAAGGCCAACCCAGGTGCATTCTACTTTCAGCAAAAAAAGTAATTCAATGATGGCATAGGTTTTATAAACCAGAGGTCTCCAACCTTGGTCCCTTTAAGACTTGTGGACTTCAGCTCCCAGAGTTCTCTCTCTCAGAACAAAGCTGGCTGAGGGACTCTGGGAGTTGAAGTCTACAAGTCTTAAAGGGACAAAGGTTGGAGACCTGTGTTATAAACTACAGGACAACACATCTTCATACAATGTTTATACAATACCTTGTTAACAGGAGAGTAATAGCTTGATAATAGAGGTTGAACTCAAAATTTTTCACTTACTCGGCAATCTCTTTGTAGCGTTTTCATCAATGCGCTATAGGTGTCCGAGTCAAAATATAATCCTTCGTGCAAATCTTGCAAGAAATCCAAGTCTTTAAATGTGGGGTTAGACTTCTCCCGTTCTTTTCGGGATGCTCTTCTTTTGTACGTAGACCCTTTCAAGTCGTAGTTGTAATGCATTTTCAGTGCTCGAGGCAGAACATTGTTCATCACAACTATCCTGATATTAATACCCCCCGACTGAACACAATACAGGCCATAAAATTTGGGTAAGAGCGTCCTTGGGTTCTGGTTGAGATTCTTAAAAGAAACACAAAATATACCAATGAACATCTGCAATACCATAACTGCAGCGCCCATCCTTGGTAACTGTAAGACTTGAGGACTTCAATTCCTGGAATTCCCCAGCTGGCCAATTCCGGGAGCACACAGGTCTTTAAGATACCAAGGTTGGACACTCCTGATGAAAAGTATAATCCAGATCAGAGTTCTACAGAAACGTAAGTATAGATAGGCAAATCATTTCTATTTCAAAGAATCATTTTTGGACCTACCACTAAAAAGTGTCCATGTGCTAATTCAAGCATTTTAAACTTTAGTTAGGTGGTTGAACTCTTAGGTCTAAGGCAGATTTCTCAAACTTTGCAATACCAATTTTACCTACTAAAATTATAAATTTATGCAATCTCTTCAGATAAAATTAATGATTGATTTTGTATAAGGGTTGATAAAGGAATAAAGATATTGTTTTAATAATATAATTCTAATCTTTGTATCAGTTCAAACAATAACAGATCCATTTAACTTTACAAGATGAAACCACTTCATTGGGAATAAACCAAAACATCTCCCTCAGTAATGTTTAAAACCATTTTAGTGGTAATGATGCTTGCCATTAATTCATAAAATCTGAGTTTCATTCTGAAAACAGTGACTCTCATTCAACCAAAGAAATGGGGTGGGGGAAAAAACAGGAAGCTCCCTGCCCTAAATTAGCTTCTTTTAAACTACTTTTTAAAATACTACAGCTTGCAAAACACTGGGTGTAAATTGCTTCTGGGCCTCTTTCTGCAGGCAACCACCCTAAGATAATAATCACAGTTCATCATCTTTTTCCCTTCCTGTCTATTCCTACAAATCCATTTTCCCACTCATGATTTTCTTCTTATACCTCTCCTCCCTTCCTTTACATCTCACTCTCTCCACAGGGTGAGCAGAGAAATCAAGAGTTTTACATAGGAGTCTTCTGCCCTCAACAGCATACTCCATCTTTGAATTTAAAAAAAAAAAGGCTTAAAAGTTTTGTATCAATTTGGTAAGCCTGCCTGGAAAGGATGTGCAAGGAGAACAAAATTTGAGAAGTTAACATCTGGAGTAAACTATATGTGTTTCCTCCTTCTTGGAATATGCCCTGGTGAAGACTGTTGGATTGTGGCCAATTGAACAGTGATTATTAATTAGAATGAATAATAACCATATTTTCTTATTAACTTCAAATCCTGATCTAAAGCTAAATTTGGGTAACAAGAATGGAAAGTAATACACATATAGCATTCATGTTATATTTAACTATATCTAAGATAGGCATTAAGCAAATTTTGCATAGGTTTCTATAGACCAGTTTTAAAACTTTCAGTCTGCAGTAAATACTATACTGCCATCAATTTTTGGCTTCTAAAAAGATTTTTCATACCTAAAAACTGGAAACTAACCAAGGAAACAGTGTTAAGTTTTGAAACAGAGAAAATGAAAGTTGTATCTAACAAGCCAAACTTATAATTTGGTTCTTTAGGGGTAAATTATTTATCAATGAAACCAGATACAATGGGATATCTATCAGTATCATGATCAATTGTTCCACTTATTAAAGAAAGTTTGTCTATAAACCTCAATCTTATTTTTTAATTTCTCCTATTTATTATATGCAATATAATAGGATCACAAATTTAGAGGGAAAAAGCCATTTTTAACATTCACAAGAACACAAGCAAGAGTTGAACAAGGGAGTTCAACATACCCACATACCCACACAGAAATCACATTAAAAAAGGACTTGAGTATCTTTACCATGTAGTAGCCAGGCAACAGTTTCTGAAGGAATTCTGCTTCTTTGTGTTGAACTGTTTTGATTATGAATTCATCATCACTAGTGACAAAGAATAAGGATCCACTGGCACCAGGATTTGATAATTCTATTAATGGTTCACTGCAAATTGAATACTGAATACACAAACAGAAATTGAATGCCAGTCTGGGAAATGGATACATAGAAATATGTTTTTAGGTATTTTATGAAAGTCAAGGAGACCTTTGTGTACCAAAGTCCTTGAAGCTATCCAGTCTACTCAACTGTGTCAGGTCTAATTTTTTAAAAAACAAAAGAAACAGTAATAAATTCTTCTCCACGACATGGTATGCTACTTCTGACACAACTGTTAGAACACCAAGTGTTATTGGTGCTGACTGAAAAGATTTCTTAGAAGGCTTTTCCTTTTTGTGTAATTTATTGAAATATACAAACAAAACTTGCAAGGGGATATATATTGTCTTACACAATTCCTTTTGTTTGTAATAGAATATATTTCTGACCTATTAAAAACTCTCCTGGTTAATCACGTGAGTCAAAACCTGAAAAAATCTAACAATCTGACAAAGTGGAATTAATTAATATCTCTGGGGGCAAATATCTTTAGTTATGTTTTAAGTCCATGTTTTTGAGGTTTATAAAAAACAGATTTAATCCTCTGTGTGTGGTGCTGTAGAAACTCAGGTCAAAACAGATCCCAGATTAATCCTATTTTTTCTCATTTGCACTTTTGTAAAAGACAAAGACAAATTATGCTTAAACAGAGATTAAAACAATATAAATAACTGGAATGCATAACTTAAGAATAAATTATTTTATCACAAAGAATACAGGTTAATGTGAATGAATAAAAGAAAAAATAAATGGCATATCATGTTTAAAACACTCTCTGAACTGCCAATTTCCTTGGTTTTAGCTGCTTTATATTTTTGGAATATTAAACAGTATTCCTAATTATGAATACTTCCTAATGTATTTTAAAATGTGCTCAGCAGCCAGAATGGCCATTGATGATGATGATGATAACAATAATAATAGCCTTTATTGTCATTGTACATCATGTATACAAAGAAATTGCTTTAGCCTCTACTGATGCAATCCATAACAGAAAATAGAGCATAATTCTTATACAAGTAATTGGGGGGGCGGGGCGGGGGGGAATTGAGGTATTCATATATGAAAACTTCATTATAGCTCTTTTATCTGAACTGAT
The DNA here is from genome assembly GCF_028640845.1 of Ahaetulla prasina. Taxonomy (NCBI): domain Eukaryota; kingdom Metazoa; phylum Chordata; class Lepidosauria; order Squamata; family Colubridae; genus Ahaetulla; species Ahaetulla prasina. Next base: position 229,580,051 of record NC_080540.1, on the reverse strand, counting down.
AAACTGAAGTTAGGAAGAAGTCAGCTTCTCACAAGATAATTGTTCTATATGAAATATTGTCTCTTTAATAAACTGCATATTCCCAGGTGTACACAATTTATGAAAAGTTAAGGAGAACTTAAGGGCAGATTAAAAAGGAAAGCACAATGAGAAGTCAAAAGATGTCATCAAAAATTAAATTCTATAGTCAATATGTAAAGGGTGCACCTGGTGTATTTTATGTTTTGGGAAAATTTTCTTGAGAATAGAATTGTTGAAGCTCAGATATGGTAATAGCGGCCATCAATGTTACTTAAGCACTGATTTTTATTCCAGATTGAATAAATATTACTTTTTATTTTTACACTGTGCTCTAAAAAACAAGCACACGTTGATATTGCAGGGTTGTTCACTGATTCTTCTGACACAACTAAAATCTCAATTAAGGGGAATCTTATTTTGGCAGATTTCTAGCAAGAATCATGATGAAAAATAAATCATGAACTTTCCCTGAAGACGTCGAGAAGAAAGTTTTGTTATTGGCTGAACAGTCTAGAATTTTTTAAAAAGTGAATTTCTTCAGTTATATATAATTATAACTTTGGCATATGGTACAGCTAAAAGTTAATTAAACTTTGTTCTTCCTACTGGTTACATAGGAAGACAAAAGGGAAGAGAGGAATATGTAAGATCAGCACTTTAAACCCTTTTTCCTGCTTGTCACATCCTATTAAATTATGTTTCAGCACTGCACATAAATGTGTTTGTTTTACCTATTAATGCACTTAACAAAGTATATTTATGTTACTTAATGATGCATTACATTTTAATTCTATTGAAAACTATATTTAAAAAAGGTGAAATGACTTGGGAAAGATGAGATTCAGAGGTTTTGCTAGGAGTAACTTATTGGCAACGAAACAAATTTTTATTTCGACGAGTTTTGAATTTTATGCTACGCTATTTATTAAGTGCCACATTAAGTACAAAAGAGAAAAGTTGCACGCTACACTGAGCTGCAAACACAATGCAATACTGAAATATATACTACAGCTCTTCTAACTATTCAGAACAAGCATTCAATAGGGATCTTATGGCAGCAGTTCCCATGGTTCACTCAGTGTTACTTTTTGCTCTATGCACATTTGAAAGGACATTCTATAGCCATGGTGGTGAACCTTTGGCACACGTGCCGGAAATGGCACGCAGAGCCATCGCCCATTGCTCTTCTGGGTTCCAGTGCGCTGGCCAGCTGGTCTTCACACATGCATGTGTGCCAGAAACCGGAAGACCGGATGGACGGTGCGCATGCACGCACATGTGTGCCAGGCGGCAGCTCTTCCAGTTTCCAACACATATATGCATGCACTCCCGTTTCGGCAGGTTTGCCAACACTGTTCTATAGGTTGCTTAATTTTCTATATAAAGGTTATGTTTCCCTAAGGAAATATGTATTTATATACATTGTTAGACAATTATAAGGAAATTAGTGAATTACATATCTTCATTAAAATTCAATCAGCAAAGCCCACAGGGGTATTTAAATTCAATTATAATATTTCTAGTAGAAATAATGACTTGAGGAGCAGCCACACCTCAGTTGGTAAACTGTCAATTAATACATCAAATTTTAGGACAAGCAATTAAAAGCTGAAAATGGAAATGGAAATGGTTAACTAACAACTCTATGCACTTCAGAATGTCTTGATAATGTAGGGGTCTTTGCCTGACCCAATCTGTTACAGACTATATTTAAAAGAATTATTGCTACCCTTTCTCCATTAAAAATAGATATACAGATGAATGGAATTTAGCGTATGAATCAAAGCAAATAATACTGAATAATTCTCTTCACTATAATGTCAAGTGCATTGCTCAATCCAATCACAGTTCAAAGTAACTGATGGTTACTGGTTCCAAAGCAGAAAGAGCTTTTAGGTTCCCTATATTCTGTGCGGAAAAAGAAGGAATAAGTCTTACCAAGTAGTCATCAGGCTTAATACCAAAAAGTTCTCTGAAGTAACGGAAAGCTAGAGGAGCGTAGGTCTTAAATCTAAAGTCTGGATAATGATGAGCCGGAGTCAGATTGCTTCCTTCACTGAGTTGAAAGAGAAATTTAAAATATTATGTCTATACATATGCATTTACAATATATACATCTTAACTTGAATTTTACTAAAAAAAATAGGAGCCTTTTCAGACTCTTCTGTTGACTGAATAATTAACTAATGTAACAGAATATGAAGATCAATCAATCAATCAAAGTTTTTGGCTCCTTTTCTTCCAATATTATTCTTGAAGAAAACCAACACCTTTAAAGATGTACAGGATTATACTATGTTTCAGGCAACTAACATCTTCATCAAATGCTAATTATTAACATCAGCACCCCCAATAACATTTCTCAGTAAAATACTGATACAAATGCTGTAGAAAAACTCTGGAAAGAGCCATATATTACACTACTAATGCAGCCTCATTTATGTGCTGTGCTAGGTTACATTATGTTATGTGTGGCTTCCTGTTATGTTTCTTTTTAAGCAAGTAGACTCAAAAATCCCAGAAAGTCAAGAGCAAACAAATCACAGTCTAGTTTAGCTTGTTATATAACGTATTAAAAGATGTCTTAAAAGATCTAACTACTTCTCTGAACTGTTCTGAAACCCTACTTTTTGTTCCAAAAGTTGCATTAAGAATCATAAACTCTTATACCCTGAAACTCAGCAAATCCAAGCGTCAGTCCCAAGATCACCTTAGGTTTGAATTCTGACATCAAGAAACCTGCAAGACTGTATTGTACTACCTTCCTAGAAGGTTAACAGCGATTATATTCTCTTGCCAAGCAAAAGACATTTATAAAGGGAAAGCTGCAGTCTTTAAGCAAAGGACTGAGAGAATAAGCTATTTTTTTAGCTATTTGCTTGGTTTAGCTTTAAAACAAAATGACTTCAAAATAAAGAGATTAATGAAACTTCTATAAATCACCTCAAAGGTACAAAGTGTGAAACACATTGTATTTTTATGATTAACTCTTGTAATTTAATGTTACTTTCCTCAGAAAATCCAGATGTCTCTGCGTTGACAATAATTATTTTAAGTTATTTGAGCTGTTGAATTTTTTATATCTGCAGGTGACAGATTTCAAAAATGACTGTTTATCAAACTCTTCTTGAAAAAGGCTTTTCAAGAGAAGAACACTGAATGTGATACCAGTCGTTGAATATCCAAAGTGTAATTTCATCTTTTATTACAAAGATGTTATTTCTTCTGTTGTTAGTTTTTGCCTATTTTCTTCAGACAAGAGATAAAATCAATTTCTGAAGTAATCTGCATCACTCCTCTATGAAGAAGAGCAATCACTTAAAAACATATTACGTAGTGTATTAAGCCATGTTCTTATGTTATAATGACTATCAGTTAATGTGCTAAATATCTATATTGTTATATGGCATTTAATTGAAACCTTCATTACATTTTATTTGTTATTATAAATAATAACAAGCAGTTTTTAGTATTAACATGTTAATTGAAAAATCTAAATAATGTGTAATAATGTACTCTCCACAAGTATGCACCGAGATAGAGCTTCCTTAAATACATGAAGAACTGATTAGAAATTTGGGTTTGTATAGACTTTAGAAAAATATCATTTTGTTATCTTTTCATTAGATACTTCACATCATAAACACCCATCATTTCCCTCAAATATAATAAGACAGTATTGAAACTGTTTATTTTCTGCTCTCCTTTAATATCCTCCAGAACTCTTCCTATTCAAATTCTGACTATTTAGAAAAGTAAGGATGAAACTCTACATGCATACATATAATATCAGTGTGATAAACTTGTCAGATAAAAAAAACTTATTTCTCAGATTATATTTTAATTGTGAATGACTTAAATTCTTTTATCAATTATTATAAATAGAATACTCATAAAATAGCCTTGTCTGGAATTAATGCATAACACAATCTAAAGTTTAAGAATAAATTTCAATTTATTCTGGATGTGAGCAATTCCTAACAAAATAATACAAAATTGTTCAAATGGACCATACAAAGATTCTATATAGGCCCAGGGGAATTTCAACCAAATCTCACAGGTTTTCTTTTGATTGTGTTTTAAAGTGAGGTGAGTACAAGAAACAGGTATTAACAATTTGTAAGGAAGACTGGTTATCACTAGAATTAATCAGCAAATCTGGTAAATAATATTCAGGGAAATAAGAAATAATTAACTCATCCTTTACCTGGGAAGAAATACACTTTCGACTACATAGAAATCTTGCATAAGTACATCTCTATCTGGTTTAGATGTAAGGTTGCCCACTGTGTATCCTATTCCCAATTGTATGGCACCTTTGATAGCTGAAGATGCAGTCTGAAAAAACAAATATACATTATGTTTAAAATTGTCATCTTAAAACACATGTTGTTGTTTTTTGGAGGGGGGAGGTAATCTTCTACATCTCTAAGAATATTTCAAAGTCCTGGCTTCCTCTACCTAAAAAACAAGTTGATTCCTCCAAGAGCATTTCTCAGATTTTGAGACAAATTATCTCAGTACATTATACAAATCTACCAGAAAGATTAAAAATGCATTATTTGAAACTCATAGGTCACATACTGTATGAAAAGAAAGTTCCTACCTCAAAAGCTGCCTAGTAGTGAGGGGGGGCAAAAATGAGCATTCCTCTGCCTGCACTCTCCCTTTTCACAGCAGATGGTCTACAACAGAAAGGAAGAACTCTGGAAATCTTCCGTGTGCTCTGGAATTCTAACAGCTCCCATAAATCATTATATAATTTAAGCAGGAGATGAAAAAAAGCAAAAAAGGAGAACCTCATTTTTCCAATTATCATGCTCCTAACTTCTTCCTCCACTTTCCTTTTTGTTCCCTTTCTCCCTTTTCTTGCCCATTTGCAGGGAGCTCAGAGCCTGTAGTTTAGGAAGATGCTCACAGCCATGATGTTATGCAGCCACAGAGGAATGGGCAAGGCAGAAGAATGAACTCAAGTTTCTAATGGAAAGAATCAACTGATAGGGCATCACTGTGCTCTTTATAAGCCAATTATTACCACAACTATAATGGCTGGATAACTGGTAAAGAAAGTAAATACTTCCTGGGCTAAAATGCTACAGTGAAACTGTACAGAGGGACCAATTGAACATTGTAGTTAATGGGCCAGGAAAGGAGACCCTCAGGGGAAAAGAAAAACAGCCAGTTATTGTGTTTCTGTGAGTAAAAAAAAATCAATATATAGGAAAATCAATATATAAAATTTGTTTTTAAAAGGCGATTTTTTTAAAGTCTGATTTTCAAACTGTGATGCTATTAAGAATGTGATGATGATAGCTTTTAAAAAAGAGAGAGAAGGCAGAATTCTTCTGAAAAAATATCTATGGAGATTCTCAGCCATCCAAGTCATGGTTGTCCCAAAAGTGCTTTTTCAAGAGGCACCTAGACTTTCTGGTAGAAAGTCCAGTTGCATTTTGAAAAAGCACCTTTGGGACTTCTGAAAAAATATTTATATAAATATTACCATAAATATACCAATATATACCATTGAGACCCCTTCATGGATTACTGCCTTGTTGTGGCATAGCTTCATTGAGCGTAGCTACTGTATACTACTGAGCTATGCCATGCAGGGACACCCAAGATGGACAGGTCATAGCAGAGAGTTCTGACAAAACATAATCCAATGGAGAAGGAAATAGCAACCCACTCTAGTATCTTTGCCATGAAAACCTCATGGACAGTACAAAAAGGAAAAAAGATATGATGCCGGTAGATAAGCCCCTCAGGTCGGAAGGTGTCCAATATGCTACTGGGGAAGAGTGGAGGGCTAGTACTAGTAGTACCAGAAAGAATGAAGCGACTGGGCCAAAGCCGAAAGGACGCTCAGCTGTGGATGTATCTGGTGGTGAAGGAAAGTCCGAAGCTGTAAAGATTTTTTTTCTATAGGAACCTGGAATGTAAGATCCATGAATCAAGGCAAGCTGGACGTGGTCAAACAAAAGATGACAAGACTGAACATCGACATCTTAGGAATCAGCGAACTAACGTGGACAGGAATGAGCGAATTTAATTCAGATGACTATCAGGTATACGACTGTGGGCAAGAATCCCTCAGAAGAAATGGAGTAGCCTTCATAATCAATAGAGTAGGAAAAGCAATACTGGGATACAACCCCCTAAATGACAGAATGATCTCAGTTCGAATCCAAGGCAAACCATTCAATATCACAGTAGTTCAAGTCTATGCCCCAACCATTGGTGCTGAAGAAGATGAAATTGACTGGTTCTATGAAACCCTACAGCACCTGATAGAATTAACACCAAAAAATGATGTCCTTATCATCATGGGAGATTGGAATGCTAAAGTAGGAAGCCAAAAGATAACCAGAATAACAGGCAAGTATGGCCTTGGAGTACAAAATGAAGCAGGACACAGGCTGATAGAATTCTGTCAAGATAATACGATGGTCATAGCAAACACTCTTTTCCAACAACCTAAGAGACGACTCTATACACGGACATCACCAGATGGTCAACACAGAAATGTGCTCTGCAGCCAAAGATGGAGAAGCTCTATACAGTCAGTAAAAACAAGACCAGGAGCTGACTGTAGCTCAGATCATGAGCTTCTTCTTGCAAAATTTAGGCTTAAACTAAAGAAAGTAGGGAAAAGCACCAGGCCACTCAGGTATGAACTAAATCATATCCCTATAAGGAATTATATCTGATAGACAGAGTGCCTGATGAATTATGGACGGAGGTTCGCAACATTGTATATGAGGTAGCAACTAAAACCATTCCAAAGAAAAAGAAATGCAAGAAAGCAAAATGGCTGTCTGAGGAAGCTCTGCAAATAGCTGAAGAAAGAAAGGAAGCGAAAGGCAAGGGAGAAAGAGAAAGATACACCCAGTTGAATGCAGAATTCCAGAGAATAGCTAGAAGAGATAAGAATGCATTCTTAAATGAACAGTGCAAAGAAATAGAAGAAAACAATAGAATAGGGAGGACCAGAGATCTATTCAAGAAAATTGGAGATATGAAGGGAACGTTTCATGCAAAAATGGGCATGATAAAGGACCAAACTGGCAGGGACCTAACAGAGGCAGAAGAGCTTAAGAAGAGGTGGCAAAATTACACAGAAGAACTATACAAAAATGAGCTTAACATTCCTGATAACCACAATGGGGTCATCACTGACCTTGAGCCAGACATCCTAGAATGTGAAGTCAAATGGAGCAACAACAAAGCTAGTGGAGGAGACAGTATTCCAGCTGAGCTATTCAAAATCTTAAAAGACGACGCAGTAAAAATGCTACACCCAATTTGCCAGCAAATTTGGAAAATTCAACAATGGCCACAGGATTGGAAAAGGTCAGTTTACATTCCAATTCCAAAGAAAGGCAATGCCAAAGACTGTTCAAACTATTGCACCATTGCAATCATTTCACATGCTAGTAAGGTTATGCTTAAAATCCTACAAGCTAGACTCCAGCAGTATGTGGATCGAGAACTACCAGAAGTACAGGCAGGATTTCGTAGAGACAGAGGAACTAGAGATCAAATTGCCAACATACGCTGAATCATGGAGAAAGCTAGGGAGTTCCAGAAAAACATCTACTTCTGCTTCATTGACTATGCTAAAGCCTTTGATTGTGTAGATCACAACAAATTGTGGCAAGTTCTTAAAGAGATGGGAGTACCAGACCATCTCATTTGTCTCTTGAGAAACCTGTATGTGGGTCAAGAAGCAACAGTGAAAACTGGACACAGAACCACTGATTGGTTCAAAATTGGGAAAGGAGTCCGGCAAGGCTGTATACTATCACCCTGCCTATTTAACTTATATGCAGAGCACATCATGAGAAAGGCGGGGCTAGATGAATCAAAAATTGGAATTAAGATTGCCGGGAGAAATATCAACAACCTCAGATATGCAGATGATACCACTCTAATGGCAGAAAGCGAAGAGGAACTAAAGAGCCTCTTGATGCGGGTGAAGGAGCAAAGTGCAAAAGTTGGCTTGAAACTCAACATAAAGAAAACTAAAATCATGGCATCCGGCCCTCTCAATTCCTGGCAGATAGATGGGGAAGAAATGGAGGTAGTGACAGATTTTATTTTCCTGGGCTCCAAGATCACCGCAGATGGGGACTGCAGCCAAGAAATTAAAAGACGCTTGTTCCTGGGGAGGAAAGCTATGGCAAATCTAGACAGCGTACTAAAAAGCAGAGACATCACCCTGCCAACAAAAGTGCGTATAGTCAAGGCTATGGTTTTCCCAGTTGCAATGTATGGCTGTGAAGGTTGGACCATAAGAAAGGCTGAGTGCCAAAGAATTGAGGCCTTTGAACTCTGGTGCTGGAGAAGACTCCTGCGAGTCCCTTGGACTGCAAAGTGAACAAACAAGTCAGTCCTAGAGGAGTGACTTCTGACTTCTCTTTAGAACCCTGACTTCTCTTTAGAAGGCCAGATCCTGAAGATGAAACTGAAATACTTTGGCCACCTAATGAGAAGGCAGGACTCACTGGAGAAGAGCCTAATGCTGGGAAAGATTGAGGGCAAAAGAAGAATGGGACGACAGAGAACGAGGTGGCTGGATGGAGTCTCTGAAGCAGTAGGCATGAGTTTAAATGGACTCCAGAGGATGGTAGAGGACAGGAAGGCCTGGAGGAACGTTGTCCATGGGATCGCGATGGGTCAGACACGACTTCGCAACTAACAACAACAACCATTGAGAGCTTTCTATAAATCTATATTTATAGAAAGCTCTCAATGATAGACAGATTACAAATATGTTATTTACTAGATGAATACATATGTTCTTCAGTAGTCTAACTATTCAGACTAATATAGAATCAATCTGGTTTTATTATAAATTTTTGAAGCTAATATGGCAAGCATCTGGCAGTGTCTTCTCCACCTACAGCCAACAAAATTAAAATTATACACTTAATTAGATTATAAAGGACTTCTGGCAGCCTGGAGTCATAAACTCTAGAAACAAACAGTCAGAAACCCAAATGAAAGGACTAGGCATTTTCTTGTCTTTTTCTCATAGTCTAGTCTGATTTTATTGAATTTTTATGAGACACAAAAGGCAGATGTTTTAAGCCAGGCATCATCAAACTACAGCCCGCGGTCCGGATACAGCCCACCAATGCAAAGTATCCGGCCCACAGAGTAGTGTGATTAAGCCCCACCGTTCACCATGGGCCTTATCTTCCAGCAAACCAGCTGGAAGGCCAGCTGAGGGGTGATCTTGCCTTGAAAAGCAGCTCTGCCTTGAAAAGCAGCCTTGAAAAGCAGCTCTGCACTTGTAAAATACTGCTTTAAATTAAAAGTCTTTGAAAACAATTTAAAGAGAAGCTTAGGAAGGAGAAAGGCAAAAAAATGGACTGTTAAACTGGCCATGCCCACCCAGTCACATGCCCACCCAGCCATGCCCACCCAGCCAGTCCAGCTGAGGGGCTGTGAATCGGCCCCCTGTTTAAAAAGTTTGAGGACCCCTGTTTTAAACTATCAACTGCTGCTTAAGGCTTCTATTATATCCTGGTTGCAGAGACTTAATTGATGAGATTCAGTATTTCAAGTGGCAGGGTAGATTTTTAAAAATTGTATTGTCCAATTTTATAAATCACACAATCTTAGCCTGTGAATGGCATGATGATATGAAATAGACAATACATTCTATTGCAGTGATGCCAAACCTTTTTTCCTAAGGTGCTGAAAGCGCGCGCGCACGACAGCATGCGCACACATGCCGACACCGATAATGTAATGCCTCCTGCAGGCTCTGCCCCCCATGCATGCGCATGTGATCCCCCAACGCTCCCCTGCATGCATGCGTGACCCCCGTTTTGGTGCTAGCAGGCCTCCCTGAAGCCTCCTGGAACCAAAAATGGGGAATGGGGGGGTGCTGCACCCCCCACGCATGCGTGCGTGATCCCCCCTACCCCTCCGTGTGTGCGTCTCCCAGTAGAGATCCAAAAATCAGCTGGCCAGCAGGAGACGCACAGGCATGCGTGGGGGAGCTGACCTGGGCATCGACTCGCGTGGCCTAAAAGATGGCTCTACGTGCCACCTGTAGCATCCGTGTCATAGGTTCGCCATCATGGTTCTATTGAATTACACTCCTTCCATTTTGTTCAAATCGACACACTTTGCTCCATTTGTGTAAGAACCTCCATAGTATCAACTCAAACATGTTTTTATTCAATGGTTATACTAAGTGGAAAAAAGGATCCACTCTTAATGAAATAAGCAAGTATCTCTGCATTCTTACAATAAATTACAAAGACACCTTAAGTAGATTGTAGATGGTTGCATAAAATGCGTAAGAGTTTTGTTCATCTAATGAAGCAACAAAAGAGTAGTTAGGTGTAAGAGTAAGTGGGGCCATTTGTCTTTTAATTATAGAAATCAGTGACTACTGAATCTGAACTTGCAAACTATTTCTATCTAAAAATATAGAAGCAAAACTGGAAATAAAGTAAGGAATTAATCCTCAAATGTATGCTTGCTTATCATCCTAAATATAAGTAACCCTTGTGTGACCTTTGAAACAATATCAATTAAAGACTTCCTACATGTGTGTCAACTCCTGAAATTCTAGTCCAAGATGTGTCAGCATTTTTTACTGAAATCAGTATCATTTCTAGTCTGGATTTTTATCATAAAATCCAGACCAGCTTGGAGCCTAAAGCTTCTTTCTCTGAAACCAATTAGCAGTCAAAGAAAACAAAGAGTCAAATAAGAGGAGCCAAAACAAATTAATTCTTGAATTAATTAGACAAATATCCTACATCTCTAATTTGAACAAAAAAGATACCACCATATGTGGCAATAGAGGATTTGCCTCCAAAGATTTGTTTTATATAGATAGGCAGATCATACAATCTTACTTCCTTTTCTAAAGATGTATAAATCTTTGCAATTTCATTCACCTGCGATGGAACATGTATGCAAACTAGATATCATGATGATAATAATTTTTGTGCAAACCATTTAACCAAAGTTACATAACTTGGTGTGATAGACCAGAGAAGTTAATTCAGTTTGGAAATACCATACCATGGATAAGCCAAGAATTTTTGGTCCCAACATGCACATGCACTCCCCCACCCCCGCCAAAAAAAGAGGTTCAACTTATCCATGGATAGGTTTCTCTATGATTTTATTAATATAATACATGTATATTGATACAGTAATACTTTTCAAAAGTTCCTGTATTTGCAATAAATATTTGCATGTAGCCCATCCACAGATCCTCAAAATTTAAATCAAAATATCATGAAAAATCCAGGTCAGCTTCTCTGCAGTTAGTACATCTTTTCCCATAGTATTCTGGTTAAAATTTCCAGAGTTGGCTTATCTGTGGTTGGGAAATTACAGAACAGTGTCTCAATTATGAAATTGTAAACAAGCTTCACAATGTGATTATTAAGGATGGTAAGCATTATTTATGACAGGAAGTCATAAATGTTAGTGGACATTTCATCTTTTATTATTCATAAGGTAACAAAAAAAACCAAGAAGACAAGCCAGGTTCTTCTACATTGAGTTTATATTTTAGAAAAATCCTCCCCTTAAATCTTTAGTAACATGCAGAGGGTACTGTATCTTATTAGACAAACTTATTTCAAAGGATCATGTCTTAAATTATTGAGATAAATTTATAGGAAGGTTTAACAATTGTTTATTGTTTCTGGATTTTGTTGTGTACAGATTTTTTAAATTCTGGATTGTAAATCACCCAGAATTGGGTTTAAGATAGGCAGCTATACAAATGTCTTGAACAAATAAATAAAATTTTAATTTAAAAACGATCATCTTGTACTCGATGGATTTAGATTGACTTTCCCAAATCAATAAACTGCATCCGTTAACAAAATGAGCGGTGGCTGTTATTATTCCTAAAGTACAGTGCATGGAAAATGCTAAAAGATTTCATGTGTTTTTGTATAATTATGCTTTATTTTATGGATGACTAAATGTAAATCAAAAATTAAAAAGTACCATGAGTCCTTCCTGTTTTCATACATCAAGTCTTCTCAAAATAGAACAAAGCCTCTGTAAATGATGCAGTTACTCTCGTGAGTATTACTACAGAATGAATAAATTTTATATAAATCAAAAAGAACAATGCTAAAGCATAAGCAACAACTTAGAAAGTGTTATAGCTGAGAATGGCTCATTTAAGAAAAAGGAATAATCTTAAAATAGATGTAAAAGTATTAGTTTTATAAAACAAGATTGAGGAATCTTCATTCTTTAATGCCATTTATTTTGTATATTTTAAGCAAGTAATTTATTGCAATCATGAAAAAAACCCAATTACAATAACTTTAAAGCACAGAAAAGAAAAAGTAAGAGATTTACGTGTGCTCAAAATTTCGTGTGAACCAAACTGTTCTGTCTCTTAGGTTTGCATCTGATATTCCAACTCACTTTAAAATTAGTCAGCTGTTTTTAAAGGTGAAAATTCAGATGCATATTTCACTTCAAAGTTCAGAAGCCTGCATATTCATTAATATAACTCTGGGGACAGAAGCCCAGAAAAATTAGGTCAAAAATTCTTTTTGAGGATTGAAAAGAAAATCTGGGGGAAAAAGAGCTAAGATCAATTTCTTTCCTAATTATTCAGAGGGGTTTTCCCTACAGGTTTTCTAGAAAACAATCTACAAACTGGCTCAGTACATTAGTTTTAGTTTACAGAACTCCAGCTTCCAAGTAATTACCTCTTCCTAACCACCTTAAACTTTACAGAGTAAACACAGACTTGATTAAACAAATATTAGCTTCCATACAAGAGTGCGCAACTGCATCGTATTTGCTGAACTGTGGGGTATGCTGCAATAGTGCAAGTTTAGCAGTAATGAAAGAGAGCTCTCTTCAGAAGAAGACTTCATTCTCTCAAGCCTAGAAATGGCTTTCACCTTTAAATTAACAGTAAGCCAAAAATATTCATCATTAGACATGAACTGCTGCCTCAAGACTATGATAGAATTAGGAGAGCCAAATCTTAGCTTAGAATAGTTACTAATCGGGAACAAATGTGAACAAATCAATGGAGGAGAGCACAATTTTAGATTTGGAGGACAGAATGTAATAAATTATTTGAGCTTATAATAAAATATTCTTGAACAACTGAAACTGAGTCTGTAATTTGTACTTCTATAACTGTCTGGTTCGGTTCTGCAACCCAACAAGAAAAACACAGACTTCAGAGGATAATTAGAACTGCAGAAAAAATAATTGCTACCAACCTGCCTTCCATTGAGGACCTGTATACTGCACGAATCAAGAAGAGGGCCGTGAAAATATTTACAGACTCCTCGCATCCTGGACATAAACTGTTTCAACTACTACCCTCAAAACGACGCTATAGAGCACTGCACACCAGAACAACTAGACACAAGAACAGTTTTTCCCCGAAGGCCATCACTCTGCTAAACAAATAATTCCATCAACACTGTCAAACTATTTACTGAATCTGCACTACTATTAATCTTCTCATAGTTCCCATCACCAATCTCTTTCCATTTATGACTGTATGACTATAACTTGTTGCTGGCAATCCTTATAATTTATATTGATATATTGACCATCAATTGTGTTGTAAATATTGTACCTTGATGAACGTATCTTTTCTTTTACGTACACTGAGAGCTTATGCACCAAGACAAATTCCTTGTGTGTCCAATCACACTTGGCCAATAAAAATTCTATTCTATTCTATTCTATTCTAAATAGGGCCGGGCTACTTACGGGACCGCCTGCTGCTACCGAATACCTCTCACCGACCCGTGCGCTCTCACAGAGAGGGACTCCTCAGGGTGCCGTCTGCTAGACAGTGTCGTTTGTCGTTTGGCGACAGCCAGGGGAAGGGCCTTCTCTGTAGGGGCTCCCACCCTCTGGAACGAACTCCCCCCAGGACTTCGTCAACTTCCGGATCTCCGAACCTTCCGCCGTGAGCTTAAAACATATCTATTCATCTGCGCAGGACTGGACTAGATTTTAAATTTATATTGGTTTTAATGGGTTTTATTATTTATATTGTTCTTTTTTAATTATTTGGCTGTGTAGAATAAGTTTTTTAATTGATATTTTATTCTGTATTTATATACATTGTTAGACATGAACTGCTGCCTCAAGATTATGATAGAATTAGGAGAGCCAAATCATTCAAGAAGCTTAGAATAGTTACTAATCGGGAACAAATGTGAACAAATCAATGGAGGAGAGCACAATTTTAGATTTGGAGGACAGAATGTAATAAATTATCTGAGCTTATAATAAAATATTCTTGAACAACTGAAACTTAAAAAACAATATTGGAATACTTGAAACAACATAGGATGAAATAATTATTTTATCCCATGTTGTTTCAAATATTCCAATATTCAGTAGAATCTCCGGTCACAAATGCTTCTGACCACAACCATATCAGATTCCGACCAAAAAATTCACAATTATTTCCCCCTGCGGCCGATTTCCCCTTCCGTGCCATTTTTTTTGTAAGCGCCAAATTTCCAAAATTAGGTTTGGGTCAAAGTTATGGAACAAATTATGGTCGTGACCAGAGGTTCTACTGTATTGAGATTTGTTTTCAAAAAATTCTCCATGTCACAATGATATAGAAAATATGTTCTCTAATATAATTAGAGAAACAGATTTCAACCCCACTGATATTGGCTGAACTGAAATAAGATGAATGGGAATGACTGAGGACCAGTTAACTACTTATTAGTTTGTTCTTGGGTTATGGTTACTGTCATTTTAAATTCTTTGCTATAGAGAAGCTAAACATGGGTTGCAACATAATGTTGCCCTTTATGTGTTGTGTTTCCATGTGCAGAAAAGTTGTTCATTGAAAAAATATGCAAAATGTGCACTTTTAAACAGTTTAATTTTTTTTAAAAAATTTAGGTATACTCCATAAGATAAAAATATGTAATGTTAGTATCCCTTCTAGTACTAGAGGATTAAAACTAGTCTTTAGAACAATAATAGCAATTTATTAATGATTTCTAGAATATATCAAATTAAATATTTAAATATAGAGAGACATAGACTGAGTTGAAATCTCTGAAAGAAAAATATCAATAACAATTGTTTTGGCAGATAAAGGACTTATTTCTTGAAATTTAAAATTATAGTTAAAATATTTTGCAATGTACTGAATACTATGCAAATTTTTGGATAGGTATTAAACATGGAAAATTGGGTTGATGTCATGTGGTCATATATCAAGGCAGCTGTTGTTTGGATTTAAATAATTTCATATATTAAATTTGTTTTGGAATATTATAATTTTACATTATATTATATAGTAAATCTTGCAAGTACTTATGTGCTGTTGAATTGTACACCTGTGGCTACAAAACTAGCATGATAACAATGGAAAATGATATTGCTTCTTTTTATAGTTGCAAAATGAGCCTGATGCTACAAAAGTCACTGCTGGATCCCACTATACTGGACAATTTTTATCCACTATTTCATATAGTGAAAGAGCAGCTTCAGAAGGCCTTCAAGAAAGCATATTATCTAGATACTTTCCAGCTGGAAGTCACACCCAGGTATGGGGCAGAAACAGGATTGGTCATGGTTATAGATGACCTAGATAGGAGCAGTATATCTATCTTTGCTGTATTTGACCTCTTGGCAGCTGTCAATACCATTGACCATGATCAACATTGTGTTGGCTCGCCTCCTTCTTAAGATTCTATTCCAGTCATTCATGATGGGAGAAGTCCTACTCTCAGCCTAAGTGAGGTGCTACAGGGGGTTTGATACTTTCTCCTTTCATCTACATGAGGCTTCTGGATGAGCTTATCCATCACCATGGGGTGAAGTACCATCAGTATGCTAATGATATTCAGTTTTACATTTCTACCTTTAGCAAATTAAATTGAAGCCATGACCATCTTATCCTGGTGGCTGGAGGCAGTGACGGTCTGGATGGGGAACAACAGGTTTCAGCAAAACCCAGTGGCTTTGGTTTTTCAGGCCCTTTGACTCCAGCACTATGCCTTGTTTAATGCAGGATGTGGTTGCACTATGTGTGCAACCTTGTGAATCTTGGGATTCTCCTAGATTCATAGCTTCTACTTGATGAGTAGATGGCAGTCATGGCTAGGAGGGCCTTTGCACAGTTTTGTCTTGTGTGCCATGTGCGCCTGTTCTTGAATCAACAGGTTCTGTTTACAAATCATTCATGCCATAATCACCTCCAAATTGGATTACTGCAATGCACTCTACAAGGGGATGACCTTGAAGAGAATCCAGAAACTTCAACTGGTACAGAATATGGTGACATGGGCAGTAATGCATGCTCCTGGAACAGCACATGTTACCCCTCTATCCAAGAGCTGCATTGCTTGCCTATTTGCTTCTGTATCCAATTCAAGTTGCTGGTTTTAACCTTTAAAACCCTTCATGGAGTGGGACCAGGCTATCTGAGGAACCAGGCTATCTTTCCCCACTTACCGTCAGCTTGCCCCGTCAGATCTGGCAGAGAAGGCATGCTTTGGATACCACTGACCAGGGATCTACATTTGGTGGATCCCAGGGAGATGTGCCTTCTTTGCTGTGGTGTCTCCCTTATGGAACATTCCCGCCACCCGAAATTAAATTGGCCACATTCCAAAAGGCCCTCAAGACCTGATTATGAGACTAAGCCTGGGGCTCCTATGGAACTTGACCCTTGACCATTGTTGAGGGGGCCATTTCTTATTCTCCCTCTGCTTTGATTGTCTTTTGGTTTTTTACTATATTTTTAACAGGGTTTTTAAAATTTGAATACACTGTTTTTATATTTTTATTTATTATCATGTACCATCCAGAGTTGCCTGGATAAGATGGACAGCCATATAAATTTGATCAATCAATCAAATCAATCAATCAGTCATAAGAATAGAAGAACACTCATTCTTCATCAATTATTATCATGTTATAGAAAGATATTTTTTCTATATTTGACCAAGTACTTCACCATTAGGGGTCTTGTGGACCACTATTTTGAGATTTAAACCACGTGTACTGATTTATATGCTTAATTTGCCTTTTTGTTCTTATAATAGAACACATTTTACAATTGTAATTATATCACATGACATGACTACACCATTTAAGGCTATTTTTGGTGCCTAAGAGCCATATGTTTTTTCTAATGATGTTTTGATTCATCTCTTTATACATATAATATATGGCAACTATGGAATTCTCTTTCTAATTAACATTATTATGTTGTTAATGTTATTTAATGTAGTCATCCATTTAAGATAGACATAGACCAGTGCTTTGTATTGTATTTCTTCAGCGCTGCTCTAAAGTAAAATTTTAATTATTGTTATGATGTAGCTCCTTGAAGTACTTTGGCTTTTGGTTGAATATTGCTTTTTTAGAATATAACTGTAGGCTAAAACACTTCAAATAGATAGCACTGACATTCTAAGCAAAACATTTATAGCAGTAATTTAATGGTTTATTTTGGGTCAGATAGACCAGATATGAATTTGGGGATTTGATGGGAGACCAGAAACCAAATAAAAATGTTCTTTTGAGGTGACAGATCCAATCTAAACCACAACTTAAAGACATTCCTTTCATAATATTAATATTATCATCAATAATAAGAACCAGTTTGGTCTAGTGGTTAAAGCATCAGGCTACAAATGAATGGACCATGAGTTCTAGTCCTGCCTTGGCCATGAAAGCCAGCTGGGTGACTTTGGGCTAGTTACTCTCTCTTAGCCCAATTCACCTCAGAAGGTTATTGTTATGAAGAAATAGGAGGAAGGAGGAGTATTAGATATGTTTCTGCCTTGACTTGTTGATAAAAATAATAAAGGTAAGATATAAAACAAACAATATTTTCATTAAATACAATTTATACAAATACAAATAAATACAATTCTGCCCTGGTGATTTTTTTCCCTTTTCCTGTCTCGCAGGTCTGGCACTGTTGGTTTTTTTGCTGCATTCAGGATCAGAAAGAGCCACCACCACCCTAACAGCTGGTGCCAATAAGGTTGGCAGTACCCTTAATATTTTCCAATAGGAAGGAGTGGAAAGGAAGGAATCAGAAGTGGTTTTGTGGTGATTAATTTTTTCTTCAGAAAGCAAGAGGAAAGGCATTGATTTGAGGCTCGTGTCCCAGAAGATTCGTGGCCGGCAAACTGCGGCCTATAACTGTATAGTAACAATCTTCTATGTATCCAAACATATTTTTCATGTGTTCAAAGAACCATAAAGCACAAAAGAGAAGAGTGTCCGTTCTAGCACTCTATATAAGCTGTTAAAAATGAAATTATTTTGAATCATTCAAAAAGGATTTGAAACTTTACAAACCTTTTTATATGTTTTCTCCTCATTTTGTTTTTCAGAAGGGGGATCTCCATTTTCCGCTATAGTCTGCATCTGAAAAGATTTAAAAGCAGAAATACGTTTTATCTGTAGTGTTCTAACTCACCTTTCCCAGAAAGCTAACAGTCAAATTAAATAAGACATAAAACATAACATATCAATGTACAAGCAACAACTAAAATCAATAATCAGGTGGTAGTGCCGCTAAACTATGCCAGACAGTGGGCTTTATAGATTGATACCTGTGGACTTTGTTATTATTTCCCCATTCTCTGGATAATTTGGAGAGCCCTAATTTCTAAATTTTACCTCTGGATAGTCACAGCATCATAGAATATTCTAAATGCTGTTAAAAGGCACAGCAATAGTAACAACCCTGGAAAAGCTTCATCTGATGCCCGAAAGATAGTAACTAAGAGAACAAGAAAGGGGCCTGTAATAAAGATTTTAATTGCTGGGAGATTCATGTTGTAAAAGGTAATCCTTCAAATGTATTAGTCCCAGTCCTTTAAAGTTTTAAACACTAAAATCAATCCTCAACGAGACTGGAAACAAATCAATAGCAATGTACTTCTCTGAATACCAGGCTGATAATATGCTCAGGACAGCCAGGGCTAGTAAATAATGTGGTTCCTTTAATGGTGAATCAAACCAATACGTGCCAAGGGTAGTCCTACAAGCAATGGATTCCTAATCTGATCATTACTGAAGCATGAGCAATAACAGTCAAATCATGTCTCTTCAACGAATGAGTTCAACAACAGAGCAACCAAAGCCACAAGGAATATAATAAAGAGCTACCTTTAGTTCCTTTATAGGAAGAATTGTTTATAGGAATCTTACCCAAGACAAAGCAAAAAATTTTCACTAATAGTTCTATCTTATCTTAATAATAAGTGATAGCCATCATATTTTATGATCACTACACTCACCCGAATGGCCCCCCTGGATTGCATGGATGAATTATAATCCTAACCTAATATGGCTACCATAGCTGTGGGCCTGTTCAGGTCTGTTTGGCTTCAGAGTTTATACAAATATATATACCCTTGTGTATTTATCTATTTTTATCCCGTGGAAGACAACTATAGAATCATAGTCTTTTTAGGCAAATCAGACCCTTCAACGTTGTGCAGGAATTCAAATTAAAACATCTCAGACAGATGGGTGTCTAGCCTCTACTATACATCTGATGAGTTTTTATACATAAATTATATGCAACATTCCCAGTGATCCTTAAAAGATCTCTGGATCATCCCCATTCTGTAGCTGTGGAGGGATGCTTGGTGTGTTTCCCTGCCAATGCCAATAGCATCGGCAAAAAAGTCATGAGCACATCAGAATCTTTTTATTATATCTAACCAACAATAGATATTAATGTAATTCCTATTTCTTTATGCATAGAACATGCACAGTGTTCAGTGAAAAGAGATACAGAAGATGAAACAGCAAATAAAGGGAAAGAAAAATATTAGTAAATCCATCAAGATAAATACCAATTAAAAAGTTTAAAAATTTCAGTGGCAAGCAAAGAGCAAGGAGGTGATAAAGACAGGAGTAAGTATGGGTTTCTGAAAAGTCTGTCTCCTGTGTCCCAACCAGCCATGTCTCAATCATCATTAGACAAAGTGAAAAGCCTTCTAGGGAATCTTGATAAACAGATAAACCGGTAGAGAATATGACTGCATTTTCTTTATCCTAGATTCAAAATGTTCAGCTCCTTAAAAAAAAAAAGCATTCACTAAAATGCTGGAGTGGGCCTGCAAGTTGATATAGTGACTACATAACAGGCGTAATGTCCTCTCATAGATAACATCTTAATGTAAGAAAGATCATTAAATAGCTCATCTGGCTTTACAAACTGATTGCAAAGCAACATTTAGAAGATGGAGGTTCACAGTTCATGCTATAAATATTCCTCTACTAAACTCTTCTTTGAAATGAAAATGTGCTTTGAAATGAAAACAGATTGATGCCTACGTTGAATATGTTATTAATCAAAATGCATGTCCTTCTTATTTATAAAGATTGTTTATCTGCTCTTTTGGTCACCCAAAGAGCTATGTTAAACTTTATGAACATAAAACAAGATGTTTAGAAACTGCCCAGATTCTGCATACATTAGCAACCACTTATTTAATGACTCTTCAAAGTTGCAATAGAGCTGAATGCCAAAGACCTATGAAAGGTCCTTGAAGTTGTGGCCATTGCAGTGTCTCCATGATCATGTGACTACAATTTGGGCACTTGGCAATTGGCTCACATTTAAACAGTTGGAGAGACCATGACCACACCATTGCTGTTTGAGACCTTCCCTACCAACTTCTCTCATGCAAAGTCAATGGGAAAGCCAGCAGGGAAAGTCACAAGTCACCTCCATAAGTCACTCTTGCTGCTTTTTTTCCTCATGAGCCCAAGTGGTAGAGTGAGTGTGAGTTGCAATTAGATGATGCCACAGTGCCAATCCCCTGTCTGTGCCCATCCCCCCCCCACTCCCATTACATTGTAACAGAAATTCTGGTTCTAATTACATATTTAATCAAAGGCTACCTATAATCACAAATCTATTTTTCCATTCTTACTGTAGGCTTAATGATAGCAACAAGTAGTAACATACTGTTGTAATAAAATTAAAATGCATGTACCTTTCTTAGCTATGTTACAAACAGCCTGCAGTTGAGAGAGGGAATCAGCCCTTTCATTGATGCTGTCAATTTTTCCAGGACACTGTTAAAAAAAAGTTCTTTGTTAACCAGGGTAAATTATTTAAAACATTATTTTTATACAGAATAACAATGAAACAAAAGCAGGGCCCTACACACACAAACGCACACACATACACACAATCATTTATATGTTATTACATTCGTACATTATTTATGATCATTCTAATTACAGGTGGTGCTCGACTTAAACCTACTCGAAAAAGGGGATTTACGACCCAGATTTGGAGTTCTGATAGCCAATTCCCCCTCCCCCCATGGTTACATAACTGTACTTCAGGTGCTCGGCAACATGGTCACATTTATAGCCATTTGCAGCGTCCTGCAGGCACATGATCGCATTTTAGGACTTTTGCTGAAAACCAACACGGGATCATACATATGATTGTGGCATCTGCTTAATGACCACAGCGTCTGCACTTATGACTGACACATTAGTTTAATGACGCCTGCGAAAAAAGTTATAAAGTTGTGTCAAACACATGATCAACCTGTTTTATAACCATCACAACATATAATGAGCAGGCTCTATTACAGTCATAGGTCAAGGACTATCCCATTACACCAGGGGTAGTCAACCTTTTTATACTTACTGCCCACTTTTGTATCTCTGTTAGTAGTAAAATTTTCTAACCGCCCATTGGTCCCACAGTAATGTGCCGTGTATCGTTGTCTGCGCATGCCTCTCATGCATCGTGGATTGGGTTTGGGGCAGGGCGCCGGCTACCAGCTCTGCTTGTCTGTTACAGCTGGGTGGTGTGGGGAGAGATGCGCGAGCTATTCTGGGACAAGGCTCTTTAGTTTGCTGTTGTACTATAGCGCCATTTAGTTTCACTTAGGTAATGTGAACTAAACTTATGCGAGGGCGATACAAATAGTGTATTTTCAGAAATTTAAATTGTCACGGGGAATTTTATGAAAACCTAATGAAAATGTTTTTAAATAAGGCTATGAATTTTTTTTAAAAAGTCAATTAAATTAAAAAAAAGAAAAGTGCTTCAGTATCAGACAAAACCCCTACCGCCCACCATAAAAGCTGGAACGCCCACTAGTGGGCGGTAGGGACCAGGTTGACTACCACTGCATTACACATTCAGGAAAAGCAATAGACGCATGTTACATTGCAGAACATTACTAAAATATATTGAAGGGGAATTTATTTCAGTAGACCTTTGTGAGGCTGCCTTAAAGATACATGAAAAGGAATTATAATGCTAATTAGCTCATTCCCATAGTAGGTTCATTGTACACACATACAGAATATTACTACAACAGCAAAACCACGTATGCTTTGAAAGAGGATTGATAGGGTTATAATCAGTTTTCCAATCCTAGCTTTCCCTATAAAGCTTCTGAGATCTGGCTTCCAATAGGAAAATGGATTGCATGCAAAAACAATGGAAACGGTTCTATATTTTTTATCCACTTCTCTATTAACTGAGAAAATAAGCAATTTACTGGTGTTCATGCAGCCAGGTTTACTACTCTTCAACCACAAAACAGTATATATGGTAACCTGCTTCTAGTTTCTGAATACACCCAACCCTCCATAAAAAGGAGGAGATGAAGGCAATAAAAGATCCAATGACTGAGAACTGCATCTCAGCCTTGTGCCAAGCAACTTTTGTAAAACTATGCTTAATTACAGGGCTGCTTTAAAATAAATCCTTTTTTCAATATTTTTTTCCTATAAATATAATGATATTTTAAAAAGTTATCCCACATAATCATATAACCTTGTATCTGGGCATTTTTTGTTATGGTAACATTTAATTTATGTAATCCTAGGATGCAATGCTGATAATTTATATTTAATTAATACATTTTCAAACAACTTTGTGGCATTTTTAAACAATTAAGACAATTTTTTTATACGCTATAATATACTAGCTAGTCTTTATGGTAACATAAGATCCTATTTATTTTTCACTGTAATAGATTAGAAATACATAATGAGCAATTAATTAACTACTGAAACTATACTCCAAGAAAATACAGCTATTTTTAAATGCAAAGCTAGCAAATAGTATGTTATGACCAAGCATTATATAAGATTGTTTGAAATTCTTTTTATATAACCATTTGCATTGGATACTAAATAAATCCTTAGCACAAAAAAAAAAATCCCCCCTCCAATGTCAAATATCAGTTTTTAACATATTACACTGCCTTTATGTTCTTCCACAGAATATCCCATGATGGGAGATATTAGTAAATTCCTAATACTTAGGGAATACCCAGTGTAAAAGATTTGTTTCCATGCTGGAGCTTAATAAATTCTACATACTATGATCATTTAAGGGCCTTTATATGCTCATCAAAGAATCATACTGTTTACACAACAAGCAGACACTCTCATCTATCCTTGCACTCTGCCTACATAGAGGTGGATTTATATGCAGTTTTTCCCCTTGGCTGTCAAAGCACATTTCTATGCATACCAACTTAAAAGGGACTGTCTTCAGAAAAATTAATTAAATGCTATCCTGAAATAACTAAACCAAACCAAGTACAATATAGCCTTGAACTTTCTGTCCAAGGAGAATATTTGGGATCTAACAGCTTGCTTATTCCGAATTTATTTGGAGAAAATTCTTTTTTTTTTATGTGGGAATTCATATTGCCAATGTAAAGAAGGCACTGACTTCTTTAGCAGAACAACTACATTTGCAAATTAAACGGAAATAAATAAATCTAGGGTCTCCAATCTTTTGCTCAAATATCACATGAGTGTGTCCACATCTGTATGTGTGTATGGGTATATGAGAGAACCAGCTTAAGGCTTGAAAGAAAATGATGCATGCAGTCTGCCATTAAAAAAACAATGCTTCCTAATTTAACACTTGTGTATTTATATTTGCCCTTCCCATTATGATCTGAAGAATCACAAACCAAGTAAGATCTGTATACTAAACCACTTGTGTTTGCTTGTAATTTTCAGTTGGGCAAAACTGGGAGGTTGAAAGCCATGATAGTGAACCTATGGCACATGTGCCAGAAGTGGCACACAGCATCCTCTCTGATGGGACCAAGCCATCGCCCCAGTTCAGTTCTGCCGTGCATGTGCCTGTGCCTCCTGCCGGCCAGCTGGTCTTTGGGTCTCTGCAGTGCATGCGTGGGGGGCATGGGGCATGCAGGGGGCGCACGTGCATGTATAGGGGGTGGGGCACATGCATGTGCATTGCATTTTGGGGGTTCAAGCGTTCTTTGTGTGGGTGGCATGCGTACATGCGCGGGTGTGCGTGCAGGGGGCGCAAACTCATGTCAGGGCGGACGCATGCAGGGGGCTGCGCGCATATTGCATTTTGGGGGTTCAGGTGCGCTTTGGGTACTCGGTCTGGAAAAGGTTAGCAATCACTGGTTTAGGGCAACAATGGACTTCTTTGGAACAGAGGCTAAAATATGAAATTACACAGCAATGGATGGTGAGGGAAGAGTGAGGAAGCGACTCGAATAACTGCTTCTGAAGTAGGGCTGGCTAATAATCGATGGGTGAGCCCTTTTTCTTCCCTGGAGGGACCCTTAGGGACATGCTGGAATCGGGAGTGGGAATGCAATTTTATTGCGGTCCATGACTCCTTTTGTTCCCACTCCCCTCAGCAAAGTAAAGAGGACAGCTAAGAAAGAAGAGTGATTTCTGGCACTCCCTACCAGTTTCCCACAAGCAACATCAATGGGGAAGCCAGTAGGAAGTCAGAAATTGTTCCTCTTTCTATTGCTATTTTGCCATCCCATGGTCATTCTATTTCGCTGTTTAGATGTGAGGATGACTCAATGAGTCACAGGTTATTTAATAGGATTTTCCTCTGGTAAGTATTCTCCTACCATGAGAAAGGGATAGCACTTGACCAATCCTGCCTGAGTTCAAAACTATGTGGAATTGGGCTTGATCAGAACTTGAATCTAAGCAATGAGAAACACCAGAGTGCAGCCTAAACCAGGAACTAGAAGGAGGAAACAGCAAAGTATGTTCAAGCTACTACCAAGAAAACAGCATGGTTGTGTCCATGGTATTACCAGAGATCAAGCTCCACTTAAAAAAAAAAAGATTTTACTTCTGGATGCATCTAAGGAAATGAGCCTAAAAGTTTCATTATCATTTAAGGCAGATGAAATACCCTGGTTCTCAAATCAACAAGAGTTCTGTATTTGTTAAGTGTACATTTTGTCCAAATTTGATCCCTTAATTTCCCCTCCGGCACAGTGGGTCATTTTCCTTTCCATCTGCAGAATAGTTTTTTGTTGGAATGCATGTCCACCAATTCTTGTCACTTCTTTGCAGAACCTCTTTGATTACAGCAAAAGGACATTCCTGGAGTGCCATAGTTTTTGAGCTGCCCAGCATGATGCCAACCAGTCTTTTCATAAACTTCAGAATAAATAAACAACAAGAAAAATATATTATGGGGGCAATGCCAACAAGCCTGTGGACTCTGGGAAGGGGTGAACTAGTGGGATAGTTGACTTATTGTTAACATTCCTCTGCCTATTAATTTCTTCCAGTCTTAGTTTTGTTTTTATCATTTTTAATTCTTTTTAATAATGATTACGTAACTGTTTTAAACAATGCCTGCTTTATATTTCTACCGTTTTGTTGGGTTGGTGTATGTCACTCAGAATCGTTTTCTATGAGATGGCAGCCATATAAACTTGATAGACAGATAGATGAAAGAAAGAAAGAAAGAAAGAAAGAAAGAAAGAAAGAAAGAAAGAAAGAAAGAAAGAAAGAAAGAGAAATTAAAATGTAGAGGACTGGGGAAAACTTATGAAGATCTATTTGATACATTATTCAGACAATTTACTAAAAAGCAAGGAGCTATAGAGAAAGGCTGTTTTGTTGAAACTATAGATGAATCCTCTGCATTTTGTAAGTTGCAGGAATGAACCAGATTGCTCAGACACATATCCATTTAATAACATGCCAACTGAAATCCTATTAAATGCCATCCAACAAACAGAATAAAACAATTCTTGCTTAAACACGTGGAATTATTAAGAGCATTAAAAGCTTTTGTATTTAAAGAATCCATATAAATAATAAAACTCATGTTTCAGCAGAAAGGAATGATACCTAAATACAGAAAGAATATTCTTGTTTCTTTATTTATTCATGACCAATACTTTTTTTTCCAGAGGAAGTCTTTATCTAATTATCTCTAGTAGGAATAATTGATGAGTGCTACCAGCAAAAAGTATTTAATGTGCAAAATCTCTAAATTACATTTCTTAAGCAAACAATTTACAAATAAGGACTTGCTTCTTCTTTAACAGCAGCATTTCACCTCATCCTTTCTTAATATTATGTGGCTAATTTAATAACAGTGGATATCAGAATAAATCATGCCCAAAGCATAGAACACTAAATCAGTGACCTATTGATTGTAATTGCTACGATGGACAAAGATATTTAAAAACTAAAATATATTTATATTTTATGTACTGATACTGAGTATTTTTCCAAGACTACAAGGCAACAAACAGTGATAAAAAAATAAAAAGTTATAACCTTTGGCATCACCAACTGAAACTAAGTACTGCAAGATAGGATATGATTAAACACAAAAACATGCTCTGTGATTTGAGATAGGAATCCAACTCCTCCTTTAACTGGCTTTCATCCAATGTAGAACATATATGAATATTCAAAGCTACTTTATTGTTAGTTCAAACCAAATAACTTGCTCCAAAAGGCAATGATTCTTCAATGATTCAAGCACTAATTCAAAATGAATTTGAATTCAGAAACAGGTGCTCTGTCACTAAGGAAATACTCCTTCCCCAAATGGCTACAACAGTTGAAAAAATGCCTGATGATCATAAGCATGGAATGTTGCAGTACATGATTAAAATTATATTTTAGTTTCCATGTAATGGGAGAAAAGATTAAATAACAATGGCCTATTCAAAGGAGAACCAATCACTATCAACTGCAAATGTTTTTTCCCCCACTAGATATTCATTAAAGCTAATGCTGTATATATGATTCTCGTTTCCTAGGTTGGAATTGACCATGTAGTCAGCAATGTCCTCTATAAATATTCTTTCCATTCCACTGTTTTGCACAATCTCATACTGTGAATACCAACTATGGATATACTACTATACCCTACTATGAATACCACCATCTCTTATCCTGGATATTATGTACTTACAGGTGAACATACTCCAATTTATCTACAACCACTAGTGTCCAATGTACTTCATTTCTGCTAGAAGAGTTTCAAGTTTTCTTTGGAGTATATTTTTTATATTCCAAGTTCCAATTGCATTTCTCCTTGTAAAATGAGGAGCTCATTTTTCTATATTCTCACCTAGAATATCAGCCTTCTTTGTAGTTTTGTCTGGCTGGGTTATCAACTCCAGATTTACTCATAAATGTTCAATTTTCCTCCCCTGCTACCAGTGAAGTGTTTTTTGATTTAGGCAGTCTCATTAACTGACATTCAAGCGGGTCTAAATATTTTAGCCATCTCCGTGCAATTTGCTTGGCAACAATACAGAAGTGGCTTGTCACTGTTTTTTTTTTCTACTTTTGCGTTTCTAGGTAGCTTTCTTCCCACGTGTTGCAAAACCTCTTCTGCCCTCACTTCCATCATGTGTTACTCTCTGCTTAACTAGTCACTACCAGCAGCTTCTGGTCCTTCCAGCTTCCAGAGATTCTCAGGATTATTGCACCTACCGAAATATCTCTCAATATCAGAATGGCTTAATAACAAAAATAGATGATAGTCCGTGGCTTTCTCCTTAACAGAACATAGAAAAGTATCTATGCTCACAGAGAAACTGGAGGAGGGGACTCTCACACTCCCAGCCCTTTTTGTAATGAAAATATTGTTTATGAAAATCCACACCACCCTTGAAATATGCCTGGTGTTTTCATTTAAACGAATTAAAATCTTCTCAGCCTTGCAGCTTTAACTCAAAGAAAGCCCAATGAAAGCCATTTCAACCTTGCAGCCTTAATTTGGAAAAGCAAAACTTACCTGCCATGTTGAACAGAGGCCTGGCAATTTCACAAAACATTCATAAGGAATTAATTTCCCCAGAGACAATTCTTAATTTCTATTGGTTAAAAGAAAGGATTTTATCTCTGGGTAAAACATATGTGTTATACATACATCTGACATGCAGAAGCTTTTGAGAAGAACACTGACTCTCCCGGTATATGTACAAAAAATAAGTGTGTGGGGAGGGAAAGATATTATAAGCTGAATCTGTCTTTATGAATAAAGCTGTGTAAGACTATGAGGCATATAAACACTGAATACAGATAGCATCCTTTCCTCATTGAATGCATTTTATACACCATGAAATTAAACAAGCAAAATATACAATGGTACAGTCACGAGCTAAGGAATGACTCATATGTTTTCCATAAATCTAAATAAACAAGGAAACACAGAATGAATTAAAACTGCTCTTTTGCTAAGAACAGATCGTGCTTTTAGGCCTTTAGGGCAAAATATACAGCCCAAATACATAAAATAGATATCTATGTGGTTCTTCCAGATGGAGGGCTAGTAAGCATTTTCAAACATTACGCGTAATTTTGCAAATGGAATTTCCATTGACTATCTTCCACTCAGAAAGCCTTTTAGATATACAGTAATTCAATCCAGAAGTCAATGGAATTTTCTCCAAATCTCATCCAGCACTTGTGACATCCATTTAGTGATAATATTTGTAAAACTACTTGTTTCCTAATAAATTTCATAATGTCTCTTTCATTTTTCTTATTAATGTCACAATCAGTTTAGAAAAAGGCACAATTCATTCAAATTTTATCCTATCATTTACAGGGTAATTTATTTATTATTTATTTATTTATTCGTATTTGTATACCGCCCTATCTCCCGAAGGACTCAGGGCGGTTCACAGGCAAGTAAAAACATATATATACAAATTAAGATAACCATTAAAAACTTATTCTAAAAGCCAAATTATTAAAAATAGCATAAATATTAAAACCAATTAAAACCACTATAAATTTAAAATCTAGTCCAGTCCTGCGCAGATGAATAAATGTGTTTTAAGCTCGCGACGGAAGGTTCGGAGGTCCGGAAGTTGATGGAGTCCTGGGGGGAGTTCGTTCCAGAGGGTGGGAGCCCCCACAGAGAAGGCCCTTCCCCTGGGCGTCGCCAGACGACACTGCCTAGCTGACGGCACCCTGAGGAGTCCCTCTCTGTGAGAGCACACGGGTTGGTGAGAGGTATTCGGTAGCAGTAATTCGGTAATTATAAGATTGCCACCAGATCTTTTGTATTTTGATTCAGAAGGAAATATTGCTGGGTTCTATAAAGTCTCTTCCTCTTTGTAAATTCAGGATGTGGAAAGGAACTAACTTTGCAGCACATTAAAGTTGCACACATCTTTTTTCGTTAGAACAATATTTCCTTCTATGCCAGAAATTCAGATTTTTCTGTCCATACCGGCTGAAATATTGCATGTTTATACCACATTTTCTTCCTACCTAAGGATGATTTTGAATTTAGAAAACATATTAAATGGAAAAATATAGCCTGCCCGAATTTGTTATTTGGAAGCATTCCATTAGAAATGGGTTGGATCTGAACTTACTTCTACTTATATTGGTCTGCACCAAATTCCACACATTCTTCCCTTCCCCCTCCCCCAACACCTATTTTCAGAATTAACTTTGAGTAGAACAGAGACACTCGGGAAGAAAAAGTTTCTGAGACCCAATTCATTCTTTTCTCTCCCAGAGTAATTCAATTTAGTTATGATTTCTTGTGGCATCCATCCATCCATCCATCCATCCATCCATCCATCCATCCATCCATCCATCCAATAACAATGTTATTGTTACAACCAAACAGATTTTACAGATTTCTCAAATGTTCCGAAGAACTTTCAACACTTTTGACCAGGGCGTGTAGATAGTACTTTTTAATTGTGATAGAGAAACTGTCATAAGAATTAGGAGAGCCCATGGGCATCGAAAGTGCTCAGACTGTTTTCCAATCTCTGTGGGTCCTATGTGTCAAAGAAATCTAATATAAATCTAAGGTTCAGCAGCAAAAGATTAGCCTATGTTAATAGAACTTGTATGCAGTACGATCAGGGCAGAACACACATAAGTTAATGGCTCTCAGTTGGTGTAGTAGCTAAGGAATCAGGCTACAAAATAGGAGACTGTGTGTTCTAGTCAAACTTAGGCACAAAGCCAGATGGGTGACCTTGGGCTTTATTTCAGTTCTAGGAAGGAGGCAATGGCTAATCATTTCTGAAAAATCTTGCTAAGAAAACTGCAGAGACTTATCCAGGTAGTATCCAAGAGTTGAACACGATTGAACAACAGGGGAAAAAAAGCAACTAGCAGAAATCATGCAATTAAAACATCTGAATAACTAAACTCTGTTCTGGGCACAAGCTGACATTCTTTAAAAACGTTATGTAGGTTCCTTGGCAGACAGAAACACATAGCTATATATGTCCAATATAAACATTACAAGGGTTTCTCCATCAGATGCTCTCTGAAAACATTTTAATATTGGCTAACACAGCAAGAAACCCCAACCCCCAGTCCGGCACCGGTCTGTGGCATGCCAGAAACCAGTGAAGCCCCATCTGCGGGATGCAGACAGCACATGGAACCATGCCCCCTCTGGTCTGCAGAAAAACTCTCCCCACAGAACCAGTCCCTGGTGCCGAAATAGTTGGGGCTGCTAACTTTCAGTAGGGATGCGGTGGCTCAATGGCTAAGACACTGAGCTTGTTGATCGAAAGGTCGGCAGTTCAGCGGTTTGAATCCCTATTGCCGCGTAACGGGGTGAGCTCTCATTACTTGTCCCAGCTTCTGACAACCTAGCAATTCGAAAGCACGTAAAAAATGCAAGTAGAAAAACAGGGACCACCTTTGGTGGGAAGGTAACAGCGTTCCATATGCCTTTGGCGTTTAGTCATGCCTGCCACATGACCACGAGACATCTTCTGGCAGGGCTGGCTCATCAGCTTTGAAACAGAGATGAGCACCGCTCCCTAGAGTTGGGAACGACTAGCACATATGTGCGAGGGTAACCTTTACCTTTACCTAACTTACAGTGTTAAGTTCGGGAAGTAACGAGGCTGGAGACCAGGGTAGTGACAACAGCTCTTTAATATATGGTGAACCCAGCAACCAGGCTGGGGAAAAACCTCTCCTTATATACAGTTCAACCGGCGGCTTTAACCAATCAGCAACGTGCTTGTTTCCCGCCAAAACCATTTAAAGATACATTACACTCCTTCCCCCCAGAAAAACTCTTTACCCATATTTACATGCTATTTACATATTATTTTTCAACGTAATCACGCAAATAGACTGGGCGTCTCCTGACTCTTTCGGACCTGCGCAGTACATTCCCTGGGAGTGGGTCGAGCTGACCGGAGGGGCTGTTTGCTCCTCTCAGCTCCTTCTCTAGGCCATCCGGCCCTGGATTATTAGCAGAGTCGTCCCTGCTGTTTTCTACTGGAACCTGTGGGCGTCGCTGGACCTCCGGAATGTCAGATAAGTCCTGCGAGTTCTCCGGGTTTGAGTCAGCTGTGGAATCAAACATTGTGTAGTCAGGGCCCGTTTCTATTAATTCTGATTGTTCGGCTATTCGTTTTCGTATTTGGTCTATGTGGCGCCTCCATACTCGGCCGTCCTTTAACTCCACCAAGTATGACTTTGGACCTGTTCTGTTTAGGATTTGTCCTGCTATCCAGGTTGGGCCTTCACCATAGTTGTGTGCCCACACTCGGTCGCCTATGTCCATTTCTCTTGTTTTTCCTGTTTCCCCCTTGTAACCCTCCGGCGTATAGTTTGGATTTAGACGGTCTAGGGGGCACCTGAGCTTTCGGCCCATTAATAATTCGGCTGGGCTTCTGCCGGTTGTGACACAGGGGGTTCTGTGTTGGACGGCCAGGAAAACATCGATTTTGTTTGCCAGTCGCCTGGCTTAAGTCTGACAATGCCTCTTTGCGCCCGGACGGAACGCTCTGCAAGGCCATTCGTCGCAGGGTGGAAAGGCGCCGAGAGGGCATGTCGGATGCCCTCTTCTGCCAAGTACTCCTCAAATTGGGTTGCCGTGAATTGCGGGCAGTTATCGGAAACTAGCGTGTCGGGCAACCCATGGGTTACAAATAGGTGCCGTAGGACTGAGATCACGGCCTCGGCTGTCATGGATCTCATGAGAATGATTTCCAGCCATTTGGAGTAGGCATCTACTACGACCAGGAAGGTTTGGCCGTGGAAGGGGCCGGCAAAATCAATGTGTATTCTAGACCAGGGGCCCTGGGGTTTCTCCCATTCCCGAACCGGGGCCGTTGGGGGTAGCGGTCTGGACTCCTGGCAGGCCTGGCATTTCCCTACCCTTTCAGCAATTTCTGAGTCCATTAAGGGCCACCACACATAGCTTCTCGCTAGGCCCTTCATCCTAACGATCCCTGGGTGACCCTCGTGGAGGAGATCCAACACCCTTTTCCTCAATTTTTCTGGGATCACCACTCTATCCCCCCATAGCAGGCACCCCCCTTGAGCCGAAAGTTCCCCACGTTTTTTTACAAATTCTTTAAAACGCTCGCCCGGCGCAGCGGGCCACCCTCTTTGTACCCAACCGAGTACAGTTCTCAAAGTAATGTCCCGGTATGACGCCCGAGCCACCTCCTTAGATGTGACTGGGCCAGAGTCCAGAGAGTCAATTAGCAGGATGGGCGTCCCCGGAGTGGGGTCTTCGATCGCCCCTGGTAGTGGGCATCTGCTTAAAGCGTCCGCATGCCCCAACTCTTTTCCGGGCCGATGCTGCAGTTTGTAGGAATAGGCGGCTAAGAAGATAGTCCATCGGGTCAATCGTGGCGAAAGTGCCACAGGCGTTGGGCGGTCGCCAGCCAGTATCCCTAACAGTGGTCTATGGTCTGTAACAATTTCAAAGTTTCTACCAAAAACGTATTCGTGAAACTTTTTTACCCCTGACACAATGGCTAGCGCTTCCTTATCCAACTGGCTATAGTTCCTCTCTGTCGAGGACATCGTTCTGGAGTAAAAGGCTATTGGGGCTTCTGTGCCATTTGGAAGTCTGTGGCTGAGCACAGCCCCCACCCCGTAAGGGGAAGCATCGCAAACCAATAATAATGGCAATGAGCTATGATACTGAATCAGTAAGCTATCGCTCGAGAGTAGGTTTTTTACTGCTTCGAAAGCCCTAGCTTCCGACTTTCCCCAAGACCAAGCAGTATTCTTTCCCAGTAGCTTATGTAGCGGCTCGGCAACGGTCGCCTTATTTTTCAAGAAGACCGCGTAAAAATTCACTAGACCCAGGAATGCCTGTAGCTCTGTTTTGTTTTTGGGCGCTGGAGCCTTTCGTATTGCCTTGACCTTGCTTTCAGTGGGGTGAATTCCCTCCTTGTCTATTCTGTAGCCCAAGAACTCTACGGATTCTACCCCTATCTGGCATTTGTTCACTTTAACCTTTAGACCGGCTGACCGGAAAATGCCCAGAACTTTTCTCAAACGCTCCCCCAATTCTTCTAAATTTTCGGCTGATATCAATACATCATCGAAATAGGGGACTACCCCCGGGAGCCCTTGCAGAAGTCGCTCCATTAAATTTTGGAATAGACCAGGTGCCACACTCACCCCAAACTGTAACCGGGTACACTTGAAAGCACCTCTGTGAGTCACAATCGTTTGGGCTTCGGCTGTGTTGGCGTCTACGGGCAGTTGTTGATAGGCTTGAGCCAAATCTAACTTGGCAAAAATGTGCCCTTGCCCCAGCGAGTGCAGCAAGTGTTGCACCACGGGGACCGGGTAAGCGCTTTTCTGTAAGGCTTTGTTTAACGTCGCCTTGTAGTCAGCGCAGATTCTAACTGACCCATCTGGTTTCACTGGGGTGACGATTGGCGTCTCCCACTTTGCGTGATCGACTGGCACCAGAATCCCCTGACTGATGAGCTTGTCTATCTCCTTGTCAATCTTGGGTTTATGGGCAAAGGACTCTCCTTGCCTTTAACCTAATGGGGCTACCTGGGGTCTAAATTGAAGGAAATAGGGGTCCCTTGTACTTGCCCAGGCAGTCCTTGAAGACATCTTCGAACTCGTTCATGAGTGTGTCTTTTAGGTTAAAGTCACTTCTGTAGATGCCAGTCACTCCCATGCCCAATGCGCGGAACCAGTCTAGTCCCAACAAACTTGGCAGGGTCCCTTCGACTATCGTGATGGGCAGGGTCTTCTTGTGTGGTCCGTACTCAACGCGGACGGAGGTGGTCCCTCGAACAGGGATGCGATTCCCTTGGTAGTCGTGCACTCGTAACCGTTGTGTTTGCAGTTTGCGTTTGGCGATTCTCGGCAAAGCTTTCGCAAAAGTGTCCCAGGACATGATTGTGATCGCTGACCCGGTGTCCACTTCTAGTCGGCACGGCACTCCTTCAATTTTGGGTTTAGTGAAGATTTTCTTCTCGACGCGGGTTGCTGCACGGCCTATGATCACGGTCGTTCGATTTGAATTCGCGCCCTTTTTGTTTTGACCAATCGCGGGTCGCCTTGCCGATCCTGCGCTCTGATTGGTCGGTTTGAATTTTCGGCGGAAGGTTGGGGTGCTCGACAGACTTGAGCCAGGTGCCCTTCTTCTCGCACCGACATGTAGCGCCCTTGAACTTGCATCGTTGACGCTGGTGTTGCCCTCCGCAACTTCCGCATTCATCCCGGTCTTCTTTGCCCCTTCTCTCGGTGAGGCAAACTCCTTCCTCATCCTCGCCGTCTGATTCGGTCTGGATTTCTTCGTTGTGGACCGGGCTGAGCCAAGGCCGTTGGCGTGAGCGGCTTTTGTAGGGTTTCCGCCGCTTGGGTGGACATCTCATGAGCTCTGGCTTCGTCCAGAGCATTTGCCAGCGTTAGATTGCTTTTTGATAGCAGCCGCCTCCGCAAACGCATGTCTCTGACCCCACGGATGAGTTGCTCTAGCAGCTCCTCGTCCAAATCTCGGTACCCACAATCTTTGGAGGCTTTCCTCAGGGCGGCCATGTACTCGCTGATGGATTCGCCCTCTTGCTGTCTGCGCTCTCCAAATTCAAGTACGTACTTGGACGGTGTAGGCGCGAAATGGTTTTTTAATAGATTTTGCAGAGTTTGCCACGATACCGATTGTACCGGCGTTGGCTCTGCCAGGGCTTCCGCGATGTCGATGACCTCGGGACCGCAGTGGCTCAGGAAATATGCCCGTTTGCGGTTGTCTGGAACTCCTTGCAGTTCGTTTGCCTCTAGGAAGCTTTCGAAACGGGTCATGTACGTTCCCCATTTCTCCCTGGCTGGGTCAAACGGCGCGGGCGGAGTGTAGCTGGCCATCTCCGCGTTTCTGCCCTGAGTTTGCTGGGTTCGGTTCTCCGCATGCTCAGCTCGTTCTGGTGCCCTCTAGCCCCGAGATCCCACCTTCGTCGCCAGTGTTAAGTTCGGGAAGTAACGAGGCTGGAGACCAGGGTAGTGACAACAGCTCTTTAATATATGGTGAACCCAGCAACCAGGCTGGGGAAAAACCTCTCCTTATATACAGTTCAACCGGCGGCTTTAACCAATCAGCAACGTGCTTGTTTCCCGCCAAAACCATTTAAAGATACATTACATACAGTATCTCTTATATTAGTATATCTTGTTTAACACTCACTGGTTCAACAACCATTCAAAGTTATAACAGCGCCACTACAATGTCTCCACAATCACATGATTGTAATTCAGGCACTAGATGACCAGCATGCAATTACAATGTAATAGCAAACCTAGAAGCAAATGGGATTTTCTAAAATACCTCTGTGAATTTTTAAAATATATTGAAATAAACTGCATTTCTCCACTCCCACTCTAAATGTGAGAGCATTATAAGATCTTTTTAAAATGAACGTAAATGAGTAGATAGGAGACAATGCATATGCTTCTTACAGAAGAATCTCCTTGAATAAAGCACAGGTACACATTGTAAAGTATAGTGCTCCACAAAGGTTAACCTTATTATACCTACTTTTCTGCTCCTGGCAAAACAGAATTAAACTAACTCAACAACAGAATCATGATAAAAAGCTTGATGATGGAAAATTTCTCCCTATTTAATCAGATATAGTTCAGTATTATACAATGTTGAGAAACATTTTTCTAATGTTTATTATTTATAATAAAGACAGGATGTGTAAAATTAAAATTTGCAACGTGAGTCTCAAATAAAAAGTCAAGTCAGCATATACTAACATAATAAAGAATCAAGTAAACACCTGGAACTCTTTTAAAAAACTTTTATCAAGTAATAAACAGTGGTTTCTTTCTTTAAGAATCAATTATCTGGCAATATCGTTAACAAAATACTATTTAAACAACATAATGACAGTTTAAAAATGTTTGATTTTTAAGAATATACTTTAAGCAGCAAGTGTTAAGATATGTTAATAATTAGCACTTTCTGAGAATTGCTAATTAGATGATATATTTATGAAATTATATTTCACACATTACCACTGTAAAATCCCAGCAAACAATTAAAACGCATACTTTCCTACATTTCACAACATACAGTACCTATCTTGACTATGTGGTCTTTTATTTTATTGCTTCATATTATTAAATTAGAATGCTATTTTTCCTACATGATATAAATTGCAAGTAGCTGTCATGCAAAGAACTTTTTTTTTTAATTCGCATTTATATCCCGCCCTTCTCTGAAGACTCAGGGCGGCTTACACTATGTTAGCAATAGTCTTCATCCTATTTGTATATTTATATACAAAGTCAACTTATTGCCCCCAACAATCTGGGTCCTCATTTTACCTACCTTATAAAGGATGGAAGGCTGAGTCAACCTTGGGCCTGATGGGACTAGAACCTGCAGTAATTGCAGGCAGCTGTGTTAATAACAGACTGCATTAGTCTGTTGAGCCACAAGAGGCCCTCTTAATAAACTTAATAATCCTTCCTCTTTTCCAAATTTTTAGCACTGTATTACAGTATTTTATTATATTACCTATGTTTATGTTGCTATTTACATGCACTTGGAACGTATTTTAAATAGAGTTTTAAAGAATT
Source organism: Ahaetulla prasina (assembly GCF_028640845.1). NCBI lineage: Eukaryota > Metazoa > Chordata > Lepidosauria > Squamata > Colubridae > Ahaetulla > Ahaetulla prasina. The sequence continues at coordinate 229,542,920 of NC_080540.1, read as the reverse complement.
TCATAAGTAATAAGATAATTATTTGAGCTATATGTAAAGAAAAATATAATGGTTTTTGGCTTAAAGATTAGTTCTGCTAATTATAATAGACTGGCAATGCACTGAGCAATCATCTAGTTTCTCTTTGACAAAAGGTGGGACTAAGAAGCTTTTATCCTGGACTTGCCTCATCACAGGTAAACAGATTCAGTTAGACAAAAGAGGAAGTAAGTGTTCCAATTATGATCTCTTCGCATGCAAGAGAAACTACAATAAGAAAATGCAAATTTGCTTCATGAAAGATATACTGCTTTACAGCTGGGTTATATATTGAATTAACTACAGATAAGAAACAAAGCCATTATAAATGTAATCCTTTCAATTTTTCAATAAGGATAGGAATATGCAAACAAGCATACAGCCTATAAAAGATTTACTTTGACACAATAGTTTTCATAACTATTTTAAATGTAGTATAGAAATCTAGTTATTTTTATAACTAGAAATAACATTTTCCCAAGATTAATCTTTTTGCCATAATTTCAAATATTAGAGAATTCACAAAACAGGTTAAACAATAAAAAGAACTGAACTAAATAATGTAGTGTTGAGTTTATATCACACATTGTGTTGTTAGTGGAGCACAAACATTTTCAGGCCAAGGGGCACAACTGGTATTTGGGTGAGGTACTAGGAGAAAAGCCTTATTTAAATGTGTTTAATTATATTATGTTAAAAACTAAATCTAATTAATATTTTTTTCTCAAACACTTTAGTTTTATTTCATAATTTGTCAACTCTGTTGATGGTTGTAAAGCTCCCACCTCATATTCACAGATAGCCAACCAGCATCTATTTATCACATTCCCAAAGAAAAATGCTGCCTTTGTCATGTATAAATGGCAAATCTCCCAAGGTATCCCTCTTTAAAATGTTGCCTTTTTGGAATCAACTAGAGAAACTGAAAATTAGGTAAAATACATAGTACTTTAGTGAGATTAAATAGAGGACAAAAGTAACATTGTCCTAAATTCTGGATTAAAGGCTATTATCCAGAAGACTCTGGAAAATTCCAGAGAAGTCAGAAGACCTGTTTTAGGAATTCACTTGCTCCTAGCAATAGGTAAATAACACCAGCCAGTATTAACTTTTACATTTTTGTTTGAACTGTGAACTTTTGCTTAAGCTTTATTGTCTCTAGTATTTATGTTCACTGTATAAACTCTACAACTGAGTTTTACGTAACTGACAATAGTTTTACAGCAATGTCCTACATCAGTAGGAAACAAATATATTGAGATCTCTATTCAGAGACGTACATTTTCCTTTCCTTTATATATTTATTTTCTATGGACCTACCTGGGAATTTATTGAAGTTGCAATTCCCTATTTTTATATCCTTTGCTAGTGAATGTTTTGTATGTGACTGGTTAAAGCTAAAATTGGATTTTTATTTTTATAAAAATTGTTTGACTTTATCTCTCTCACAAATTGGGCCTCTCTCCCAAAGGAAGGGAGAAAAAAAACGAGTTGATTTCTCCTAGTTCCACATCTCAAAGAAACAAGGCTATGGAATTTAGTTATTCTTTTCCTTTTAATTTGCAAGGACAGCCCAGGTTGTGGAAGTTGTCTCACATGCTGGGCTGTGATGAGAAGCTTGCTGTAAGCATCAAGAATTACTAAGGCAGAAGGTGGAATAAAGGTGTGTAGACCAAGAGGAGTTCTGAGACACAGGGTTTCACTTTATTTGATAAGCTAAACCAGGGGTCTCCAACCTTGGCAACTTTAAGCCTGGAGGACTTCAACTCCCAGAATTCCCCAGGCAGCTTTGTCCTGAGCTAAACTTTACTGCTACATATTACACAGTTCACATTAGACAACATTGATTATTATTAAATCGGTGATTAGTGGGTACAAAGAGTCTCACACAGAGGTTGTAAGAACACAACCTTTATTCAACGCAACAACTGATCACAACAAGATAACGTATTCACTTCAACTTTTACTAACTCTCTAGGTGACAGCCCTTATATACTGGCTGCCTCAGGAACTTAAACCAATGACAGGACTTCCAAACTCCCGCTTCTTTCCTCCGGCGCGTCTTAGCCAATCAGAGACCACTTGGCAGTTGTCAAGGCTCAGCCGCGTCGTAACTCCGAGGACTTTGTTAGACATAACAATTATGATCATGAAAGACAGGGCTGTCAAACTCGTGGGCCGCAGGCTGGATGTATCACGTGCTGGCCACGCCCATGCCTGGTTTAATAAAGGGGGGGGAAGTTCCGATATGTCACGTGACGATGCTCTGACAACCTGAATTTGACACCCTGCTGTAAGAGATTAAATCATAAGCAAAAAAGTTACAGTTGGCTTAGAGAAATATCTTGTGCAGATAATTGGTACATCTATTGTTCAAATTTAATAATAAAGATCTGAAAAGGTTAAACAACTATACCAGACTTAATTAATTCAACAGCAAGGACAGGTAGGAATACTAACATTTTGCTTTAGATAACCATATTTAAGTTTTACTTTTGTTAACCCCCTTTGGAATAATTATGGACAGCTGTATTTTTATTGTAACTAATATCAATAATCATCTGCTCACCAATGTATTGAACCAAATATTTTGGTTTTTTTTACTTCAATACCAGACCTGCTCTTTTTAGTGCATATTTAGTGCATATTTAAAAACTGTGAGCATTCAAATGTTGGGGAGCAAAAAAATAATTTCAGAGAATACAAAGCCATAATCATTTCATGTTGTTACTATTAAGCTGTTAGTACAGTTCAACTGTTACTGCAGATAAAAGAAAATCAAAGTAATTAGTACATATTTATGAGCTGCAATCGCATCTCATAAAATCACAAAACAAATAAATGTATATCTTTCATTGTGCTGGTATCTGCAACAGGATCTAGAAATGCTAGTTACATCTTTGCCAGAAACAAATTAGAAAACAGAAAGCACACACTGTTCCATTCCCACATATATTCAGTGTTTAAGGAAACAGTAATTTGAAAAAGTCTCAGTTCAAGCTTGTTAAACACGATGGTGGAAGATTTCTACTTCTCTTAAGAAATCAGACTAGTGTAGAGATGGTATTACCCAAATTACACAATTTGATACTGATAGTGGTAGGACTTGTTTAAAAATATTGACAATTTCATGCACGCATAGCAAGTACTATTCTTAGAGACAGTGCCATGCACCCATATTACACACAATTTAAAAATATGAAATTTTATTTTGAAATAATCAGAATTTTGCATGTACTCATATGCTGTAAGCCTCATAAATATGAAATAACATACATAAAGCATTGGAAATCATCTTGTGAAATTGCGAAATAAATCCATTGTTACGTAAGGTTTTCTTTAAATTTCCATTTAAAGAAATTTAAAATTTAAAGAAATGGAATTTTCTTTAAATTATTTTTTGTTTATTTTATAGGTAGAACCTAAATGGAAATAAAGTAATAACCAGGAATTTAAGCATTTAGAGCTTTTAAGTATCCATAACAATAGCAAGGCTCTACCATTAAGGAAAACATTAACAAAAATCCCAATAGGCTACAAGAGCAAATACAATTTTTATTAAGTTTAGTTCAAAACCTTAAAATAAATATATCCAACAATACAGGCCTATTAGAAACTAATATGAATGCAAGTGTATAACTTACAATGACAAACTGCACCCATTTCAGGTTGACGCTTCAAGAGACAACGTTCCTTACAATCTTGAGGGAAATCTAACACTAATGAGATATTAACTTTCCAGGAGCTCCTATTCAGGAAAGCACTTAAGAAGAAATAAACAGATTTGTTCAAGTATGTTTGAGATTCCTCAAACATTGATGCATACAATAGTTCTTGAGTTATGACCACTATTGAGCCCAAAATGTATGTTGCTAAGTGAAACATTTGTTAAGTGAGTTTGTCCCATTTTATGATTTGTCTTGCCACAGTTGTTAAGTGAATCGTTGTATTTGTTAAGTTAGTAACATGGTTGTTAAGTGAATCTAGCTTCCCAATTGATTTTGCTTGTCAGAAGATCGCAAAAGGTGATCACATGACCCTGGGATATTGCAACCATCATAAATGATGTGAAGCAGTTGCCAAGCATCTGAATTTTGATCATGTGATCATGGGGATTCTGCAATGGTAGTAAGTGTGAAAAATAGTCATAAGTCACTTTTTCCAGTGCCATTGTAACTTTGAACGGTCACTAAATGAACTGTTGTTAGTCAAAGACTACCTTTAGCGCCTTTTGCGTTCACAACAAATGAAGCTATGTTAGAAGATTAGCCTACAGCTGGCAGCTAATGAGATGGGGTTAGCAACAAGCAGATACATACAATAATCAGACTCAGGTTTAATTCAGAACTGCACTTATTAAAAATGTATTACGTTACATGTTTCTTTTCATAGGAGGAATTGTAGCAGTTGCGATATTATAATGAGTTATTTCCCAGCTTCTGTCAACCTAGCAGTTTCGAAAGCACGTAAAAAATGCAAGTAGAAAAATAGGGACCAACTTTGGTGGGAAGGTAACAGCGTTCCGTGCGCCTTTGGTGTTGAGTCATGCCGGCCACATGACCACGGAGACGTCTTCGGACAGCGCTGGCTCTTCGGCTTTGAAACGGAGATGAGCACCGCCCCCTAGAGTCGGCAACGACTAGCACATATGTGTGAGGGAAACCTTTTTTTTCCTAGTTATAATTATTTTTTAAATAAAATAGTTAAATAGAATCATTAGTTTCCCTATTTCCTTCTCCCAGGACTGTGTTGTAGAAAGAGACCTCATTCATAGTTTGTTTGCTTTTTAAAAGTAAGCTTAACATAAGAAAAAAAGTTTAACCATGCCCCATGGCTATTTCATACATGATGATTTTCCTGTATAAAATAATCTCCAGATAAAATAATAAATACCATCAAGAACAAGTATAGGTAGACTTTGACTTATGACAGTACTTGAGCCCCAATTTACAACTAGTAGTTGTAAAATGGGTCACCATGTGACTATGCTTAATTTTACCTTTTTGCAGTGGTCATTAAGTGAATACAGTGGTTATTAATAATAATAATAATAAATAATAATAATTTAATTTTTATACCGCCCTTCTCCCGAAGGACTCAGGGCGGTGACCAGGCAAATAAAATAATACAATATATTACAATAAAACACATTTTAAAAAACTTATTCAAAATAGCCTAAATTTAAAATACCATACAAAATATAAAAAAATAAACCCCAATAAAATCCATATTTAAAAACCCTATTTAAGCCAGTCCTGCTCGAAAGAATAGATATGTCTTCAGCTCGCGGTGAAAGGTCCAGAAGTCAGGAAGTTGTCGAAGTCCTGGGGGAAGCTCGTTCCAGAGGGTAGGTGCGCCCACAGAGAAGGCTCTCCCCCTGGGGGTCACTAGCCTACACTGTTTGGCTGACGGCACCCTGAGAAGACCCTCTCTATGGGAGCGTACCGGCCGGTGGGAGGCATGTGGTAACAGAAGGCGGTCCCGAAGACCCATTGTTCACTATGGGGTGGATTTTGCCAGAAAACACTAACCAACAAAAATATAAATCATGCTTAACATGACCAAGGGACACTGGAAACAACATAAATGGGAATAGTTAGCAAGCACCCAAAATGTGTGACTGTTGTGTATGTGTATGAACATCAGAATTTCAATTACGTGTTGCAAGTCCCATTTTCAGGGTCCATCATAATTTCAAATAGGTGTTAAGCAATCGATTATAACTCAAGGACCTGTAAGCAGTGCCTTACTAGAATGGACTTATGGTACAACTAATCAATAGAAAGATAATGCAAATATATATGTAATGCTTGAAAATGGGAGAATACATGGAATAAAGATTTAAAAACTATAAAATAAAATTTCTGTGTACCATTGGTATTTAACTCCAGATCAATTGTCAACAATGTATAAAGGTATTTCAAATGAGTAGGAGTAGGATTCATATCTTAATACAGAAAATTCTTAAAGTGAATATAGAAAGAAAACCAGAAATGTTTCTTTTGGGTTCAATGGAAAAAGACTTGGGGAAAAAATTTGGAATTTTGTTGTTATGTATGTTGACAGCAGCAAGAATAATTTATGCACAGAAATGGAAGGTCACCTCGATCCCCACAATGGATAAATGGCTGCAAAAACTGATGGGAGTTAGCAGAGATGGATAAATTGATAAACATTTTGATCAAAGAAAAAAAAATACAAATACTTTTATTTTTACTTGGAAACCACATCTGGACTTTGTGCTTGAGGTGGAAAAAATGAAACTTTGATTTGGGTTTTACTGATTATTAGATAGATTTGTTGTTATAGAAATGACTAGTTTATATTATTATGTAAAAGTAAAAAGTTGAGGTTTGATATTAATGTCTTATTCTACTGCACCAAAGGGAGTCGGAAGTCAATTCCTTTTTATTTTTATTTTTCCCATTGCTTTCCTCACTTTTCTCTTCTCTTCTCTGTTCCCTAACTTCCCTACTATTTACTTTTGTATTTTCTTTGTATGCTATATTATAAACTATGGTGCAAATATATAGACTCTTTCTACAGCTGGAAAATATTAAAGAGTATTATTAGATAAGGGTTTGTAACTTGGAGCTGTAATAAGTGTGGAGTACAAGTGCCAAAATCAAACAAGCCCCAATATGGGACCATATTTTAACACAAAATGAGAAGTGAGTCAATATGGGAAGTTAGGATTTTCTGATATATTTATGCTTTATTTACATATTTTTGTGTTTATTTATTTTTTTCATGATTTTTAAAATATGACCATCATTTGTCATGGTCACATTTTTTAATGAAATGTGATTAATAAACAGCAATAATAAACCTACAGTTAAATTGCCAGTTCTGGATCAGGGATATGCTAATACTGCTGATTGTTTTTTCCATTACAACATCTTGGTTACCAATTAGGTGGCAAACAAAACCAATCATTTTTTCAAAGCTGACATTTCCCTTTCGATAATCCTTCCATTTCTACTAATTATATACAACCAAGATATAACACAGACTTGAAGTTAGAAGGTCTTTTGCTTTATGAAGGCGATTTTAAAGCTTCCGGTTTTTCACTTTCATTTTTAAATATTTCTGCCTTCCAGGGTAGCAAGGCTCGTAGCTAGTGAAAAAATGAGGTTACAGCATGGACTAGCTGAAATTTTGGTTGGGGTGGTGGTGGTAGTGGAGAATGTGGAGTCTCAAAAGAAAAACAAGTTCATTAAATCTTGCTGCACATGTTTGTCCCTTATTTTAGAAAGCACTGAGAAAAATCATGCTCTATCATTTTTGCTACTAAATGTTCCTGGTACATACTGCAACTACTGTGGGTCCATGAGTACAGGTTAATCATCCTGGTTTTAAAGCCAAAATTAGACATCATTTCCTTAAACTCATCAGATCATGTATACTTTCACATCTTTCTCACTGATACGCTTACTATTTCCTCTCTTCTTTGAAAAAATATAATTCTATTTCTGGAGACTGGCCAGACAACATGTATTAAAGGAAAAAAACCTCATATAGCAGCTGAGTTAGAGTTAACCAGCAAGTTACCATTTTCAATTTCTTCTTAAATTTTTGCTTCCATAATTATGTTTAACGTAGAATCCTAAATTTGACTAGACTTCTATATTACTTAAGGCAGAGCTTCCCAAACTTTTTCCTTATCAAACAGCTTATCCAAAAGTCCTTCTTACCCAATCTAGGTAAAACACCTTAAGTCAATGTAAATGTTCCCATTATGATTGAATAATGATTTTGCGTGTTATTAATTAAAGAAAAACCACTTTTACCCAGTTTTGAGTAATTTACCCAGGTTTGGAAAGCATTGACTTAAGGAGACGACATTCTCTCCGTTCTACTTGAATTTATCTTACTCTTGGAAAAATAAATTATAAATCCTTTATCGAACATAACTCAAGCTGATCAGATATATCTAGAGCAAATGCTAACAATGGAGAACTTAGGCCCCAAAAACTAATGTTGAGATCATAGTTCCACACCTTAGCAAACAATATTATCATATGTGGGAACAAAATTAAGCAAAATTTAGAACAGAGATAAAGAAAAAACATTCCTGTGAAGTGTAACTCTTTTTTGCAAAAGAGTTATCAATTAGTAACTATCAATCACATAGGTAGCTGTTGAGTTACGTTGGCAATTGGGACTGGAATTTCTGTCACTAAGTGATGCAGATATAAAGTGTGACATCACATAATTTAGCAACAGCAAGTTCTGGTTGCCATTGTTAACCATATCTGACTGATCATTAGCAAAGGACCCACCTTGATCCAAGCTACTCTGGGCTCAGCCCCTCCCATCCCAAAGCATTGATAAGGTAAGAGAGTATCTTGTCTACAACTCACCTCACCTGCAACCCCACATCTGTGCTCTTTTGGCTGGCTTGAACTTCTGCTGAACTGGTCAACCTACCCTCCACTTACCCTGGTATCCTCTGGCCCTGTAGCTCCTGCTTGCCTTACTGGCTTTTTTTTTTATTTTTATCAAATTTATTTCAATAAAATGCTTCTGGAGTAAAAATCTATCTAAAGATAGTTTTCTATTTAAGATACATTAATAATTTAGTTTATTCAGCATGAAATGGAGCTTAGTTATGTAGTTATGTAGTTATGTAGTTATGTAGTTATGTAGTTATGTAGTTATGTAGTTATGTAGTTATGTAGTTATGTAGTTATGTAGTTATGTAGTTATGTAGTTATGTAGCATAAGGCTGTATATTCTGCAATATTGGAACTGTTGGTGAGTCAACAGCAGGATGTTGACTTCCGGGGTGACGCCACGGTGTTGCGGTTCAGGAGCAAATCTTCGCACTTGGGAGCCAATGGAGGTGAGACCCGACCTTGGAGGTGTCGGCTTTGTAGAGGGAACACTTTTGGTGTAGCGGGGAGAAGCGCGACCTCCCGTTCTGGAAAGAGGAATCCCTTGAATTTCAGTGCAAAAGAGACCAGCTGTAATGGCTGGATCTGGAGACATGGTGGGCTCACCTCAATGGTGAAGGAAGCAAGAAGTGAAAAGCACCAAGAATTATTGGTGGCTAGAGACAAGATAGAATGGGCTGCTTCCCCAATTTGTTGGAATTTACAAACAGATTGTTGATTGAGGCTCCAGAGAGGAAAAGTGGCGCAGTCGCCAGCCAGTATCCCTAACAGTGGTCTATGGTCTGTAACAATTTCAAAGTCTCTACCAAAACGATTCGTGAAACTTTTTACCCCTGACACAATGGCTAGCGCCTTATCCAACTGGCTATAGTTCCTCTGTCGAGGACATCGCTCTGGAGTAAAAATCTATCTAAAGATAGTTTTCTATTTAAGATACATTAATAATTTAGTTTATTCAGCATGAAATGGAGCTTAGTTATGTAGTTATGTAGTTATGTAGTTATGTAGTTATGTAGTTATGTAGTTATGTAGTTATGTAGTTATGTAGTTATGTAGTTATGTAGCATAAGGCTGTATATTCTGCAATATTGGGACTGTTGGTGAGTCAACAGCAGGATGTTGACTTCCGGGGTGACGCCACGGTGTTGCGGTTCAGGAGCAAATCTTCGCACTTGGAAGCCAGTGGAGGCGAGACCTGACCTTGGAGGGGTCGGCTTTGTAGAGGGGACACTCTTGGGGTAGCGGGGACAGGCATGATCTCCTGCTCTGGAATGAGGAAACCCTTCAATTTCAGTGCAAAAGAGACCAGCTGTAATGGCTGGATCCGGAGACATGATGGCTTACCTGAATGGTGAAGGAAGCAAGAAGTGAAAAACAGCAAGAAGTATCAGTGGCTAGAGACAGGATAGAGTGAGTTACTGGGCTGCTTCCCCAATTTGTTGAAATTTACAAACTGATTGTTGATTGAGGCCCACCAAGCTACACCCACAGAACCAGTAGTAAAAAAAATTGAAACCCATCACTGATCCTCTCCTGAGATTTCTGGAAGCTTCAGAAGCCTTTCAAAGATCATACGGGGAGCAACAAACCAGGCAGGGATGGCAGGGCCAACTGAATGCAAAGCCATCCAAAGGGCAGAGATGGGGGCATATAGGGAAGGGGAGAGAGGAAGCTAAAGTGCTTTTGCAGTTTTAAGTGCAGGCAGTTGCCAGGTACCTGAATTGTGATCACATGACCACAAGGGTGCTGCAACAGCCATTAACTTTGAGGACCAAGAATAACTATTCTTTGCTGCTGTACTGGTCATAACCTGAGGACTACTACAGCTGGAGGAATCAGAGCTGATGGCTATACAGCAGGGGTGTGTGTACTACGCTTGCAAGTGACACCTCTGTGCATGCGCAGAGGGTAAAAAATGGGATGTGATGATGTCTGGGTGGGTGAGCAGAGCCTCCCACCGCCAGTGCTTCTGGTTCGCCTGAGCTGGATAGAACCGGCTCAATTTCACCACTGCTATACAGAATTACATACTCTGACACTCACCCTTTCTCTACTTCTGTCACACACAACTGATAAAATATGTGATTCCCAGAATAACTGTCCAGAAAGTAAGATTGGACATGCAACTTTTAACAAGATGGAGCAGTGCTTGAAACTACACAAAATTAGGCAGGAACAAATTTTTCATGGCCATTTCAAAGTATTAAACATTTGTATTTTACAAAGTACTTTATCCTCTGCCTTTCTTTCATTACTTTAAAAAAATGCAGGTGCATTCAAACGTTCATTGAAAAGAATTGACTTCCAATACAAATAAAAGCCAAACTTTTCATCTAGCTATGGTCAACACTGAAATAGTTTCCATCATAACTTTGCAGAAAAAAAATATACAACAGCAACATTCTACAATACAAGCTTTTCTCTCATTTATATGCAAATAAAGACAGCCAAGTTTATATAAGTGATTCTCAAATAAGCACACATACAATTGCAACTGGAATGACATGTTTTCACTCAAAATTACATCTCAAGCAGGGCTGATAAAAATTGATGATTTTTTAAAAACATTTTTTAAAAAAATTTGGATTTTTTTTAATTTAAATCGGATTTTTTAAAATTTAAATTGGTTTTTTTTATTTTTATCAAATTTATTTCAATAAAATGCTTCTGGAGTAAAAATCTATCTAAAGATAGTTTTCTATTTAAGATACATTAATAATTTAGTTTATTCAGCATGAAATGGAGCTTAGTTATGTAGTTATGTAGCATAAGGCTGTATATTCTGCAATATTGGGACTGTTGGTGAGTCAACAGCAGGATGTTGACTTCCGGGGTGACGCCACGGTGTTGCGGTTCAGGAGCAAATCTTCGCACTTGGGAGCCAATGGAGGTGAGACCCGACCTTGGAGGTGTCGGCTTTGTAGAGGGAACACTTTTGGTGTAGCGGGGAGAAGCGCGACCTCCCGTTCTGGAAAGAGGAATCCCTTGAATTTCAGTGCAAAAGAGACCAGCTGTAATGGCTGGATCTGGAGACATGGTGGGCTCACCTCAATGGTGAAGGAAGCAAGAAGTGAAAAGCACCAAGAATTATTGGTGGCTAGAGACAAGATAGAATGGGCTGCTTCCCCAATTTGTTGGAATTTACAAACAGATTGTTGATTGAGGCTCCAGAGAGGGAAAAGTGGCGCTTTGGTGGTGGAGCGAAAGTTTGGGAAGAAGGCTGATAAGAGGAAAGAGGGTGATTGAAGAACTGAAAGGAAAGAAAGATTGTAATTGGTGAGAAAGAAAGTGTTGTGTTTGAACCCATGGCAACTGGGAGTGAATGATTGGAGACTGTGGACATTAAAATTGAAAGGACAAGGTATGGAGAATGAAGTGAAGTGAAAGAGACAGTGACAATGACAGTGCATGTTAGCAGGACCGGACATATTGGATTCAAGACCCGGAAAGTAATAAACGGAAGAGCAGTGGACAGTGGAATGAAGTAGGAGAGTGAAAGAATTGCTCAAAATCAACAGAAGTGTTTGGATTGGGAGGACTAGTAACTAGATGTGTATATTATTTATATTATTTATTATTTATATATCTAATAGCAAACATTAAGGCGTATACTTAGATTTTTTTCTTTTATTATCTTTATTGTCATAATTCAACATCTAATTGATTGATTTAGTATAAACAGATAAATGAATTAATCTATTAAATTTATAAAATATACAGATCAATTTTATTGCATTGAATTTGACTGATGAAAGTTAGTCTTAAATAGTGTTAATTTATATTGTGATTTTCTTTTTCTCCTTCTGTCTTCAAGGTATTATATTTTAGTCTATTTAGATATTCTTAAATAAGCTTAGAACGAAATTATTGGTGGAATATAACGGTAGGATCAACTATATAATTAATTATATTATTTAACAATTTGACTATCTTATTTAACTAACTAAAATTTAACTGATTGTAAACTAGGTGAGTAAGGATATAAAAATAAGAAATACCTAAGAATTGTTATTGGAAAGGTAACTTCTGGAGGAGGAAAAAATTAGATATTTTATGGTGTTGTGGAAGAATTTTTTTGGGAGACTGGATATGACAAGTACAGTGACAACTACAAGAACTGCAAAGAAAATCACACAAATGACTGCCTCTTCAGCAGGGCCGAAATTGCTAGGAGACATGCTGGGAGGCGAGAAGGCAGGGCCAGCAATAAACTTACAAAGTATGCAGACAACTCTAAATATGATTCAGGAGGTGATGCTGAAAACCCAAGAATCTATTGGAAAAAACCAAGAAACGATTGGAAAAAAACATGAAGAACTAAAGAATGACACGGGGGAAGTAAAAGAGGATATTAGGAAACTAGATGACAGAATGGGAGAAATACAAGAGGCAATTGCCAAGAACGAACAAAGAATAAAAAATGTGGAAATAAGAATGGAACAGACAGAGAAAAAACTAGAGAAGACAGAAAAAAAATTGATGGCAACGAATCGAGAGCTCGAAGAGGCAATAATGTATCTGGAAATGGACAAATCTGTGGATTTTTTTTTTAAATTCCAAAATGTCTTAGAAAACAAAGAAGTCCTCCTGAATCTTATGATATGATATGTTGACCGATAATTTGAGAATGGATAGAGTTGATTTGCAAAATGGTATTGATAAATTGACCAGAGTGCATATGAACTATGCACGGTAACATAAATTGCCACGGGAGGTACATGTACGATTCACAAAAAAATAGCAATTAATGATGAAACTTATAGGAGAAGATGGGACACACCACTGACATATAAAGGGAAAGAGATACTGACACTCAAACAAATACCTAGGAGGGTAAAGGAGCAAAGGTGAAACTACCACTTCCTCTCCTCTCAGCTGGTGAAATACAAAATAAGTTCTGCTGGTTTATCCTGGAAGGCTTGCTGGTGACATGGCAGGACAAAAAAATTAGGTTGGATACACCAGATAAGGCTCAGGAACTTTATGATCAATGTATAGAAAAGTCAGTTTCTAAATAAGCATATCTGGCATTATCACTGGGTTCTAATTTTGACCCAGTGCTTGGGACACATTACCAAAACTGCTAGTTCGGTACAGAAGAGTCTAATACAGGGGAAAATGGCAAGAAAAGAGGATGACCAGTAAGACCAGGTTAGGGACGGATTGCCATGGAGAAAATCTATCTGAATGGTTGCTAAGAGTCAACACCAGCTCAAATGGCACAATCAGTGGATCAAATTTGATCCTATTGAAAATGCCAGTTAATTAGGTTTTGCTAATTGTTTTATTAAAACATTGGAAAATGAGTTACGAAATAAAACAAAAGGTTAGAGTGCATATTTTTCTTTAAAATTTCTAGAAATACCTATTTGGAGTCATGATGATAAAATGTCAATAGCGTTATTTCATTATTCTGACTATTGGCCAGGGTGATATAAAAGCATAAATTGAAGGAAACTGAAAAAAATATACAAAGTTTAAGGTTACATCTAGCAAAAATTAAACGTATCATTTTTTCTGAAACATATACAAATTTAACAGATGAAAGCAAAAATAGATTTTGTATCCATCAATAAAGTTCATCAACAAAGTTAGACAATCATTGAGCTGATGTTTGTGTGCTATGCTGCCTATCTAGTGCCACAATTGATAGCCACATGAAAACAGATTCAGCAGAAATACCAGGGAAAAAAAGAGAAAAGTCATACAACATAGAAAATTAAGAATATGAACTTCAAGGCTGATTTTTTAATTTTTTTTTTAAAAATCAGGATATCATAGCTCTGACACTTTAATAGGACAACTAGGAATTTGTTCCAGTCTAACCCATATTTCCTACACTTCCTTAGTCATCATGTTTAAGTTGATGCAACTCAGGTTACTAAAATATCACATTTTCAGGTTTCTTGAAAAAACCATTTTTGGTTACAAATTCCGAAAACTCTCCAAAGTTTTAAAATAAAAGAAATGGTTTAATCTTTTGATTTATTTTATGACAAACATCATGATAATAGAACAGCACTACTTCTATACAGTAGTAATACATTGCCCTTCAAAAGGTGACCTACAGGTGAAACGACAGAAGATGTTTTTTTATGGATATTTCCTACCATGAAAGTTTAACTGACAAAAACTCCATTGATGAAAAAACTTGTAGGATATACAGGTAGTCCTCGACTTACAATCACAATCAAGGCCAAAATTTATGTTGCTAAGGAAGACATTTGTTAAGTAGGTTTTGCCCCATTTTACAACCCGTCTCGCTACAGTGCACTTGTTAAATTAGTAACGCGGTTGTTAAGTAAACTGGCTTCCCCATTCCCCTTTGTTTATCAGAAGGCTGCAAACATTGATCACATGACCCCGATACATAGCATCTGTCATAAATATGAGTCAATTGCCAGCATCTGAATTTTGATCACATGATCATTGAGATGCTGTAATGGTCATAAGTACGAAAAACGGTCACAAGCCACTTTTTTCAGTGCTGCTATAACTTTGAACAGTCACTAAATGAACTGTTATGAGGACTATTTGTACAGCAACTTTCAAACTAACAAAACAGAAAAGTTAGGTAAAGAGGCTGAGACTTTATCTATCCCAATTGTCTGTCTATCAGTATTATTATAACTGAATAGAGTAGGACAAAGTACAGAATACAGTACGGTACAGTGGGAGACACTGCCAAAGAAAATGTAGGTTTCAAAATAAACAAAATCTTGGTGGAAGCTACAGAGGAAAAATCCTGAAAAATTCCTACAGCGCATCCCTATGAGAAAGCATCTCAGAACACTGATGACTTCTTCATTGTAAGCACTCTCTACTGGTCATGTGACCCAGAATGGATTACTGTACTACAGTACAGTAACCTATTCTGTTTCCCTATATACAGACAGATGTAACACAAAGAAAAAACAAAATACAGAAAAATTGAATGCATTATTTAATACAGTGCCTCTTATGGCCTTTGGAAGAGAGTTTGGAAAGAATTTCAGAATTCATGCTCTGCATACTTTCCCTACTTTGTTTTATAAGACGTAAATGGTTTTACACAGCTATTGACTGAAATAAGTATTTTCTATCCAAAGGTTTCATATACAGCATCACACAATAGATAATGCAAAGCATTTTTAGCAGATACAAAATGAGTATAATAGAAGAAATGTACCAATTGTTTTTGGCAAAGCTTGTATTTTCATAACATCTTCAGTGATTGTAGGAAAATAATCGTCGGCTCTAATCTTATGCACTCTTAAAGGAACTTATTCCTGGGTAAACATGTAAAGGATTATCCTGGAATGCATGAAAGAAATTTCTAAATCCATGGATGAACTGCTAATGGTAGAGAAATAAGTGCATTCTCAAGTATTGGTGAAAGAAAAAGATGAAAGCAATCCATGGGAAAAGCTATTTTTTTGCCCACATCTTATAACTCAGGGTACAAATAATTTATTACAACTCTCTATCATTTTTATTTTGTGAAAAGATTAAAAGATAGCTGCATTGACCTTTAATATTATTGTTAAGTCACTACCCAAAGAAACCTAGGTATAGTTTTTTCTTCCAATTATGCAATGCAAAAAGAGAGGGAAGTCACATAAACCTCACTACTGAGCATTAATGGAAAAAAACAACAGACTGCAAGGATTCAGACTTACGATACATTCAAAAATCTTACATTCCAATTTAGTAAACAAGCCTTTCAAGCATTAAGAAAGATCCTTAGTACAAATTAATATAAGAATCAAATGTCTAGTCGGTTTTCACTATCTGTTGCAACTGATTAGGACAGTGAGAACTGAAGTCCTAAATATCTAGAGTGTTTCTCCTCCAGCATAGAAAAACAACATAAGGACTGAGGGACAATCTTGTGTTTTTGTTTTGGCATTTGACTTTTGTTTTTCACAACTTAAAAAAGCTGGACAGAAATTACAGAAAATTCATTGTATAGTAATTACTATGACTTTAAGCTATTGTTTTACATTATGAGAGTGATCTGCTTAATGTCTAGATGAATGATATCTTAATAAGTTATCTATTAGCGTTTGTATACTATATTGTTTATTTCACTAATGTTATTAACATTAATACATTTTGGACAGGTTGAGAAACATTACCAAGACCAAAACATAGTGAACCTAAGAAGTACAATCCTCTGAATTACTAACAATTATGGATTGCGGGACTCTTAGGAAGGTTAAATGCATTTGTATGGGCTAATCTGTGGCTTAATATTATACCTTTGATAAAATAATTAAATTTCTCATGTCTTAATGTTTTATATTTTAATATGAGATAACTATTTCTGCAGTATCTAATCCAACATTTATAGAAGTTGGAGCAGTGGAAAGCGAATGAATAGCATCCATCTTTGTTCCCATTTTTTCACCTAAGTTTCTGCTTAATGGAGAAATGTTATTACACAAAGGTATGAAGAGCAAATACACAAAGGTGTGTTTGCATATAGTGAAATAAAAAACTCACCTGCAATAGCTAGAATTCAGCACTAGCTATTGGTTCCAGGAAGCAATGCTATTTTAGGTAAACAAGTTTGTGATAATGCAATACAATCTTCATATGTTGGGCAAAAAGCTTCCTTTCAGAACAGAACATTTGCATAATATAAAGTATGTTTATATTAGCATTTCATCATTTCATTTTTAAACCCAACCTTGTGAAACTGATATCCCTCCTTCAGTCCAGAAAAATCACCTGAATGTTTGGATCCTAAATTCTTTTACGTAGTAGAATAATTTCTAATTCACTTCTCATCCATTTCAGATAACAGATTCAGTTATATTTTATGTCTTATGAATTCCAGCAAAAGGTCCAGCAGGGTTATTTTGTAAATATATATACAGTATATACCCTTTAGATTCAGGTGCCCTTTCAATTATACGCAGTTGCTCCCTGCTCCTCCCAACTCAACAAAATTTAACACCCAAATCCCTGATCTTGATCCTGTCCTTAAAACTCAATGGGATTTCCAAGTTAGCACATTCTACTACTGGAACAAAGCACAAACACACGGAGTAATTAATCCCTTTACAAGTTTTAGAAAAGATTTCTGACCTTGTTACAAGCTTTAAGAAACCACAAAGAGCCAACACCATGCATAGCAGGCACCGGCCTAGCTTTAACAGAAGTCTAACTGTTGCTCTTCTTCATAACAGGATGCTCAATTACCAGAAGGCAAAACTGGAAAGGTTGTGGGGAAAGGACATTAAACGCTCGGATTCGTTCAGGCAAGCCAACCCAGCTCCTGTCCTTCTCCGGTTTAAGGGCACCTACAGAATCTGCCCAAGTGCTTTTTTTCCTGATCTTTTTTTTGGGGGGTGAGTGGGGGGGAAGGGAAGAGGGGTGCTGGGAATACAAATCGTGGCTTGCTTATAAGCCGGGCAATGACTGTTCCAGAACATTTCTTCGACTTTTTTTCTTTTTTCTTTTTTTTGGTATAAAATCACCCATCGCAACAACTTCCCCGAGCCGTGGACTCGTCCACCCCTTCGGCCGCTCCCCCCCCTCCCCCAAAACCGGCCACTTTGAAAAGCGCGGCGAGCGATAGGCGACCAGCCCCACATCATCCCGAGGTGCTGAACTAGAAGGATCTCGACCGTCGCCCCTTCCCCATTTCCTACCTCTTATTGGTCGGGAGTTGCGTGAACGGGGGTGGTTTCATTCGGCGAAGGCTGTGGGTTAAAGACAACAACCTCCCTCCACCTGTTCGGGAAAGCCAAGGCTGGAGCTAGCCAAGGGTGCAAGAGCCCTTCCGACCACCGCCGCGGCTGAAGCCATGTCTCTCCTTCGCCGCGCAACCTCCACCTTCACCAATGAGCCTCCTCGCTTCTCCTTGGCGCCAACCCGTCCTTCCCCCGCCCGCCCCCCACGCTCTTCTCCTCACCACGCAGCTTCCCCAGCAGGCCAGGCTCGGGTTCCGTGGGCAGCTCGGAGAAAGGCCTTCTTCTCCTCCTCCGGCAGCCAGAGTCTCCCGCACACCCACCTCCAGCGACCGAGAAACCGGGCTTGCCGCAGGCGACGAGGTTCCAAAAAGCCGAGCCGGACTCCGAGGCAATCCAGCGCGGGAGGGACTAAGCTGCGGCGGCAAGAGCCAATTGCCTGGCGCTCTCGAGCTCGGCTCAGCCCGGGGCGTCCGCGCTCCTGCCCCAGTTGCGCCTCTGCGCCGCAGGGCAGCAGCGCCTCCCGACGGGCACGCGACCGGTTTGGTCGCCAGGTTGCAGCACCCGCCGCTTCCTCCTCCTCCTCCTTCTCCTCCTCCTCGTCTTCCTCCTCCTCCCGACGCCAAGTCCCGAGCTGGGCTTCCCTTTTTTCCTCCGGCCCTGTTATGGGGAGAAATCTCCTCCGCGTAGAAGCCAGAGCCAGCCTCTCTCCCGCCGGCCCGCCCGCCTCTTCGAAGCTCAGCGCAAAAGCCTCGGCGGGCCTCGTGCTCTTTTCCTCCTGCCAGCTCCCAATCTGGGCTGGAGGGGGAGAGAGGGGGGAAGGGGAAAGGAAGGAAAGAAGGAAGGAAAAGCCAGAAGCCAGCGACCCAAAACTAAGCGGCCGTCTTAGGCCCCTCCCGTGGCCCGGCAGCCGCACGGAGGCTCTTCCTCGTTCCTCGCCCACCCTCCCCACCACCCCCTTCACTTTCTTTGGCGTCGCCCTCGGTTCTCGTCCTCTCTCGGCTCCCCGTCTTTCACGCGCCCAGGGTTTACCTGGGAGGTCCCGCTCAGACCGTGGCCTGTCAGTTTGATCCGGCTTCGGGTTGAGGAAATTGTTGGGTCCAACTTGATCTCTGCTTTCCGCGCAGTCTCGGAGGTGGACTCTGCGCTCTCCGATGATTGCTTACTTGTAAAATCACAATGGTATCTTGAAGGCAAGCAAAATTTGTGATGCCTCAACCTTTAGTCCATTTCCTCCAGTGTATCTTTTCATACATCTATTTTCTCTCTCTCTCTCTCTCTCTCTCTCTCTCACACACACACACACACACACACACACACACACACACACACACACACATTTGCGGTACTAAAAGGTTTGATCTACAGCAAAGTTTGGACTTTCCCAGCCATTTTCTTAACCTTTATTTCTGAGGACCTGAACAGTTTAATTGGCACAATTATTTTAACCAATTTTCTACAACACAACACAACACAAAGGTATATAACACAAACACATAATATGGGTTTTCTATTTACATGTCAGTTTCATTCCACATTCATTGTGTTGTGTTGTGTTGTTGTAGTAAGATTAATAAAATTTTGGATACAAAATTTTAACCAATTTCTTTTATTCTTCACAATTCTGCTTCTCCAATGTTAGGACTCAAGAGGCTCACATTTAGTATTCGGAGTGGAAATCATTGGTTTGTAGGATGCCATTTGTAGGCCTTCCCATGAATTTTCAAAAGGAGGTATAAGCAATCTTGTTCTACATGAACCCCTGGGAAAAATGGTTTTTTGCTTCTTCAGCCCCACACTTCAGATAGGATTTTGGGGGAGGGGGATGAAGAAGAGCCTCTGTAGGTCTCTTTGAAAAGAATCAAATCTTGAAAATCTGGGTTGAAGCAAATGCCCTTTTAGGAACACTTCAAAGATACAAATTGTGATCTTTTATGTAATCTATTTTATCTGCCACATTTTTTTCTTCAATGCTTTAATAATGGCTTGCTCAAGATCTAAACATCCCATGAACAATCTGGATTTTGGTACTGCAATGGAAACTGAAGGTCAGAGCTATCATAAAAACGGTAATAAAAAAAGACACCTCTAAAATCTAGTAAACAGGAAGGATAATGTACAAGGTTGGTCATATGGCTTGGTTAGTTTTTGCACCTGAACAGGTAAATCACAACCCATGACTTTATTTATTTTATTTATTTATTTTGTCACAACAATATATATAAGTATTATACAAAAAGATTATATAGTATATAAACATATATATGAGTAAATATTAGGAGGTATAAGCATATATATATATATATATAAGAAGAAAAAGAAAAACAATAGGACTTATATTGTCTTTAGGTCACTTGGTCCATATGGCAAATATTTGGTGGCAAATTGTTCTTTTGCTGCCAAAGGATGCAAAATAGATGCCTTGAGCCACCTATAGTACTTCCACCCCCTAAAGTTAAATGCTAGGAGATTGTAACTTATTTTCCTTTTGCATAGCCTATATGCTTTGAATTGTGTATATTCAGTATTTAATCATTCTGAATTTTTTAAAATAAATATTCAGAAGTGATACCATCTAAATAGGTTGCATTAAAATAAGAGACCTTTACAAAGGTTATTCTGAATTTCAATTCCAAGCATCAATAAATGCATTTTAAAGCAATGTAATAAGGCTTTGCACAGTTCTTCTCTCAATGTGACAATTTGGGTTGGAGCCTACTCTGAAGCCTGCGTACACATTGGTTAAGCCAGTTATAAGCCATGAGTTTAAAATTCACCATAATGATTGGAGTATAGCCTAATTCCAAAGTATTGTGAGAAATCCTAGTACAGGCTACACACACACACACACACACACACACACAGAGAGAGAGAGAGAGAGAGAGAAATAAATACACAATAGCTTTAGAAAAGTAGAAGAAAGACCTTTTAGGGAATATTGGCAAATTTCCTCCCTAAACATGAAGACAGAACTGCTCCTATTGATCTTGCTTTGGAGTAAAATATTATGAAGCATAGTTTTAACACAAAATACAAATTCAGCAATTTTATGCAGCATGTGCAGATTCTTATTGCATCAGGATAACAGAACCTGAGAGCTATGAAGTAAGTAGTGATTTGTACTAAATAAATACGCATGTTTGGATTTCAATGCCATATCTGCTCCTTGAGGTACCTCTTGAAACAAGCTAACATTAACATTGATTCCACAAGGGTATTTGTTGTTTAGTAATTATTTCTAGTGACCAGACTAGTAATTCTAATAAGCTTTACTCAATAGGTTTGTGCTTCTTATCATAATTGGACTTTGTTCTTGCTGTCATAGAGCTGAGGAAAAGCAATTAAAGATAAGTGCAAGGGGAAGTTCTAAATAGAATAGAAATTGTTCTTTTTAGCTTAGTTTCTTTTATCCATTTTGACCCCAAGAGGCTCCTTGCCTTACATATATGGATTTTTAGAAATTAATACATGGTTTTATAGATAAAACAGACTTTTGTAGAAGATAATTTATCCTTTTGACACAGTTCTGTAAACTTTCATCGATAGCCATTTGTTATATTAGTTGTTAAGAAGACAACTTTTTTTTTTGAAAGATTCAGACAAGTGTCCTGCATCTTGCCAACATTTTCCTTAGTTCAATTGATTGTAAAGGGCACTTCAAAATACAGCCTGTAAAACTGGCGCTTTGATCTATAACATTCTTTCTTTGAGGTACAATCACTTATTTTGATGAGAAAGCTTTGGAAAGAAACAATTTGTGCAGTGGATCTAAAATGGTGTTTGCAATATTTTTGTTTATTTCATCAAAGCAGTTCCTCTCATTAGACTTTCAACTGGAAAGTTTTTGATGTCACTAAGATATACAGCAGATAGGAGTGGCCATTTATATTTCTGTAAATAAAAATGTCCTAGAATGGGTGTGTTAAAAAATTAATATAGTGGCAATATTCTTCTTAAACTTCCTTTTTGCTTCGAAATCTTTTTCTGACTTGGTTAACCATATGAGGTTAATATAGTACGGCAAGAAAAAAATACTCATAATATGCAGAACATATTAATCTATGCTCCACTGGTGGTCCCAATACATCTTGACAGTGTCGAATTAAGAAAGCCAAAACTGCCAAAAAAAACAACAAAACCCCAATACAGTCGTATTAACAGAGGAATGGATCAAGATCACATGAAATGTTAGTACCGCTTTAGTGAACAACAAAGATTGGAGGCTAAAACATATGAAGAACCTTGCAGGAGTTGGGTAATCTGGTTTTAATGAAAAGAAGGATTAGGAGTGACATGATAGCAATCTTCCAATATCTAAGGGACTGTTACAAAGAAGGAATCAACTTAGTCTCCAAAGCACCTGAAGGCAGAACAAGAAGCAATGGATGGGAACTAGTCAAGGAGAGAATCAACCTAGAACTAAGGAGAAATTTCCTGACAGTTAGAACAATTAATCAGTGGAACAATTTGCCTCCAGAAGTTGTGGGTGCTCCATCAGTGGAGGTTTTTAAGAAGAGATTGGACAACCATTTGTCTGAAATGATATAGAGTTTCCTGCTTGAGCAGGAGGGTTGGACTAGAAAACCTCCAAAGTCCCTTCCAACTCTGTTATTTGTTTTGTTTTGTTTTTATGAACAACAGGGATGTTAACCTTTGGCCTGCCAGGGCTGCACTGAGTGAAGAAGAATTGTCTTGGGCCACATATAAAATATATAATATAATTAATGTATATAAAATCACATAATATTAACTGTTTATCATCTTGTGGGGTCATATTACCAGCAGTCCAGGGCTGTAAATGGCCCTGGACATGCCAGGTGTAGAAGGTAGATGATAAAGCATAATGCAAGGCTTACCCAATAGTCATATTCTACTTCTGGGCCTAATGGTAATCAAACGTTCAAAGTTTAACTTAACCATTAGTTTAGAGTCTAGTATGTTATATAAAGCTGGAAAATTGGATTATTTGAGTGAGCCATTGTTTGGTTAACTATAGGTGAGTGTAATTTGTCAGCATGGCCCCAGTGTGGAGCCAATTAGTATTTCTAGTTGGACTTCCGGAGGAAGAGAGAGGAACCTGCCCCACTTTACATTGAGGGGGGCTGTGTAGACAGAGTTTCTTCGTTTAAATTCCTGGGAGTCCATCTCGGCGAGGACCTCACCTGGAAAAACAACACAATCCAGGTGGCCAGGAAGGCCCAACAAAAACCCCATTTCCTTAGGGTCTTGCATAAAAACAGGGTGGAACAACAACTGATGACCTTCTTTTATCGGTCCACAACAGAAAGCGTCCTCACTTATTGCATCACGGTCTGGCATGCTGGTCTGACAGCCACAGATAGAAAAACATTACAGAGGGTAGTGAGCACAGCACAAAACATTGTGGGGTGTCCCCTGATACCACTAGATAAGATCAGTAGGGCTCGCTGCCTTAGAAGAGTGAGGAAAATTCTCAGGGACGACTCTCACCCTGGTCATCACTTCTTTACCCTCCTACCATCGGGAAGGAGATATAGAAGTATAGCCAGCCGCACAAACAGGCTGAAGAACAGTTTTTAGCTGTGGATTGTCTGACTCCTGAATGAAAAATAACATCATAACTATGTAGTATGATGGACTACAAGCCCGGTGCAATGTTTAACATGTTCACACTGGTGCAATAGGACTGAGTGTTTTGTTACTATGATTTATTGGGTTAGGGATTTTCTGTCTTCACTATGAGTTGTATTGTGTTGGGGGGGTGCACTGAGGGAGATCAACCAATCTCATTGTACATATGTTGTATACTCACAATTAAGATTTGAATTTGAATTTAGTGAACATTTTAATGGTCCTATCAATGTGACTAAGTATGGCACAAAGAAAATGTTCATATCTTCTCCTTTCAAGTCAATATTGAATATTGCTGCTACAGTAACAACTGGATAATCTTTTTACTAAATTCATTTCACTAATGAGTGCAGTTAATTTCTTAATAGCATAAAGACATAAATAGAATATGGAACAAAAATTACAGAAACTATATACTTATAGCATGAAGGTGTAATTGAATAATATTTTCCAAATTTGTTATAATCTTATCTTTAGCTAAGGATTAGAGACAATAATATCTGGAGGACATTTACCTAGAGAGGACCATTCTAAGTATAAACCACCCAAAGTCACAAAGTAACACGGCAAGTGTCCATTAATTAAGACAGATGAAATTAAAATTGAATTTAAACCATGGACCTTGTGATGCATTTATAAGTATTCCAAATTCTTATGGTCAATCCATATCTTTGTAGGGTATTCTACATGTTTAAGAAGTTGCTGCTAAACCTGAAATACTTTCTTGATGGCCAAGAACATTTTGCTAGAAACATCACAATTCCTTGCAACTGAAAGGAGCTTCCTGAAAAGAAAAGAACTGGAGAGGAGGTTGCCCTCAAGCTATGGAGAAGATTGTAAAAGCACAGCTCTCATGATAAAATCTACACACAATGGGGCAACAGGATCTAAATGACAGAGGAGGTGCTGAAATAAATGCCTGGATTTTTAGCACTGGAATCCCACTTTTCTCATATTTGTTATCTCTTGCATTCCTAATACTAAGATCAAACAGGTTTGACCATAATCACATAAACCAAATCTTTCTCCAATCTCTATTTTACATACAAAAAACTTTGACATATGCCCTATCCTGTGATATCCTGTGGGTCAGAAGTTTTTCCTTAACTGATTAAATTCAGGCTCAGCAAATGCAGGAATCATCCCTTCCACAAAATTCAGAAGGAGATCAGGTTGATTTGACCTTCTCTGTAATTGCACAGATCATCTTTTATCTGCAGCTCCTAGCCACACTGCAAATACATCTAATTTTCTACTATTGTCTCCTGAAATGGTCCTCTTTGAGCACATCTAGTCTCATCACTCCCACATCTCACTTAGAAGGAACGAGGAAGAAATAGAAACATAATTTAGACTCTCAAGCAGGAGAGCTGTCTGGAATACTTATTTATTGGAAGGGATGCTCGAACAGTGCCTTTTCTTGGGAGATGGCAGTTGACATTGATGTGCCTCATTTAGTTTGGCAGCCCCAGTGGCAATACAGTAACAGAAACCTAAATTTGCCATGCAACTGGCCCTTGGCACTTGAAGGGAACATGACAAATGAAAAACATCCAAGAATAAGAAGGAGAGTTTGGTGATGGGGAAACGTCTTGAGAAAGATGTAAAAGAGAGGGAAATATAAAGAACGGTTGCAGGAACTGGGTATGTCTAGTTTAATGAAAAGAAGGATTAGGGGAGACATGACAGCAGTGTTCCAATATCTCAGGGGTTGCCACAAAGAAGAGGGAGTTGGGCTGTTCTCCAAAGCACCTGAGGGTAAAACAAGAAGCAATGGGTGGAAACTAATCAAGGAGAGAAGCAACCTAGAACTAAGGAGAAATTTCCTGACAGTTAGAACAATTAATAAGTGGAACTATTTGCCTGCAGAAGTTGTGAATGCTCTAATGTTGGAAATTTTTAAGAAGATGTTGGATAACCATTTGTCTGAAGTAGTGTAGGGTTTCCTGCCTGGGCAGGGGGTTGGACTAGAAAACCTCCAAGGTCCCTTCCAACTCTGTTGTTCTATTCTAAATATCTCTCTCTTTCTACAGGGTCAAAAGGAGAAATAATTAAGGGGATCTGAAACTTCAGAGATCTCAAAAACTTCAGGTTGAGAAGTAATGGAAATCCATCCTCCTTCCTGCTGTACTCAGTTAGAAAAAAGTTGAGCAGTTGGGGGAGATCTCATCAACTCTATCTGACAAAAAAAGGAAATGGAGGGGCACTTGCCTTCAGGCTCCCCAGAACCAGAAGGAGAGAGAAGAAGAAAACAGAAGGGGGAAAAAACCAGAAATGTCCATTTTTGGCAGAAGCAGTTAAAATTAGAGAAGAATATGTTGTATAAAAACTGAAATTGGCAAGGCAGCTAACAGTGACTTCCAGGCTAATGCAACATGCCTCTGTAACATCACAATGTGATGGAATGCGCACCTGCAGCAGCAGAGGGCGAGGAACGTGCCAGCTCAGAGCTTTCCCGGAAGAGAAGCGATCCGGATCGAGAGATTGCACATTCCCGAGCTGGATGGGGAAGAGATTCAGGGTAACCACACCCTAGAATTTCTCAGAATATATTTAGTAGCTTAGAAAGTTATAGTTTTAGTTTGGGAAGATTCTATCTATTAGGTATTATATAAGCAAATAAAAGTTTGAATTCAATTGGATTTCACAGTCTCATCTCTGGGCTGGGCCTGACACTCCTACAGTAGCTACACCGGATTCCCCTAGGCTTCTGGATGCAACTCAAGCTGCAGGTTCTCTCCTTTAAAGCCTACATCATATGAGGCCTAGTTACTTGTTGAATTATTTGTCCCCGATGGCTTCTACCTGTCCCATTTGATCAGGCAAAGATGTGCGGGTCCACTTGGTGAAAGAGTATCAATTGGCTTCAGAGCTTTGCCTTCTCTGTTATGGTGCTTGCCTCATGGAACAGCTTTTACCAAGAGGTAGGGATGGCTTTAATTATTCTGGTTTTCAGGAAAACAGTGAAGACCTGATTTTTCTCTCAGGCACCAGGCTGGAATATTGATGGAGTTCACATGGTATGACAGATTTACGAATGAGAGTTTTATCAGGGTCTTAACATTGTTTTTCATTTTAAATGTTTTTTTAAATAATCATATTTTTATTTTTGTTTGTCACCTATAGCATTTTCTAATAGATGGACGGATTTTTTGTTTTAAAAATAAGAACAAGGAAAAAAAACCCTAAAGTTTATGATCTGGAACACAGACTTATGTAAAAGCTTTAACTGCAGCTGGCAAATAATCTATGTGTAAGGCTTCATTTTTTTTCCTGAAATGAAGACCACAGTTAATTGAGATGTGTTTGAAAAGTTTCTGCCAACCAAGCAAATTCTTGAAGAAGGTATTAAATGTTTGGAAATTCTAGACCGAATTGCTGAGTTTTGGTGTGAAATCTGATTGACATCTAAGCTGCTTAACCTTGATCTAGAGAGCAACTGTGTGTTCAGGAGTATGAATTGGGCTTTTCTGGAACCAACTCTGGTGCCTTTGTAGATCATATCTGTAGAAAGCAGAAGGAATAGTCTTCAAGGACAGGAGGAAGAGCTACTGCCAAGGCAACGGTCAAACAAAAGAAACTTGAGTCCAGGGCAGACCTGTAACATATGCAAACATCTTGGACAAGACCCTTCCTAATTCACACTAAGATAAAGGAAAGGTTGGGGAAAAGCACATTTAGATTTGCAAAGTTCTGTTACTCTAACTTTACAATAAAAGTAGTGTTGGACTACATGACTTTGATTTACCAGTCTGGTCTATTTTGGGATGACAACTATAACGCTGTGGAAACATCTTGGAGACAGATTATTAAATCAATTATTTTTTATTTATTAAATATACAGGTTGCCAAATCTGGAAGAACCATGGTGGCTTTCCACAACATAGAATACAATAGAATATCCATGGTACAATAACCTTACCTAAAACAATTTCATTCAAGAAGATACTACTAATACTTCAGAACTTCTAGAAGCACTAATTCACAGTGGTTCAGCTAGCTAAGCAACATGACATAGTGAAATAGTCAGAGGGAGCCTAATTAAGATCCTTTATCCTCCTTTCTAGAGGTTGGTTGCTATGTACCACAAATCATTTCGTCTAATAACCAAAGTGGGATTGGCACTAGTAGATCAACACAAAAAAGGAGCAAGTGTATTTTCAGCTGACTCCAAACCTTTTAGGAATGTGCAACATTTTTATAGTACAAAAGACACCTGCAAAACTCTTCATGCCCAACTTTGAACAGCCAAGTAAAGTTGAGTGAATGCACAGATCAAGTTGATACACAGAAAATTGGTCTGTTGAAGCTCTTATAGTTTATAATGTTTTGGATACAGGTGATTAGTGAAAAATGAAACAGAATAGCAGAATATTCGAAAACTACAATAGTACCTTGATACTTAACTGCTTTGAAACTCATCAGATTTGGTGCTCAATGCATTTTGATGTGAAAATTTTGTCCTAATATTCAGAGTTTGTTTGGTACTCAATGCACAATCTAGAACTTATCAGTGTCAGTTAATTATTCCTTATGGGAAAAATTGTTCAGTATTCAACATTTTTGGTAATCATTGCTCTTCCTGGAACCAATTAACAATGAGTACCGAGGTTCCACTGTAATAACAGATATACAATAAGAAATGAACAATAAATTAGCAATCTTGATAACCATAAAATTAAGAGCACCTGGAAAAATTTAATGTATCCCCAAAACAGATAAATACAAGAACACATAGCCATACCAAACACTTTTAAACAATAAATTGGTCAGTAATCCAGGAATAGCATGTTCTCTTTTATATGTATATGGAAAGCACTGAAACACAAAATAAAAATTTGCCTCCCAACCAAATAAACATGACCAATGTTTCCTTACTCTCAGTCAACATAGTAGACAATTTAGGAATTATAGCATGGAGCTGTAGTCCTAAACATCTTGAGGGCATCAGATTGTTTATTGGTATAATAATGTAACAACAATATACATTTGTTATAAAACAAGAACTAATTAGCATTGACAATAATTGGAACAAGATTATTCATATATAATTAAAAATTCAAATCAAAGCTAACAACCAATAAAAATCTTTATGTATTTACAATCCTGAGGAATATTTCTTTTAAATGAAAGGGGTGGCTTGAATAGCAGCACCTAGTTGACCTTGGTTGATCTCAAAAAAATCAAGCAGGATTGGATCTAGTTGAGACCATCCAGATAGAATGAGACATTAAGTATAGCCGTAGAAGTTAAAAACAAACCTAGAAATTCTGTAGAAAAACAGTAGGAAACCTCTTTTGCATATTTCCAGAAAATCTGCCCAGGTATCTATTAAATTACCAGGACCCCAGCTTGATCTTAAAAAGAGTTCACCTTAATAAAGGTATTACCTTTTTTAAAAATATATATATTTTATCACCAATGCTGAAATAAAGTTCAGGTAGCAACCCAACTGGTTTCTGTAATTCTGTGGGACATTGTCACCAATAAGTTTTCTCTGCCCCTGCCTAAGAGGGGCTGTTTTTGCATGTTACATTAAACCACATTGGCAAGATATGTTTGTTGTTAGTTGCGAAATCGTGTCCGACCCATCGCAACCCTATGGACAACATTCCTCCAGGCCTTCCTGTCCTCTACCATCCTCTGGAATCCATTTAAACTCATGCCTACTGCTTCAGTGACTCCATCCAGCCACCTCATTCTCTGTCATCCCCTTCTTCTTTTGCCCTCAATCTTTCCCAGCATTAGGCTCTTCTCCAGTGAGTCCTTCTTTCTCATTAGGTGGCCAAAGTATTTCAGTTTCATCTTCAGGATCTGGCCTTCTAAAGAGCAGTCAGGGTTGATCTCCTCTAGAACTGACTTGTTTGTTCGCCTTGCAGTCCAAGGGACTCGCAGGAGTCTTCTCTAGCACCAGAGTTCAAAGGCCTTAATTCTTTGGTGCTCAGCCTTTCTTATGGTCCAACCTTCACAGCCATACATTGCAACTGGGAAAACCATAGCTTTAACTATACGCACTTTTGTTGGCAGGGTGATATCTCTGCTTTTTAGTATGCTGTCTAGATTTGCCATAGCTTTCCTCCCCAGGAGCAAGCATCTTTTAATTTCTTGGCTGCAGTCCCCATCTGCGGTGATCTTGGAGCCCAGGAAAATAAAATCTGTCACTACCTCCATTTCTTCACCATCTATCTGCCAGGAATTGAGAGGGCTGGATGCCATGATTTTAGTTTTCTTAATGTTGAGTTTCAAACCAACTTTTGCACTCTCCTCCTTCACCCGCATCAAGAGACTCTTTAGTTCCTCTTCGCTTTCTGCCATTAGAGTGGTATCATCTGCATATCTGAGGTTGTTGATAAGATATGTTTAATGTTGTGCAAACTTAGCCCACCAAGTTTAATGCTGAATGAATTCAGAAAATCAGTTTAGGAAAGCCAATTATGGCTGTTTACTATAAATAAGTGTTTTGGCTGAATAATGAGTTAGGAATCCAAAAGAATAGTACGAAAAGATGATTACTGGGACAACAAACAATTTCTTCTCTAAATACAGGCCTGGTTTACAAAGCTATAATTTGTTCAACTATAGCTTTTTGAAGGAATTAAACAGAGTAAATTTATATAATGCATTCAATACACCAGAGTTTATAAAAGTACATGGACTTGGTTCATACTGAATGCTTAATCAAACAAAACCATATTTCATCTGCATCTTTACATTGCTCCTTTTATGTATTCATGCCTTTTTGACTCTAAGTCACTTTTTTAAAAAAGTCTGTTGGGACTGAGACATTTTGGCAACTGTTGGCAAGAAATTCATTTTGAACTTCCACCCTCCTGTCATTGGGCCTTCCCATCTCCTTCTTCGAGAAAAGTAACCTGCAACTGATTTATGTGGCCTTACAGGTCAGTCTTCATCTTATGACCACAACTGGGACTGACATTTCCATTGCTAGGCAAGATGATTAAGTGAGTCACAACGGATTTTATGATATTTCTTTCCATAGTTGTTAAGCAAATCACTGCAATTGTTAAGTGAATCATGCAGCGGTTAAACAAATCTGGGTTCCAACAGTGACTGCTTATTTTGAGGACTGATCATGTCACATTTTCAGTGCCATTGTAACTTTGAGCAGTTGATAACAGTTGTTGGTTTGTGGTTGTAAATACATACTTCTTTATGTGTGCATGGTACTCTCTCTCACACACACGTACACATACAAACACAAACACACACAGACATACAGACATATGCTTACAGAGATATAAGGTTGTATACAGTTGTAACAAAATTAATGTCCCATAGACATGTAATTATATAAACTACATGGTTGAATTGGTTGCCATTTTTTTCTAAATATTCATTTGATTATGACTTTTAAGTATTCTCAAATACAGTAATATTTTCTCTGAAAAAAAGGTTAATTAAAGATACTATGATTGGCCTATGGCGCATGGATTTTGGTACATTCATTATATACATACATTTAGAAATGCATATAAAGTTTAATTTATATAGACCAAACGAAAGCAAAAGGGTGCACATACTTAAAGGCACAAAAATTCCTTCATTACTAGCTTGTCTCTAATGTCTTTAGAGCAGAGGTACTGTATATTTCATTGAGGGCCGCAACAGCACTGTGGTTGAGCTCAGGGGGCTGAGCGGGCATAGTTGATTGGGTGGGTGTAGCCAAATGGGTGGGTGTGGCCATCTTGATGCCACTCACTGGATGTGGCTGACTGGGTGAGCGTGGCTGACTGGGTGGGCATGGTCAGCTTGATGCCAGTTCCCAAATTGGTGGCATGTTTCCTCTTTGCACTGGGTAGACTGGGCCGAAGCAACGGGGGGTGGCCCCTTACATTTTCTAGGATGGCCCTGTGTGTCAGATCCGACCACATCACGGGCCTGATACAAGTCACGTGCCTTGTGTTTAACATCCCTGCTCTAGAACTACCATTTCTTGAGATGCTATGCAGTAGTAATATAGTAGTTATTTTATTTTATTCTTTATTTTTATTTATTTGTACGTATTAGACAATATATATAAGTAAAAACATGAATTGAATACATAAAATGAATATAATTAAAGGGAACATTAGGATATGGACAGTAGACACGCTGGTGCTCTTATGCATGCCCCTTACAGACCTCTTAGGAATGGGGTGAGGTCAACAGTAGCCAGTCTAAGGTTAAAATTTTGGGGGTTTGGGGATGAAACCACAGAGTCAGGTAGTTCATTCCAGGCATTGATCACTCTGTTGCTGAAGTCATATTTTCTGCAATCAAGTTTGGAGCAGTTCACTTTAAGTTTGTATCTATTGTGTGCTCATGTATTGTTGTGGTTGAAGCTGAAGTAGTCATTGACAGGTAGGAATTGTAGCAGGTGATTTTACGAGCTACACTTAGGTCATACTGAAGGCGGTAGTTCTAAATTTTCTAAGCCCAAAATTACAAGTCTGGTGGCATAAGGTATTTTGTTGCGAGTGGAGGAGTGAAGGATTCTTCTAGTGCAGGGCTGGGCAACTATGGCCCCTTTATGACCTATGGACTTCAACTCCCAGAATTCCTGAGCCAGCATGCTGGCTCAGGAATTCTGGGAGTTGAAGTCCATAGGTCATAAAGGGGCCATAGTTGCCCAGCCGTGTTCTAGTGAAATATTTCTGGACATGTTCAATTGTATTAATGTCCGAAATTTCTGATGCTAAGCGAAATCGTTGTTAAGTGAGTTTTGACACACTTTACGACTTTTCTTGCCACAGTTGTTAAATGAATCACTGAAGTTGTTAAGCCAGTAACCCGGTTGTTAAGTTAATCTCGCTTCCCCGTTGACTTTGCTTGTCAGAAGATCGCAAAAGATGATCACATAACCCCAAGACACTGCAACCGTCATAAATATGAATCAGTTGCCATTTTGATCACATGACCGTAAGAATGCTGCAACAGTCATAAGTGTGAAAAACTGTCGTAAGTCACTTTTTTTAGTGCCATTGTAACTTCGAATGGACACAGAATGACTGTTGTAAGTTGAGGACTACCTGTAATTGCAATCTTTGCTAATTGCTCAACAAGACTGAGGGGCAGTGGCGTACCAAGGGTATTGGTCCATCAAGGAACAAGCAATAAGGGTAAAGACACGTGGCGACTCCTTGTGATTTTTCTCTTCATGCAGTTTTCTTGGCAGAATCTTTCAGAAGTGGTTTGTTATTGCCTTCTTCCTAGGGCTGAGAGAATAACTGGCTCAAAGACACCCAACTGGCTTTATGGCTAAGATAGTACCAGAACTCAAGTCTCCTGCTTTCTAGCATGGTGCCTTAACCATTTCTTTACACCAAATTGGCTTTCAGCCATGAAGTGGGTGAGGGAGATTTAAAAAATGATCTATTCTGGATACCAGTTAGTAGCTATGTACACCACTGTGGAGGAGATATCATTAGCTTTCTTAATTACTACAAACCATTGCAGATAGTCCTCGACTTACAACCACAACTGAGCCCAAAATTTCCATCACTATGCAAGGCAGTTGTTAAATGCGTTTTGTTTCCTTTTATGACCTTTTTTTGCTACAGTTGTTAAGCCAATCACAGCAAGGGTGGGTTCCACTTACCTTTACTACCGGTGCGCAGCGGGAGCGTGCGCACTTCTGCGCATGTGCAGATCACCCATGATGATGTCGTGGCAGGTAGACGGAGCCTTCCGCCAGTTTTACTACCAGTTCTATAGAACCGGATCGAATTGGGAGCAATCCACCACTGAATCACAGCAGTTATTAAGCGAGTTTGGCTTCCCCCACTGACTTTGCTTGTTGGAAGACAGCTGGGAAAGTTACAAGTGGTGATCACATGATCTCGGGTAAGTGCGACTGTCATAAATACATGCTGGGTGCCAAGTGCCCAAATTTTGATCAGGTGACCATGGGGATGCTACAGTAGTTGTAAGTGTGAAAAATGGTGCAAGACATTTTTTTCAGTGCCATTGTAACTGCAAATGGTCACTAAATGAAATGGTTGTAAGTCAAGGACTATCTCTATTCCATGAATTGAAGAAAGCTCAGGCTAGTCATTATTTATTAAGCTAAGCTTCTTCTCGTGTCCTGTATATTTCTATGATTGTCTTTGAGGAAGAAGAACATTGGAAGAAGATTGGAACTTCATCCTTAGCACATCTCAACTGGCCTTTGGATCTACAGGAGAAAATTAACAGAATACTTGTGTGCAACATATTCATATCTGACAGAAAAGCTGATTTGTTTTCCTAATAGCTGAATTTTTCTTTCTCCAGTTTGATTATACATTAGACATTTTTTGTTGAATAACTGTTTTCTTCTTCCAAAAATCCAGCTGATTAAAGATGCCATTTCCACAAAATAAAATAAAATAAAATAATAAAATAAAATAAAATAAATCCAGGCCTATAATTATCATCCATTATGTAGTAAATTTAATTATCTCTTTTGTTGTCCCCAAAAAATTGAAGCCAGATTTCTTTGTAGAAAAAGAAGTCTCTTTCTATCACAATGGGGCTCTTAAAAAAATACAAGATTTCTAGATTCTTACTATGAATACATATCTAGGAAGCTTTTTAAAATTTTCTTTTAGCATTATATTTTTATCTAATATCTAACTCTTAATTCTAGTTCCAAATAGCTGTCCCATTTATCATGCTCACCTTGTTACAGAGCATAATGACTAATTTTTCTCCTTAGAGTCATATATCTAGGTTAATATTTAATGTATGCTATTGCTGCCTTTTTGAGTTTCTAAAGGCCAACGGCCTTCAGAGCAGCATTATGCTTCACTAATGTGCCTTTTTATTTTTATTTATTTATTTATTGGAGAAAGCAAATTGGAGAGAACCTGTATTCTCTGAAAATATACCAAAATGGTAAAATATGTAGGTGAATCTGTGTATTTGGAAGGCAAAGCCTTAAATGTGATATGTGATAATATAACACAGTCATGTTATTCATGACAACAAAGAAGAGATGCTTAGAACAAGTATGTTTTGCTTTTGAGGCCAAATTAGTGGGTTTCCCCCCCAATCTGCTTTGCTTCTTGATAATGGATAGTGGGACATTCATTTAGTTATGTTAGGTTGTACAGTAGCAATTGAATCTACTTAACATCAGGTTTACTCCTAGACACATACTGTAGTTTAATATCAGGTGATCCTTTTCCCAGGGTTTTATCGTTTGTTTTTTGATAACTGCCTTTTCTTCTGAAATTGTTTCAATAGTTCAAAAGTTTGTGTCTATTTCATGTTACATATGTCATTTTTACTTTTGTCAATTACAAGATAACTGCTTATAGCTGAATAGAGCCGAAATATTGTCACTGCAACCATATCAGGCCCATTTAATCAAAGTATTGGTAGAAATGGAGAGTATAGTATTGGCAGCAACAACAAATTATTGCAGCGCATGACTATAATTATTTTGCTTGGTGACACTAAAATACAGTAATGGCATTTGGTGCTAAAATAGTAGTAAAATTAATTTAGTAGGACTCCCTTACAAAAAATTCAAAATGATAGAATCATTTTTTTTTTTAAAAAATTGAATTTATTCATAAAATAGAATCCTGGATTCATTTTTTAACATATTAATTAAGATTAAAACTTGAGGAAAGCAAGTAATTGTGTGTGTGTGTGTGTGCATTATAAAATTTAATATATTTTAAGTTAAAATGACATGTAACATCAAATAGACAGAAGAAGAACTGTATCTTTCTTTCAGATATGCTGATTCTATTCCTCATCTACCACAAGCATTGACCTAAAAATACAAGTGGTTAAGGAAGTGATAGGTGAGATTAACCTATCCAAAAAGAAAAAGACAGAGTTACAATGAGAAAAAGCTTGAAGGCCAGATGGATTTGCTTTCACCATCTGTTTGAGAATTTCACCCACACAGCTTACAAATTCAGAATTCTCCTTGATTTGAGTAGGAGTGACCTGCTTCATGGGGCTGTTCTCTTTAACCTTTAAGCTTTATCCAAAAACTTTCTACTATTGACCTCACCCCATTCCTAAGAGGACCATAAGGGGCGTGCATAAGCGCACAAACATGCCTACCGTTCCTGTCCTATTGTTTTTTTTCTTTTCTTCTTTCTATATATATGCTTATACCTCCTTATATTTACCCATATATGTTTATATACTATATAATCTTTTGTATGATTCCTACATATATTGTTGTGACAAAATAAATAAAATAAATAAAATAAAATAAATAAACCTGAAGGATGAACTACATTATTTCCGAAAGCTTTTATCAACTCTTTTATTTAGAAATCTGAATTTGGGACTTCAGAACCAAAAGATGGGCAGGAATCAGAAGAAAACTGAAGGGAGAGAGTAAGAAATATATATATTTACCTTCCTTATTGTGCAGAATATAAGATATACCGGTAAATACCATAACAGACATAATTACTGTCATGTGCATATTTACATTTCAAACATATAATTAAAGACTTCAAGTTATGTTAGGAGCACAGCCACACCTGTACATCCTGTAACAATGCATATTCATCTCTATTATCTTTACAAATTAAGTTCTGCTCTACGTTGGCCATGCCATGTTTAATGTTTTTTTTTGCCTCTTTAACAGAAAGAAATTTGCAGACTATTAGAAGCAAAAAAACTTGTTCCACATATCATGCAAAGCAAACTTTGTATCAAGTTTACAGTAAACTTACAACCTCCCCTTATGATGTGTTTGTAAATATTTGGCACATTCCCACAATTGAAAACATAAGATGTGCATAACTCTAGGAAATGTTGGCTGCATAATATTCCAATCAATTGTAGCTACTAGGGCTGTGCAACACTGCGGGTCTGGTCACTATAAGGAGTCTCTTCAAAATCTTTGGATGGCCAACATAGCAAATATATAAAATCTAGGTCCCATGAAAATAGAAATAAAAGCCTGTTGGCTTTGAAAGGCAGACATTGGTAGGCATTCTATGGTTACCTTTAATTATTGATTTTAACAATACACAACATTCCAGTCATGCTATTGATGGTTTACACTGCTCTAATAATTGTAAAATAATAGATGAGAGGTAATGGGCTTTAAGAGTCATATACTTAGAGGTCAAAAGAGTCAAGATGGTAGCCACAACCACAGATTTAAAGCCCTTCCCCCCCCCTTTATTGTTGTTTGTGTGTTGTTTGCTTCTGGCATGCCCTCAGGACTAACATCTCAACTTCTTTGATTGTCTGCTAGAATCATTCCTGGGCTGAAATAGAATTTGCTGCTATGAAAGCAGCTTCCCCTTTATGCAAATGAAGAGCTTTATCTAAAACACAAGAGAGAGAGAGAAAGCTAAGTAGAAAGCTAAAATGTTAACTTTATTTTGGCTCCTAAGCTCAAGCCTTGGAAAAGTCTGTTCCAGTCTAGGGCTCCAGGAAACATATAGCTGATTTGCTTTCTTCTCTTTTCTCCATAGATTTGAGTGGGGACCAACCTTCACTTTACCGTAGACTCTTTCCAAATTCAGGAAACTGTGTACCAGCTGCAAAACATCTGTGCATCACCAGTGTACTTGCAGAATGGATACCTCGTATATATCAACTGCGTCTCCAATATCTTGATTACCTTCATAGCCAAGATTATGAAGCAAATGGGAAAAGCGAATGGGGGAAATCTTTACAAAAGCTCTTGACTTATGACTGATCATTTAGCAACCATTCCAAGTCACAGCAGGGCTTCTTACAACCCAGATTCCAAGTTGTGACACTTCACAACTTGCAAGTATTCATGAAGGTTGGGGTGTCCTGGGCTCATGTGGTCACCTTTTGACAAGCAAAGTTAATAGGGTTGCCAGATTTCACCTTTTAATAAGCAAAGTTAATGGGAAGCCAGATTTCACTTACCAACCATATTGCTAAATTAACAACTGCATCGGTTCTCTTTAGCACTGTGGCAAAAAGGTCATAAGATGGGGCAAAGCCCGTTTAACAACCGTCTTACTCAATAACAGGAATTTTGGGGTCAATTGTGTTCGTAAGTCAAGGACTGCCCATATGGTGCAGATGCTTTCCACTTCCAAAGCTGAACAACGAGTGGCAAGACATTCTGTACCCCATAAGGCTGAGAGAGAGAAGAGAGATTAAAGTTGACTCCTGGGTGAGCTACATATTTTATTTTTTATTTCTATTTATTCATTTGTCAATCATATATAAGATAACAGGTAAAAGTATAAACATAATTTGGATACATGAAAAGAGTATGTAAAAAAGGAATATTAGGACAGGGATGGTAGGCACGTGGGTGCACTTATGCACGCTTATGCACACTTAGGCAGCTGGATGGGTAGATTTTGCAGTCATTGATCTTTGTCCTGTGGGCTTCCTGTGGGCTTCCCAACTGTAACAAAACCAGTTTTAGCTCTCAGAACTTTGTCCATGTCTTATGCTGGCTGTTGAGTTTTTAGAGAGAGTTTTAGTGCTGTCTCTGGGTTGTTTGCTGATAACAAAAATCACATGTATGAAAGTGGCTGATAACTAAAGAGTTATGAGTGGGGATTATGCTGCTAAATCATCCTGCCACAAACCTTTCTTAACAGCTGTGAGGAATTATTATCCAAGGGTTGAGGCACAAGTTTGGAGGAAAACTCCTACTTTCATTATCTCACAACACTGGAAATGAAGGAAGTTTGAAGAGTATACTCAGTAAAAAAAAAAACAACCAAACCTACATAGCTGTCTTTATTCTAATGTGACTACTAAGAAAACAAGGATTTATTCCCTCAGGAGATATTCTCTCATCAAAACAGATCATTGTGATAGAGATAGACTAAATTTTAAGACCACAAATCACATGGGAGCCCCTGAAAACAATTAGCCTTCCATCTATTTCCCCTTAATGTTTAGACATGGAAATGCAGGTGATGCCATTAAAACCTTTGTCTTTCTCCATCATATCTCTGCAGCACTGGAGACCAGAAATTGTTATGTTTGGGTATTGACGAGGCAGGAGACCAGGTTAGTGACAACAGCTCTTTAATATAGTGTGACCCAGCAAAACTCTGGAGAAAAACCTCTCCTTATATACACTTCAGCCTGAGGCTGCATCCAATCAGAGACGAGATATTTCCCGCCTAAAACTCCCGCCAAAACTTACAGTAATACATTACACTCCTTCCCTCCCAGAAGGCACTTTGCCCATATTTGCATACTACTTCTCTACGTAGTCCTGCAGGTACGTGGGGCGTCTCCTGACTCTCCCGGACCTGCGCAGTTCACTTTCTGGAGTTGAGTCGAGCGTGCCGGAGGGACTTTTCGTTCCTCTGAGCTCCTCCTCCCGGCCATCCGGCCCTGGATTATTCGCCGGCTCGGGCCTGCTGTCCTCTAGAGGGACCGGAGGGTGTCGCTGGACCTCGCCTGACTCAGATAAGTCTCTGTTTGGTTCTTTGCTTACGATTTCTGTTTGTTCTCGGCTCCAGTCAGCTGTGGGGTTAATTAAATCAAAGTCAGGGCTGGTCTCGCCTAATTCCGTCTTATCGCTCACTCTATTTCTTAATTGATCTATGTGGCGTCGCCAGATTCGGCCATCGTCTAGCTCCACTAGATAGGATTTAGGGCCCGTTTGGTCTATGATTCTCCCCCTCCTCCAGCTAGGGCCGGCGCTGTAATTCCGAGCCCATACTGTGTCTCCTATGGCTATTTCTCTGAGTTTCTCCGGTTTAGTTCTGAACCCGTCTTGTATGTAGCTTGGGTGCAGCCGGTCTAGTGGGCATCTTAGCTTTCGCCCCATTAGCAGCTCTGCTGGGCTGCGGCCAGTGGCTACACAGGGGGTCCTATGTTGGACAGTTAGGAATGCGTCGATTTGTGACTGCCAATCGCCGGGGCTACTCCGTGACAGCGCCTCTTTCGCACTCCGAACAAAACGTTCAGCAAGGCCGTTCGACGCAGGGTGGAACGGCGCCGAGAGGGCATGTCGGATGCCCTCTTCGGCCAGGTACCCTTCAAATAGCGCTGCGGTGAACTGTGGACCGTTATCGGACACGATGGTGTCCGGTAGCCCGTGTGTGGCGAAAAGGTGTTTTAGTGCCGAAATGACAGCTCCCGCGGTTGTGGATTTCATTAGAATGATCTCCAGCCATTTGGAGAATGCATCTACCACAATTAGAAATGTTTGGCCGTGGAAGGGGCCGGCAAAGTCAATATGTATGCGGGACCAAGGGCCTTGGGGTGTCCTGGGCTCATGTGGTCACCTTTTGACAAGCAAAGTTAATAGGGTTGCCAGATTTCACCTTTTAATAAGCAAAGTTAATGGGAAGCCAGATTTCACTTACCAACCATATTGCTAAATTAACAACTGCATCGGTTCTCTTTAGCACTGTGGCAAAAAGGTCATAAGATGGGGCAAAGCCCGTTTAACAACCGTCTTACTCAATAACAGGAATTTTGGGGTCAATTGTGTTCGTAAGTCAAGGACTGCCCATATGGTGCAGATGCTTTCCACTTCCAAAGCTGAACAACGAGTGTACCCCATTCTGTACCCCATAAGGCTGAGAGAGAGAAGAGAGATTAAAGTTGACTCCTGGGTGAGCTACATATTTTATTTTTTATTTCTATTTATTCATTTGTCAATCATATATAAGATAACAGGTAAAAGTATAAACATAATTTGGATACATGAAAAGAGTATGTAAAAAAGGAATATTAGGACAGGGATGGTAGGCACGTGGGTGCACTTATGCACGCTTATGCACACTTAGGCAGCTGGATGGGTAGATTTTGCAGTCATTGATCTTTGTCCTGTGGGCTTCCTGTGGGCTTCCCAACTGTAACAAAACCAGTTTTAGCTCTCAGAACTTTGTCCATGTCTTATGCTGGCTGTTGAGTTTTTAGAGAGAGTTTTAGTGCTGTCTCTGGGTTGTTTGCTGATAACAAAAATCACATGTATGAAAGTGGCTGGTAACTAAAGAGTTATGAGTGGGGATTATGCTGCTAAATCATCCTGCCACAAACCTTTCTTAACAGCTGTGAGGAATTATTATCCAAGGGTTGAGGCACAAGTTTGGAGGAAAACTCCTACTTTCATTATCTCACAACACTGGAAATGAAGGAAGTTTGAAGAGTATACTCAGTAAAAAAAACAACAACCAAACCTACATAGCTGTCTTTATTCTAATGTGACTACTAAGAAAACAAGGATTTATTCCCTCAGGAGATATTCTCTCATCAAAACAGATCATTGTGATAGAGATAGACTAAATTTTAAGACCACAAATCACATGGGAGCCCCTGAAAACAATTAGCCTTCCATCTATTTCCCCTTAATGTTTAGACATGGAAATGCAGGTGATGCCATTAAAACCTTTGTCTTTCTCCATCATATCTCTGCAGCACTGGAGACCAGAAATTGTTATGTTTGGGTATTGACGAGGCAGGAGACCAGGTTAGTGACAACAGCTCTTTAATATAGTGTGACCCAGCAAAACTCTGGAGAAAAACCTCTCCTTATATACACTTCAGCCTGAGGCTGCATCCAATCAGAGCGAGATATTTCCGCCTAAAACTCCCGCCAAAACTTACAGTAATACATTACACTCCTTCCCTCCCAGAAGGCACTTTGCCAATATTTGCATATTACTTCTCTCGTAGTCCTGCAGGTGCGTGGGCGTCTCCTGACTCTCCCGGACCTGCGCAGTTCACTTTCTGGAGTTGAGTCGAGCGTGCGGAGGGACTTTTCGTTCCTCTGAGCTCCTCCTCCCGGCCATCCGGCCCTGGATTATTCGCCGGCTCGGACCTGCTGTCCTCTAGAGGGACCGGAGGGTGTCGCTGGACCTCGCCTGACTCAGATAAGTCTCTGTTTGGTTCTTTGCTTACGATTTCTGTTTGTTCTCGGCTCCAGTCAGCTGTGGGGTTAATTAAATCAAAGTCAGGGCTGGTCTCGCCTAATTCTGCCTTATCGCTCAATCTGTTTCTTAATTGATCTATGTGGCGTGTGATTCTGCCATCGTCTAGCTCCACTAGATAGATTTGGGGCCCGTTTGTCTATGATTCTCCCCTCTTCCAGCTAGGGCCGCTGTAATTATGTGCCCACACTGTGTCTCCTATGGCTATTTCTCTGAGTTTCTGGTTTTGTTTTGAACCCGTCTTGTATGTAGTTGGGTGCAGCCGGTCTAGTGGGCATCTTAGCTTCCGCCCCATTAGCAGCTCGGCTGGGCTGCGGCCAGTGGCTACACAGGGGTCCTATGTTGGACAGTTAGGAATCGTCGATTTGTGACTGCCAATCCCGGGGCTGCCGTGACAGCGCTCTTTCGCACTCCGAACAAATCGTTCAGCAAGGCCGTTCGGCGCAGGGTGGAACGGCGCTGAGAGGCATGTCGGATGCCCTCTTCAGCCAGGTACCCTTCAAATAATGCTGCGGTGAACTGTGGGCGTTATCGGACACGATGGTGTCCGGTAGCCCATGCGTGGCGAAAAGGTGTTTTAGTGCTGCAGTGACAGCTCCAGCGGTTGTGGATTTCATTAGATGATCTCCAGCCATTTGGAGAATGCATCACCACAATTAGAAATGTTTGGCCGTGGAATGGGCCGGCAAAGTCAATATGTATGCGGGACCAAGGGCCTTGGGGTTTCTCCCACTCCAACACTGGGGCCGTGGGAGGTAGTGGTCTGGATTCCTGACAGACTTGGCATCGCCAACCCTGTCACTGATTTCCCTGTCCATTTGGGGCCACCAGACATAGCTCCTGGCTAACCCTTCATCCTCACAATTCCTGGGTGACCCTCATGCAGGAGTTCCAGGACTTTTTTCTCAGCTTCTATGAACTACCACCCTATCCCCCAGAGCAGGCACCCCTTGTACAGACAATTCCCTTTTTCTTTACAAACTCTTTAAAACGCGCCCGGGCGATCATCCCTTGAACCCATCCAATCACAGTTCTTAATACAACGTCGGTATGAGGCCCGAGCCACTTCCTGAGATGTGGCTGGGCCAGAGTCCAAAGAGTCAATTAGTAGAACGGGTGCGCCCGGGGTGGGGTCCTCGATTTTCCCTGGCAATGGGCATCTGCTCAGTGCGTCTGCATGCCCCAACTCCTTTCCAGGCCGATGTTGTAGTTTGTAGGAGTAGGCGGCCAGAAAAACCTTTGTCTTTCTCCATCATATCTCTGCAGCACTGGAGACCAGAAATAAATCCCACATCGACACAGTATTTGGCACAAGTTTGGAGGAAAACTCCTACTTTCATTATCTCACAACACTGGAAATGAAGGAAGTTTGAAGAGTATACTCAGTAAAAAAAACAACAACCAAACCTACATAGCTGTCTTTATTCTAATGTGACTACTAAGAAAACAAGGATTTATTCCCTCAGGAGATATTCTCTCATCAAAACAGATCATTGTGATAGAGATAGACTAAATTTTAAGACCACAAATCACATGGGAGCCCCTGAAAACAATTAGCCTTCCATCTATTTCCCCTTAATGTTTAGACATGGAAATGCAGGTGATGCCATTAAAACCTTTGTCTTTCTCCATCATATCTCTGCAGCACTGGAGACCAGAAATTGTTATGTTTGGGTATTGACGAGGCAGGAGACCAGGTTAGTGACAACAGCTCTTTAATATAGTGTGACCCAGCAAAACTCTGGGGAAAAACCTCTCCTTATATACACTTCAGCCTGAGGCTGCATCCAATCAGGCACGAGATATTTCCCCCCTAAAACTCCCGCCAAAACTTACAGTAATACATTACACTCCTTCCCTCCCAGAAGGCACTTTGCCAATATTTGCATATTACTTCTCTCGTAGTCCTGCAGGTACGTGGGCGTCTCCTGACTCTCCCGGACCTCGCAGTTGACTTTCTGGAGTTGAGTCGAGCGTGCCGGAGGGACTTTTCGTTCCTCTGAGCTCCTCCTCCCGGCCATGCGGCCCTGGATTATTCGCCGGCTCGGGCCTGCTGTCCTCTAGAGGGACCGGAGGGTGTCGCTGGACCTCGCCTGACTCAGATAAGTCTCTGTTTGGTTCTTTGCTTACGATTTCTGTTTGTTCTCGGCTCCAGTCAGCTGTGGGGTTAATTAAATCATAGTCAGGGCTGGTCTCGCCTAATTCTGCCTTATCGCTCAATCTGTTTCTTAATTGATCTATGTGGCGCCTCCAGATTCTGCCATCGTCTAGCTCCACTAGATAGATTTGGGGCCCGTTTGTCTATGATTCTCCCCTCTTCCAGCTAGGGCCGTCGCTGTAATTATGTGCCCACACTGTGTCTCCTATGTTTAATTCTCGGATTCTATCTGGTTTTGTTTTGAACCCGTCCTGTACGTAGTTGGTGTAGCCGGTCTAGTGGGCATCTTAGCTTCCGCCCCATTAATAGCTCGGCTGGGCTGCGGCCAGTGGCTACACAGGGGTCCTGTGTTGGACAGTTAGGAATCGTCGATTTGTGACTGCCAATCCCGGGGCTGCCGTGACAGCGCTCTTTCGCACTCCGAACAAATCGTTCAGCAAGGCCGTTCGGCGCAGGGTGGAGCAGCGCTGAGAGGGCATGTCGGATGCCCTCTTCAGCCAGGTACCCTTCAAATAATGCTGCGGTGAACTGTGGGCGTTATCGGACACGAGGGTGTCCGGTAGCCCATGCGTGGCGAAAAGGTGTTTTAGTGCTGCAGTGACAGCTCCAGCGGTTGTGGATTTCATTAGGATGATCTC
The DNA here is from genome assembly GCF_028640845.1 of Ahaetulla prasina. Taxonomy (NCBI): domain Eukaryota; kingdom Metazoa; phylum Chordata; class Lepidosauria; order Squamata; family Colubridae; genus Ahaetulla; species Ahaetulla prasina. Next base: position 229,498,562 of record NC_080540.1, on the reverse strand, counting down.
CAGCCATTTGGAGAATGCATCCACCACAATTAGAAATGTTTGGCCGTGGAATGGGCCGGCAAAGTCAATATGTATGCGGGACCAAGGGCCTTGGGGTTTCTCCCACTCCAACACTGGGGCCGTGGGTGGTAGTGGTCTGGATTCCTGACAGACTTGGCATCGCCAACCCTGTCACTGATTTCCCTGTCCATTAGGGGCCACCAGACATAGCTCCTAGCCAAACCCTTCATCCTCACAATTCCTGGGTGACCCTCATGCAGGAGTTCCAGGACTTTTTTCCTTAGTTTTTCGGGAACCACTACCCTATCCCCCCAGAGCAGGCACCCCCCTTGTACAGACAATTCCCCTTTTTTCTTTACAAACTCTTTAAAACGTTGCCGCGTAGCGGGCCATCCCTTGAACCCATCCAATCACAGTTCTTAATACAACGTCCCGGTATGAGGCCCGAGCCACTTCCTGAGATGTGACTGGGCCAGAGTCCAAAGAGTCAATTAGTAGAACGGGTGCGCCCGGGGTGGGGTCCTCGATTTCCCCTGGCAATGGGCATCTGCTCAGTGCGTCTGCATGCCCCAGCTCCTTTCCAGGCCGATGCTGCAGTTTGTAGGAGTAGGCGGCCAGAAAATAGTCCATCTGGTCAGTCTAGGTGAGAGTGCTACTGGCGTTGGGCGGTCGCCAGCCAGTAACCCCAATAGCGGTCTGTGATCCGTCACAATTTCAAAGTCTCGCCCAAAACGTATTCGTGAAATTTTTCACCCTGACACTATTGTAGAGCCTCCCTATCTAGTTGGCTGTAATTTCTTTCAGCCGGGGACATCGCTCGTGAATAGAACGCTATAGGGGCTTCAGTGCCGTTTGGGAGTCTGTGGCTAAGTACAGCTCCTACTCCATAGGGGATGCATCACAAACCAATACTAACGGCAGCCTGCTACTGTACTGGACTAACAGGCTATCGCTTGATAGCAAACTTTTACTGCCTCAAATGCCCTATTCTCTGACTTCCCCAAGACCAAACAGTGTTTTTCCAACTTATGCAGCGGTTCAGCAACGGTTGCCTTGTCTTTTAAAAATACAGCATAAAAGTTTACCAGACCCAGGAAAGCCTGAGTTCTGTCTTGTTTTTGGGTGCTGGGGCTCTCTTTATCGCTTTGACTTTGCTCTCAGTGGGGTGAATCCTTTTTTGTCTATTCTATATCCCAAAATTCAACAGATTCGACCCCCACCTGGCATTTTTTGCTTTAACTGTCAGGCCGGCTGACCTAAAATGGCCAAAACTTTCCTTAATCGCTTCCCCAGTTCTTAAATCTTCCCTGATACCAACACATCATCGAAATAGGGCACGACTCCTGGTAGCCCCTGTAGGAGTCGTTCCATCAGATTTTGGAATAGCCCAGGGCCACACTCACCCCAAACTGTAACCGAGTGCATTTAAAGGCACCCTGTGCGTTACAATGGTCTGGGCTTCAGCTGTGCTAGCATCTACGGGTAGCTGTTGGTACGCTTGTGCCAAGTCTAATTTGGCGAAAACTTGTCCGTGCCCTAGTGAGTGCAATAAGTGTTGCACTACTGGAACTGGGTAGGCGCTCTTTTGCAATGCTTTGTTCAAGGTAGCCTTGTAATCAGCGCAAATTCTTATGGACCCGTCTGGTTTTATAGGGGTGACGATTGGCGTCTCCCATTTGGCATGGTCAACTGGCACTAGTATCCCCTGGCTGACTAATTTATCTAACTCTTTGTCGATTTTAGGTTTGAGTGCAAAGGAACCCTCCTTGCCTTTAACCTAATGGGAGCTATTTGGGGTCTAAATTGAAGGAGATAGGGGTCCCTTGTACTTGCCTAAACGGTCCTCGAATCGTCTGCGAATTCCTCCATTAGGGTGTTTTGCAGGTTGCATCCGGTCCGGTGGGCGCCAGTCACCCCATTCCCAACGCCGGAACCAGTCTAGCCCCAGCAAGCTTGGCAAGGTTCCTCGACTAACGTGATGGGCAGGGTCTTTTCGTATGTCCCGTACTTGACCTCGACGGTCGTTGTCCCTCGAACAGGGATGCGGTTGCCCTGGTAATCCTGCACCCGGGCCGTTGTTTCTGTAGCTTGCGCTTTGCGATGTGTGGCAAGGCTTTCACAAAAGTGTCCCAGGACATGATTGTGATAGCTGATCCTGTGTCTACTTCCAGTCGGCACGGTACGCCTTCAATCGTCGGGTTTGTGAAGATCTTTTCTTGATGCGGGTAGCTGCGTGGTCTATGGTAACAGTCATTCGGTTTGACTTCGCTCTTTCTTTCCTGGCCAATCGGTCGCCTCGCCGATCTCGCGCTCTGATTGGCTGGTTTGAAATTTCGGGGAATGTGGGGTTTGCATCTCTGACTCAGAGCCGCTCTGATTGGACGATTTGAATTTTCGGCGGGAAGGTTGGGGTGCTCGGCAGACTTGAGCCAGGTGCCCCTTCCTTTCACACCGCCGGCAAATGGCGTCCCTGAACTTACATCTTTGGCGCTGATGTCGCCCCCCGCAACTTCCGCATTCCTCCGGGTCTTCCCTTGTCCATTTTCGGTGTAGTGGACTTCTTCCTCCTCTTCGCTGGTTGACTCACGATAGGTTTCTTCGTGGTGGACTGTGCTCGGCTTTGCGCCCGCCATCGGCGTGAGTCGCTTTTGTAAGGTGTCTGCTGCATGGTTGGACATCTCATGGGCTCTGGCTTCGTCCAGGGCGTTTGCCAATGTCAGGTTGCTCTTGGCTAGCAACCGTCTCCTCAAACGGATGTCTCTGACCCCCCGTATAAGTTGTTCCAGCAGCTCTTCGTCCAGATCGCGGTACTCGCAATGCTTGGAGGCTTGTCTCAGGGCTGCCATGTAGTCGCTGATAGACTCGCCTTCTTGTTGCCTCGCTCCCCAAACTCGTACCGTCGAACGTATTTGGACGGGGCTGGTGCGTAGTGATTCTTCAGGAGGGTCTGAAGGGTCTGCCACGATACGGAGTGTAGCGGTGTTGGCTCCGCTAGGGCTTCTGCGACGGCGATGACTGCGGACCCACAGTGGCTTATGAAGTAAGCCCGTTTGCGGTTGTCGGAGACTCCCTGTAGCTCGTTTGCCTCCAGGAAACTTTCGAAACGGGTCATATATATTCCCCATGTCTCCTGGGCAGGGTCAAACGGAGTGGGTGGCGTGTAGCCGGTCATCGCTGCATTCGCCGTCACCTTGCTGGGTTTGAGTCTCGTAGTGAGTTCAGCTCTGTTCTGGTGCTCTGCCTCAAAATCCCACCTTCGTCGCCAATGTTATGTTTGGGTATTGACGAGGCAGGAGACCAGGTTAGTGACAACAGCTCTTTAATATAGTGTGACCCAGCAAAACTCTGGAGAAAAACCTCTCCTTATATACACTTCAGCCTGAGGCTGCATCCAATCAGAGACGAGATATTTCCCGCCTAAAACTCCCGCCAAAACTTACAGTAATACATTACAGAAATAAATCCCACATCGACACAGTATTTGGCACAAGTTTCCAGTGTCTTTATGTCTTTGGTTTCAGTGGTGTCAGGATAAAAAAGGAAAGCATTTCCATAAATCAGTGTTTCTCAACTTTGAAAAACTTTAAGATTCGTGGACCTCAACTCCCAGAATTCTCCAGCTTGCAGGCTGACTGGGGAATTCTGGGAGTTGAAGTCCAGGCATCTGAAAGTTGCCAAGGGTGAGAAATACAGCTATAACAGTAGTGGGCTTCAAATTTTTTTACTATTGGTTCTGTGGATGTGGTTTGGTGGGCGTGGCATGGCTTGGTGGGCGTGGCTTGGTGGGCATGGCAGAGGAAAGATACTGCAAAATCTCCATTCCCTCCCCAATCCAGGGGAAGGTTACCACAAAATCCCCATTTCCTCCTAATCAGCTGGGACTTGGGAAGCAGAGAATAGATGGGGACGGGGGCGGTCAGAATTTTTACTACCAGTTCTTCGAACTACTCAAAATTTCCACTACCGGTTCTCCAGAACTGGTCAGCACCTGCTGAAATCCACCTCTGAGCTATAAGTCATACATTTTAGCATAATCAGCTGGATTCTATAGCTTTTTTTTTGTCAACTTCAGTTTTCAAATTACCTTGGTATTTAAAACTTATCTGTTGCCCTATGGCAGGGGTCTGCAAACTTGGCTCTTTTAAGACTTGTGGACTTCAACTCTGGGAGTTGAAGTCCACAAGTCTTTTTTTTTTTTAATTATTTTTCCATAACAACAACAAAGAAAAAACACATTCTCATCAAACAATTACAATGTGCTGAAGGGGTGTTTACATATCTTCTTGTGCAATACGTATCTTATATTGTCTTTTCTAACATATCTTTCCTTCTAACCAATGGTAAAAAAATTTCCATATTTCATAATATTGCTTGTCTTCTTGATCTCTAATTTCAAATGTCAATTTATTCATCTCTGCACATTCCATCATCTTCCTAATGATTTCATCTTGCAAAGGTAATTTCTCATTTTTCATTTTTCAGTTGAAGTCCACAAGTCTTAAAAGAGCCAAGTTTGCCTGCCCTATGGGATTGATTGAAGCACATTTTAATGCAAGAGTCCAATCCCAGTCAGTGATTTGGGTAGCACGGCATGGCCAGCTGCAAATAAGGCAACTTGCAAACTTGAAATGCTTAAAAGATTGCCAACAGATTCCTGATGCTTAGCAATACAAATGGAATTGTGGATAACCTAATTAACATCACTATTCCAAGCATGACTAAGTCTCTGTAATGGGATGAAATAATCTCTCCGTAGTGAGCAATCACATTCAGAACATCAGTGCGTGCCATAACTCTTTACAGTCAACATGACTGCTAAATAATTAATACAGCCCTGCCCACAAAATGTCTACAGCTCAGAGGCAAACATAATGATAATAATAACAATAAGAAGAAGAAAAAATACAAAAAACAAAAACAAGGTTGACCTCAATGAATCAGAAGGAAGACATTTCCTGGCAGAGACAAAAGTTCACAGAAAAAGGAAAAGTGCTGTTATCACTCAGAGGGAACAGTCTGGGGAAGGTTCTCCGTTTTAAAGCCTATTCACACTTGGCTGCTTCCGTGAGAGCTTGATTCTAAGCTGTTTGCAGGAAATTTCTCTGGTCTGGGACATTTTGGCAACATCTGGCAAAGTATTAAATCTACACAGCAGGCTGCCATGTTCTCCTGCTGGACAATTCTTCTGTTGTTGTGTCCTTAAACCAGGAAAAGAAATACTAATTGCTTCCCGTTCCAGTGGGAGAATCTTCCTGGAAATATACTTTACATAGGTATAAAATACATCTATATTAAACAAAACGTGTGTGTGTGTGTGTGTGTGTGTGTGTGTGTGCATGTGTTATATGTATTATATATTATGTGTGTGTGTGTGTGTGTATAAGTATATTAAAGGACAGAAAGACACATATATATATACATATATGAGGACCATAAGGGGCGTGCATAAGAGCACAAACATGCCTACTGTTCCTGTCCTATTGTTTTTCTTTTTCTTCTTATATATATATGCTTATACTTCCTTATATTTCCTCATATATAGAATAGAATAGAATAGAATTTTATTGGCCAAGTGTGATTGGACACACAAGGAATTTGTCTTGGTGCATATGCTCTCAGTGTACATAAAAGAAAAGATACGTTCATCAAGGTACAACATTTACAACACAATTGATGATCAATATATCAATATAAATCATAAGGATTGCCAGCAACAAGTTATAGTCATACAGTCATAAGTGGAAAGAGATTGGTGATGGGAACTATGAAACGATTAATAGTAGTGCAGATTCAGTAAATAGTCTGACAGTGTTGAGGGAATTATTTGTTTAGCAGAGTGATGGCCTTCGGGAAAAAACTGTTCTTGTGTCTAGTTGTTCTGGTGTGCAGTGCTCTATAGCGTCGTTTTGAGGGTAGGAGTTGAAACAGTTTATGTCCAGGATGCGAGGGATCTGCAAATATTTTCACGGCCCTCTTCTTGATTCGTGCAGTATACAGGTCCTCAATGGAAGGCAAGTTGGTAGCAATTATTTTTTCTGCAGTTATGTTTATATACTGTATAATCTTTTTGTGTGATGCCTATATATATTGTTGTGACAAATAAATAAAATAAAATAAATAAATAAATAAATATATGCAATGATATACTACATCTGCATTTAAAATAAACATTTTATTGTCAACCCTTTTGTACTCTAATAATTTCTAAATCTTTTCTTTAGTGTGAATGCTAAAATAGCACAATGAGTAACAGTTTTACCCTGTAGCTATGAGGTGACTGGTTTATAAACTGGAAAAACATTTTTTCTAAATTATTATTTTTCAACTACCTAGTTTTTGTTGCATTTATGTTTCTCAAAATTTTTTTATCTTCAATTAGCTACGGAAAGATTGCTAGATAAAAGAAACAGTAATTTAAAATATTTTGTAGGAGGAAAACTATGGTAGTTAAAGAAAAAAAAAAAGCAGGAAATATCTGGCAGGGCCCGGCTGAACTAATAAACTTTATTTATAGTTCATCAAGCTTGTAGTTTTTCATAAAATGTGTTACTCTGAAAAGATACTACAGGTAGTTCTCAACTTACAAATATTAGTTTAGTGACCGAAGTTGACAATGGTACTGAAAAAGTGATTTATGACTGTTTTTTTAAACTTACGACCTTTGCAGCATCCCTAGGATGACGTGATCAAAATTCAGAGGCTTGCCAACTGGCATGTATTTATATGACAGTCTCAATGTCCCAAGGTTATGTGATCACCTTTTGTGACCTTCTAATAAGCAAAGTCAATGGGGAAGGCAGATTCACTTAACAACCAGGTTACCCACTTAACAACTGCAGTGATTCACCTAAGAAGTATAGGAAGAAAGGTCATAAAATGGGGCAAACTTCACTTAACAAATGTCTTGCTTAATAATGGAAATTCTGGGCTCGGTTGTAGTTGTATTTCAAGGACTACCTGTACCAGAGTTCTCTTCATTGTCCGTATGTGACAGGGGTGGGTTCTACTTACCTTTACTACCGGTTCACAATGGGATCACATGTATGTGCTTGCTTCGCTCGCGCCCGCCTGCTCCACACTTCTGTGCATGCACAGATCGTCTATGACGACATCCGGGTGGGTGGGCAGAGCCTCCCGCCAGTTTTACTACTGGTTTTCAAGAACCGGACTGAACTGAGAGCAACCCACCACTGGTATGTGAGAAGGAAAATATAGGCAGGGCATTGAATCAGCAACTTGATTTACAAAACATATATTTTAGTCATTCTGCTGTTTTGATACTGGTTATCAAAGAGAAATCTTAGAAATTCTTTCTGGGTTCTGCAAGTATTACACCCTCTGTGAAGTTCAAAATTAAGGCAACTGACTCATATTTATGATGGTTGCAGTGTCTCGGGGGTCATGTGGTCACTTTTTGTGTCGTGACAAGCAAAATCAATGGGAAAGCCAGATTCACTTAACAACCATGTTGCTAATTGAACAACTGCAGTGATTCACTTAACAACTGTGACAAGAAAGGTCGTGAAATGGGCAAAATTCACTTAACAACTATGTCGCTTAACAACAGAAATGTTGGGCTCAGGTGTGGTCATAAGTCGAGGACTACCTGGAATGAACTCCTGGAGCAGGTTGCAAAGAAGTGAAGCCCTCTTGTTGAAACCGACAAGATCCTTTGAAAGATCTTAAGACAAAAAGCTGACTTTCAAACCACAGCGGGGAAAAGTGCTGGGGATCAAATCTGTGACAGAACGGATGTGAGTAAAAGCTGAGTTCATCTGTTTTTGCTCTGCAGAAATTATTGCTGTCCCATCCTTGGAATGAGGCAATTACTTGGTGAAGATAATCCCTTAAGACTGTACATCCTAGAAGCGTTCGAATTCACAGACTGCCAAATCATATTGTGTTTTGATTGTCAGTGGCTTGGTGCGCTTCAAACTGTAATCCGTAGCCAGCCTTTCCCACTAAATCTAGAAGAGGGAAAGAAAGGTTGGAGCTGTACTTCAAAGAAAAACCAGGAAATCCAGTTACCTCTTGAAAAAGCACCTTTGGGACAACCATAACCTGGATGGCTGAGAATCTCCATAGACGTTTGAGCTGTAGGTTTCTTTACACCACAGAGCAGGGGTGTCAAATCTTGGCCACTTTGACTCTTAGGGACTTCAACTCCCAGAATTCCCCAGCCAGCATAGCGTAGCTTAGGCCGGGGTTTGAACCTCTCTGGCCTAAGCCAAGTGAAACATACTTATCTTGCTTTCACACCCCCTTGCCCACAATATTGCAAAGCTATTCTCTTCCCTCACACCCCACATTTAAGAAACAACATGTTGGAATGAAACTATGAAGTAGCAGTGAATGGCACTTTGCCTCTGTGAAGCTGAGCTATTAGGTTTTTCTTACTGCAGAGTTTCATTGAAACACAGAAATGAAGGAACATCCTGTTCCTTCTGCTTTGATCATTGTAGCGTCAGAGCAACAATAGCACAATAAGGGGAAAAAGAAAGAGCCTACGTTGAATGTTGAAGGGGAGAATGTACAGATAATAGAGGTAGTCCTCGACGTACAACCACAATTGAGCCCAAAATTTCCATTGCTAAGTAAGGCAGTTGTTAAGTGAGTTTTGCCCCCATTTTATGACTTTTGTTCCACAGTTGTTAAGTGAATCACTGCAAATGTTAAGTGAATCATGCAGTTTTTAAGTGAATCTGGCTTCCACCATTGACTTTGCTTGTCAGAAGTTGGCTGGGAAAATTACAGATTGTGATCACATGATCCCAGAACAGTGCCACTATGATTAATAAATACATGCCAGGTGCCAAGCGCCCAAATTTTGGTCACATGACTGGAGATCCTGGAACAGTTGTGCAAACCAGTCATATCACTTTTTTCAGTGTCATTGTAACTTCAAATGGCCACTAAACAATGTCTGTAAGTCGAGAACTACCTGTATGAATGTATCCCAATCATTTGGGAAACAAGGGAAAAGGATGGGAACTAGTGCATTCAGAAAGGAATCGCGAGAGACCCGAATAGGGCCCAGTCAGCAAGCTTTGCCTTGCCTTAATTGCAGGGATGAGAAGGACAAGGAATAGAAAATGACCAACTAGGGTCCAGACTGAAGCACTAACCCAGCCCTGTTACAAATTGACTGTAATCTGAACTGGAATGTTTAAAGCTAGGTTCAGAACAGCTGGAAGCAGAGAGAATCAGCTTAGGTTGCTATGCCTATTGCATAATTGCCCTTGATTCATCTTGATTTCCTTAATAGCCATAATCATTTCCTCCCCAGCCATTGAAATCCTAAAATTTTCTGACTCTTAGCCAAGCCTTCTATACCCCACTTTTAAGAGATCCCAGAGTTCCTTGCTATATTTCCATGGGATTCCCCATTAGAAGATTTCAACAGCAGGCTATTAGAGCCACTGAACATTACATCTCATATACTTTGCGCTTCTTCAGTGGGCAACTGGCATCTGTTTTGAATGAAAAGGATTTTTGTCTGGATTTTCTTGGTATGTCATGTGTGAATGAATATGTTTAGCTTCTGGGTGCTATTAAACAACAAGCTTATTCTACCCTGTTTCTCCCAAAATAAGATTTTTCAGGATGCTCATAATATAAGCCCTACCCCCAAAATAAGCCCCAGTTAAGATAGTCAGCCAGATGGGTGCATTTAGTACCATATTTCCCTCAAAATAAGACCTAACCAGAAAATAAGCCCTAATGTGTCTTTTGGAGCAAAAATTAATATAAGACCTGGTCGCTGCTAACTTAGAACTTATTTATTTTGTCTTGCTGGACTGGCTTGAATTTTTTAAAATTTTTAATTGATTTTATGGATTTTAAATTTTATTAGCTTTACAGGGTTGATATTGTATTTTAAATGGGGCCAATTGAATAAGTTTTTTAATGTTTGTTTTTAGCGTTGTATGTGTTGTTTTTGTATTTTATTGTGGCTGTTAACCGCCCTGAGTCCTTCGGGAGAAGGGCGGTATACAAATTAAATAATAATAATAATAATAATAATAATAATTATTATTATTATTATTATTATTATTATTATTATTATTATTATTATTATTATTATTATTATTATTATTATTATTATTATTATTATTTGGGGAAACACAGAAGGTGGGAAAGGTGCAGTGGGAGAACTGGGTTGCTTGAAAATCTGCAATGGTGCTCTGAAAGACAACTGACGGACAGCCTTCTCACTTTATTGTGACATGGTAAGGATAGGGCTTTCAAAACCTTCCATGTGGTAATGAGATTTATTTATTTATTTATTTATTTATTTATTTATTTTTCGTATTTGTATACCGCCCTATCTCCCTAGGGACTCAGGGCGGTTCACAGGCAAATAAAAAGGTACATATAAATACAAAATAAAATATCAATTAAAAAACTTATTCCACATAGCCAACTAATTAAAAATAACAATATACATAATAAAACCCATTAAAACCAATATAAATTTAAAATCTAGTTCAGTCCTGCGCAAATGAATAGATGTGTTTTAAGCTCGTGGCGGAAGGTTCGGAGGTCCGGAAGTTGACAAAGTCCTGGGGGGAGATATCCCTGATATCTCCCCCCAGGATTGTTATATCTCCCCCCAGGACTGTTGACAAAGTCCTGGGGGGAGATATCTTGAAAGAGTGGTCAAAAGGTGGCAGCACCTTACAATCTACCAAACAGAATAACAAAGTTGGAAGGGATCTTGGAAGTCTTCTAGTCCAACCTACCTCCAACCTCTAACCCTAACCCTAGACCATTTCAGACAAATGGTTGTCCAATCTTTTCTTAAAAATCTTCAGTATTGAAGCACCCACAACTTCTGAAGGCAAGTTGTTCCACTGATTAATTGTTAGTCTAACTGTTGGGAAATTTCTCTTGTTGGTTCTCTTTTTGATTAATTTCCATCCACGGCTTCTTGTCCAGCCTTCAAGTGCTTTGGAGAATCGGTTGAACCCCCCACTTCTATGTAGCAGTCCCTTAGATATTGGAACACTGTTATCATGTTGCCCTTTCTTTTCATTAAACTAGACATATCCAGATTCCGCAACCGTTCTTCATATGTTTTGGCCTTCAATCCCCTAATCATCTTTGTTGAGTCTTCTGTTGAATAAACAGTTGTGTCTTCTTAGATTATGAAAAAAAAATTGGTTCTGCTTTACTGTATAGTTCTGTCTGCCAAATAGCTGTTTGGTAGATTGCAGATTGATGTTGGGTACATCTAGGGAAAAAATGGCTGCAGGAGATGTGCTAGCACCTGGAAGTAGTCAATGGCACCTGGCTGTTCTATCATTTCCTGAGCCCCTGACTGCATCATCACAGGCCAATCAGTGAATCACACACATCCCTCCCATTTTGCACACTTTGAAACTGATCTGGATTGCTGAAGGTTTAAGGGGAAGATTGGAACAAGAAATATAATTAAGGCCTTTCTCATTCTTGCGCAGGGGATATGAGGTAGAGAGCACAGAGAATGTTCTGGAAGGACAGAAAGAAGAGGCAATGATCAGATAAGAGGGACATAAGCCTGGGCCAAAAAAGTAACTTTAAGAAAATGTCTCAGATAAGCCTCTCCCTATCATATTAAGATACAATGAGCATGAAAGCTGACCAGGTGACTTTGGACCAGTCATTCTCTCTCAGTCCAACTCACCTCAGAGAGTTGTTGTTGTGGGGAAAATAGGAGAAGGAAAATGTGTTGGATACGTTTGCCATTTTGAAATACTTATAAAGTAATAAAGGTGGGATAAAAAAATCTAATCAATAAAAATAAAACAGCATAGATATATAAGTCATTTGTCAGCAAGATCTGACAAAAATAAAACTTATTTGGTGACGGTAGGTAAATAACAATTACTTCAGTCTGAAAAGTCTTATCAGATATTCCTTAATGTTCAAAAAATAGAGAAGGGAAGAGTTTGGTGAGTTAGTTAGATGGGGAAACATCTCAGGATTTGGGTGCAGAAACGTTGAGCTGTTCCACATCTTTTTAAAGACAACTCATATGAGCTTTTACAACATCATTGCTCCATCTATCACAGTTTAAAGACTTGTAGAAGAGATAAAAAGCAATACAAGCTTAGTAAGCAAAGGGAATCATGTAGGAACAGCTTATTGTTTGATTGCTCTATTTGGATCCAAAGCTTTTAGAAAAATGGATATTGCTGTCCTAGCCTTTTGAATTGAGAGTTAATTTTAAAATTAACACATTTCCTAAGGGATTATCTTGATATATTTGGAAAAAAAAACCAATCTGGAATCATGTCTCAGATCCACATATTTTATTAAAAGCATATAATCTTTTCCGATCACAGTCCACTTCAATCAAAAACAATGGAAGAGTTAATGTGATGTAGGATTTAGATTGGGATGAGGTGAAAAATTGACAAACTGGTTGTGCTTACATGTGAAATTTATATGTGAAACAGATTACGAGTGTCTTATTAATTAACCATTGTAATGTTTGCAAAATCAATTGTGTTCCTAGTAACTTCAAAATGAGTTGGAGAATTTACCAACTCAAAAGTATGGAGATACACAAAAATTAGTATAGCTCATAACTGCCACTAGATGGTATTATTGCTGTATGAATGCTGGTTGTTACAGAAGAGTCACAATAAAAGGTTCAAAATCCTCAGGGTAAAGTGTCTACACAGTTTATTTGTATTTATGTTAACAGTACTTCTCCACATCATTTAGTTTACATTTTTCTTGACAGCCTTCAACCTTTCCGAATCAATAATTCCATATTACTTGTGAGCTGCTATTTTTAAGGAGTTTGAAAATCTCAAGACACAAAATCAGAAGTTTTGTGACCAAGAACTCCTTTTTTATGACAAACTTCTCAATGTAAGAAACAGCATTTGGCCATCTCTAGCAGTAATTCGAAATGAATTATGTATGCTTCCACATGTTGCCACTTTGCTATATAATGAGGTATATTTATCAATTCAGGAGGCAAAAGTACTAAATATAGTAGAATCCCTATGGCTAGCCTATTAAGAGAAATACAGTTTAGCTGATGCAGACAAGATTTAATTTTCTGGAGTCTAAGGGAGCTTAGCTGTGCTCAGCTCTAAACCCAGTGCTGATATTCCTCAACTTACGACCACAATCGAGCCCCAAACTTTTGTTGCTAAATGAGACAGTTGTTAAGAGAGTTTTGCCTCATGTTACAACCTTTCTTGCCACAGTTGTTAAATGAATCACTGCAATTATTAAGTTAGTAACATGGTTGCTAAGTGAATCTGGCTTCTTGATTGACTTTGTTTGTCAGAATGTTGCAAATGGGGATCACATGACCCTGGGACCCTGGAACCGTCATAAATATGAGCCAGTTGCCAAGGGTCTGAATTTTGATTACGTGACCATGGGGATGCAGCAACAGTGTGAAAAACAGTCATAAGTCACTTTTTTCAGTGCCATTGTAACTTTCAACAGTCACTAAATGAACAATTGTAAGTTGTGAACTACCTGCATCTATAAATGTCTAATAATGAGATATATATAATCAAAAAGAATTAACTAAGCACATACAAGCATGTTTTGCACACCATCTTCAGCCATTAATTATTTAATCATAGTTTGTTTAATAAACCATAACTGGTTAGGTTCTAACAACATACCAAATTAAACCATTTCATAGCCTACTTATCATGTGTAAACTCAGCCTGACTATTATTCCCAATGATGTTGGCTGGACATGAAAAAAAAAATCAGTTCAACACATCTTGGTAAATATTGCATTGGATCTTCTTAAATGTTGCATTAGGAAAATTTAATCATGGACTATTAGACTTAGGAGAGTCCATTTCTGGGTTTGCACAGCTCAATGCATTGTAAATTTAATTACTACAGATTCTATTTATATGGCTGCCCACTCACCAAATGACTCTAGGTGGCTAACATGTTAAAGCCCCCCCACCCAAAAAACCCAAGCCTTGTGTAATCTTGAATTTTACAACATGCTAGGCTAACATTTGGTTGTTGGGTTGTGGCTCTGTATGTCCTGTTAACACAGTAAGCAGCTTTGATTTTCATTTGCCACATGGTAGCTTTGATATGACAAAGGATTGTAATTGTTTGGACATTTCACTGTTAATTACAATATCTTCAGAAGCTAAAAGTGTCACTGCTTTTCTATTTCAATTAATCAGCTGTGATCGCTGTTGATAACTGACCTGCCTGTGGGAGAACAAGGATATATACAAGACTGGTTTAATAGATTAACCAGTCTATAATATTTAACAAGAATTCCTGAACTTCTCAGAACATTTTTGTGCTATCTAGGTATGTCTGCCAACAGATACATAGGCTAAAATCCTGGCCAAAACATGACACTAATTGAAACCCACATAGCCACAGTACCTTGTTTCCTTAACAGTGAAATAATTAGGATCAGAACTTTCCAGTTGCTTCTTTGCTGGCCCCATAGTCACACAAACTCTGTGTATTAGTTTTCCCAAATTATAATGTCCCAAGAATATGTTCCAAGAATAAAATTACTCCATCAAAACAGATAAGATGGAAGTTGCTGATAGTTGCTTATAGGCTGATGTAGTCTGGAATCTGATTCTGCAGGAGTTTTAAAAAAGTGGTTTTATGGGGTCCTTGGTGTCTCTGAGTTTGGTTGTTTTCTTGCAATGTTTCATTGCCCAACTTGGTAACATTAGTACTAAATCCACTGGGACTAATGTTAGATTAGATCTAGCCAGTGGTGAAATCCAATTTTTTTTGCTACCAGTTCTGTGGGTGTGGCTTGGTGGGCGTGGTGTGGGAAGGATACTGCAAAATCTCCATTCTCTCCCCACTCCAGAGGAAGGATACTGTAAAATCTCCATTCCCACCCCACTCTGGGGCCAGCCAGAGGTGGTATTTGCTGGTTCTCCGAATTACTCAAAATTTCCACTATCGGTTCTCAAGAACCTGCCAGAACCTGCTGAATTTTACCCCTGGATCTAGCACTGATGATGTTACCTAGTTAGGATAATGAAACATCTGCAAGAAAACAACCAAGCTCAGAGAGTACCAAGGACTCCACAGTTCAATGCTGGGCTACAAATATTTTCTTCTAAATGGTTTTATGTAGGAAACTTGGATTTTGGAGATCAAAACAGATAACAGAGTAGAGCAATGATGGCGTTCAATTTTATCAGATTCAGAGTTGTGACAATCTGTTATCCCTTTGCTGTCTGTGGAAGGAAAAAGAAGGGAGTGTCCCAGAAAATATTGCCCAAAGGAAAATACAATTTTCTTCTATTAGAGGCACAGCCTTTACTAGTGGTAATAATCCTTGCTTATGCATGGCCATCCACTGGTAGCCCAATACTGATGACTTCTAAAGGGACCCTTCTTTTTTGAGTTACAAAGTGCTTTCACCAAAGATATACAGTATATCATTTGAGCACAAAGACTACCATGAAAATGTATGTCTGCAATTTGCTTAGATGTTCTATCTTCTTAAAACCAATAGCATCTTCCACACTTTGCAGAAGTTACTGAACAGAAAAGATTGCTTCAAGAATTATGATAATTGAATCACTTTCCTAATTATGATATTGATGGGAAACAGTTACAAGTGAGATGGTAAATGATAATAGGTAGGCTTTGACGGAATCTCCTGTGCTACTGTGAAAACACGCATCTCAGATAATGTACTGCAGCCATTAAAGGCAGCCAAAGAAAATTGTATTTTTTCAAAATACAAGATGCACATCAACAGCATGTATTTTAAGGAATCACAATCTGGAATAAGAGGTGTTATTTTCAGATGAGCTAGAGATATAGTTTTAAAAAATTATGTCCTGGCAGATAGCTCTCTCCTTTGAAGTAAACACGGATTTTCCCCCCCAAAAGGATCAAATAAGAACTTAAAGGGGTGCCTCACACTTGCTGAACCTGGAGCAAGTCAGCAATTGCACAACGATTATGAGCGTCAAACCCAATGGTGTGGAACAACCTGTTGGCTGTTCCAAGCTGGGTTTCTGAGAAAGAATTGCTTTTACATAGTTGTATCTCCTTGGCAAGACCATTGTGCAGCAGTAATTCATTATTAATTAACCAATTTCCTCCCTTTGATTCTCATTAAGGATAATTCTTTTCCTGGTTTTCGACATGAGAATGCAGCTGGCTCACTCATGCTAAAAAATATCTTTGCATCATGTGGTCTGAATGGCTGATGGTCAACAGTTTTAAGCAGGAGCCTATCCTGTCATTGCTCCTCTTTTGCTACAGCACAGCTCATGTATCAAATGGTTTATTTAACCATGTTTGTTGAATAAGCCACCGTTGGCTGGCTTTACACATAGTACTAAGCCATAAAATATGTTTTGCAAATGATTATTGATTTTATACAATGCATTAAGCCACAGTCAAACAAACCACATTATGAACACTGTTACATTAGTAAATGTCATTATTTATTTATTTATTTATTTATTTATTTTATTTTGTCACAACAATATATGTAGGAATCATACAAAAGATTATATAGTATATAAACATATATGAGTAAATATAAGGAGGTATAAGCATATATATAGAAAGAAGAAAAGAAAAACAATAGGACAGGAATGGTAGGCACGTTTGTGCGCTTATGCACGCCCCTTATTGTCCTCTTAGGAATGGTGTGAGGTCAATGGTAGACAGTTTTTGGTTAATTGCCTGTTTAAAATACATCGCACATCACTCTTGCTTCTTTTCATGTTTCCTTTAAACATTTCTGCTATATAGTCTCAATTTCAGTTAAATTTATAGGAATTGAGTCTTGAATCTAGAATCATTGGCTTTACAAGCTTCATTAAATATCTGTAAAGCTTAATGCTAATGTTGGATTGCAACTCCTAATCAAGATCTAAACTTAACAAAACTATGGTTTATATTAAAAGTGCCTTGACCATTCTGAGAGTGAATGAAAGCACATGAATGACTTAGACATAAGCAGTGGTGGGATTCAACTGGCATAACAACCAATTCGCTTCGTGCAATCCATACACGTGTAGTACTTTTGAAAACAGCACCTTCTATTTTTATTTATTTATTTTGTCACAACATTATATACAAGCACATATATTGAAAGGAAACAATAGGACAGGAACAGTAGGCACTTTTGTGCACTTATGCAGGCCCCTTATTGTCGTCTTAGGAATGGGGTGAGGTCAATGGTAGACAGTTTTTGGTTAAAGCTTTTGGGAGTTGGAGAAGAGACCACAGAGTCAGGTAGTGTATTCCAAGCATTAACAACTCTGTTACAGAAGTCATATTTTCTGCAATCAAGATTGAAGCGGTTAACATTAAGTTTGAATCTATTGTTTGCTCTTGTATTATTGCTATTGAAGCTGAAGTAGTCTTTAACAGGAAGGACGTTGCAATAGATGATTCTGTGTGATAAACACAGGTCTTGTCGGAGTCGGCGGAGTTCTAAATTTTCTAATCCCAGGATTTCAAGTCTGGTGGAATAAGGTATTTTGTTCTTTACAGAGGAGCGGAGAACTCTTCTTGTAAAATATTTATGGACTCGTTCAATTGTATTAATGTCAGAGATGTGGTATGGGTTCCAGACAGGTGAGCTGTATTCAAGAATGGGTCTGGCAAATGTTTTGAATGCTCTGGTTAGTAGTGTAGAGTTTTTGGAAAAGAAGCTACGCAATTCTTAGAGCCTTTTTTGCTATGTACTTGCAGTGGGCTTTGGCACTTAGATCATTTGATATGAAAAGTCCAAGGTCTTTAACAGGGTGGGGGTCATCTGTAAGGTAATGTCCATTAAGTTTGTACTTAGTGTTTGGGTTCTTTTTTCCAATATGTAAGACTGAGCATTTGCTGGTTGAGATTTGGAGTTGCCAAGTTTTAGACCAATCAGATACAAAGTCAAGGTCTTTTTGAAGGGTAGTAGTATTGTTGGTGGTGTTAAATAGTTTGACATCATCAGCAAAGAGAACACAATAGCTTGAGATATAGTCCCAGAGATCATTTATGTATAGAATGAAGAGCGTTGGTCCAAGAATGCTGCCTTGAGGAACGCCACTTTTGACAGGGACAGGATTTGATAGAGCATTGCCAATTTTGACTACTTGTTGTCTGTTTGACAGGAAAGCAGTTATCCAATTGTGAAAAGGTCCTGAAATGCCGTAGGATTTTAGTTTTAGGAGAAGTTTATCGTGTACTACTGAGTCAAAAGCTTTGCAGAAGTCTATGTAAATTGCATCTATTGCTTTGCCTTGATCAAGATTAATAATCCATATGTTTTTGCAGTGGAGAAGTTGTAAGTTACATGATAATTTTTTTCTGAAACCAAATTGTTTATTAGAGAGTAGGTTGTTTGTTTCTAGGTGGAGGGTAATGGATTGGTTGATGATAGATTCCATTACTTTGCAGGTGACGCAGCATAGAAAGATTGGTCTGTAATTTTCAACTAGGCTGGGATCTCCTTTTCTGAAGATAGGGATGACTGTAGCTAGAGACCAAAGTTCTACTGCAGCTCCAATGACTAAAACAGCTGAGGAGCAGCAATCCATGCTGCCGCGCTGAACAACTGGGCTTCAAACAAAGGAAATAAAGGTTGATATAGTGCAGGGGTCGGCTGGCAGGCCCAGCTGATCGTCGGAGTGAACTGGTTCGCTCTCAGCTGATCGTTGGAGCTACCGGTACGCCCGGCAGAATCCCACCCCTGGACATAAGTCTATAGAGGAGAAAAAAGAATAGAAAGACTAATCTGTTACAATATTGTAAATTACAATATTTTGAATTGTAAATTACAATACAAAAATTACAATATTGTAAAAATTATGTGTAAGATAGTACGATAAAGACGATCCAAGGTCTGAAAAAGCCAAATACCATAAGCTTATCCTTCCCAACTTCCTCCAAATTGGAGGAAAATTCAGGGGGAATCACAGTACAGATAGATAATGGCTTTAGGTGCTTCACAATGCACCTAAAATATGTTTGAGCCTCTTTTAATGGATTTCTGTAAATGCCCAATTAGATATATGATTTTTATGCATTTAAGCGACACCACATTGCTTTATTAGCTCTCCAGTTAAACAGGCTATAAATATTATAAGTAAATTAGTCCTTTTACATGTTTGCAGCTAGTGTTCACACTTTGATTAAGAAGTTTGGAGCCTTTAGAATTTACATCAGAGAGTGATATCCATATAAAACTAAAAACGGGAAAGGAATTCAATCTTGTATACAAAATAATTAAAAAAGAACCCCACAATTTTCTTGACTCGCTCATCTTTCCTTCCTCTCAAATCTCATTCCATTTTTTATATTTAATATAATAAAAACCTAATTCTGTAAATGAGGAGTGGATCTGACCTTCTAATCAGGGGTTGGCTGTAGTGAGTGTTTTAAAAAAGTCAAGATGATGGCTTTGCTCACATGGTCATACCTACCATCTGAAGTTTTTGGACATCTCCTCCAGATGTTCCTGCTTCCAGTGTTGTTAAATACTGGCTGGCCATTTGTTCTTCGAATTTTGGAAAATGTTGAATACTCTGTGTTTTCATATTTGAGTTATTGGTGAGCAGATATTTTTTTTTATTAAGTTAGACAGGTTTGAGGAGGTGGCGTTTCCATATAAGATTTCTTTTATGAGTATCACTTGGGGCACTAACATTTCTTTATGAACAAATATTGTGGGTGTCTCCCAAATACAAATTTTTATTCATCCTAGATAGATTCTAAGTGCTTCATACATACCCAAGAAAAGCATATACATCCCTAAAAAGCAATGATTATTCAAAAGCTGTACCAATGATTTGGCGCTAGTAGTACCCATATGAGTTAATATTCCAGTGCTTATATTGCACCATCAGCAACTACAGAATTGCAACCAACTCTTATTAAACATTTTCTGAGGTGTCCACTAAATAAACAATCGTTCCTGTTTCATTCACATCATTTTAAGATAAAAAAAAACTAATTTCACATTTTTAAAGTAGCTTCTACTGATCTGCAAGGAGAGGATGTTCAAATTAATTATTCCAAAGATCACATAAATAATTAACATAAGTGTCATCCACTCATTTCCCGCTTCTTATAAAAACAGAGTAGTGGCTTAGTAACTATAGTTAATGCTTCTAAAGCATCAGTCAAAAGCCAAGTAAATTATTCCTGATGAGTTGAATAAGCTTCCAAGCGCATGAGAAAGAAATTCTAAATAAACGTCATACCAAGTCTGATTGATATAAGATGGCACAGAAAGAAACATTGAGAACTTTTCAGGATGTTTATTATACCCTATAGCAATAAATTAGCACCACTGCAATTCTTGTGGCATCTGTTTTCTGAGCTGGCCTAACTTGAAGGGCTGACAGTAGCAGATTTGTCACATATTTTTATCTGCTCAAAGCCTTCCATTAGCCTGAATATTTTCCTATTGAGTTCCTTTTTAGATGCTGTTTGCATTGTGAACATCTCTATATTTTTAACCTTCTTTGCTACTGGAGGTTTGTACACATGACAAAGCTGAAAAGGAATGTTTACATTCTCTATTTTTTCTTTTGTTTTCTTTTTGATAACATTTGATTCTATGATTATCATCTTGGGAGATTGATCTACTTCCCTACCAACGACAAAAGGAAAAAGTTGTGGAATTCTTGTGTTCTCTGGAGTCCTTGGTGCTCTCTGAGCTTGGTTGTGTTTCAGAGGTGGGTTTCAGCAGGTTCTGACCAGTTCTGGAGAACTGGTAGCATAAATTTTGAGTAGTTTGGAGAACCGGTAAATAAAACCTCTGGCTGGGCCCACCCCCATCTATTCTTTGCCTCCCGAGTCCCAGCTGATCGGGAGGAAATAGGGATTTTGCAGTAACCTTCCCCTGTCACACCCACTATGCCACGCCCACCAAACCATGCCACGCCCACCAAGCCACACCCGCAGAACCAGTAGTAAATTTTTTTTAAACCCACCACTGTTGTGTTTGCTTGCTGACATTTCATTATCCAACCAAAATGATCAATCAATCAATCAGAGTAGAGGTGGAAGGGACCTTCGAGGTCTTCGGGTCCAACCCCTTGCTCAAGCAGGAGACCCTATACCAGCGATAGCTAACCTTTTCCAGACCGAGTGCCCAAAACATGTGCATGCTCCCGTTAATGCACGCAAGCGTGCCTGAACCCCCAAAATGCAATGCTTGCACTGCCCCACACATGCGCCCTGCATCCGCATGTGGGGCCCTGGGCGCACGTGCCCCCGCGAACATGCCCTGCCTCCCCACGCATGTGCGGCAGAGACCCAAAGACCAGCTGGCCGGAGGGAGTTGCGCGTGCATGCGCAGCAGAACTGAACTGGGGCAACTTTCGTGCCATCAGAGAGGACAGTGCATGCCACTTCTGGCACGCGTGCCGTAGGTTCTCCATCATGGCCCTATACCATTTCAGACAAGTGACTGTCCAGTCTCTTCTTAAAAACCTCCAGTGATGATGCACCCACAGCTTCTGATGGCAAGCTATTCCACTGGTTAAATGTTCTCACTGTCAAGAAGTTTCTCCTTAATTCCAGGTTGCTTCTCTCCTTGATTAGTTTCCATCTATTGTTTCTTTTCTGCCTTCTGGTGCTTTGGAAAAGAACATCATCAATGCAATCTGATGATCCTTTCCCTTCTGTTTCATTAATCTTTGCTCAGGTTAGATTCTCACCTAAGCAAAATGCTTCCAACATGACCTGTTATTCAAGCTATTTTATAGCTTTAGTTGCCTTCCAGAAAAGTGCTAGACCTGTGTTCAGTTATAGCCCACCTGACCATTCATAAGCTCTGGGAAAGGTTGTGAAGAGTATTGGGAAAACTCCTTTTTGGTCCACCTCCTAACCTTCCTCTGCACATGCAACTGTCAGGTGGCAACAGGCCTAGTAGAAGGACATGGGGTGACATCAGAGAGAGTGATGGATAAGTGTTGCAAGGGAATAGCAGTTCTGGCTATGAGTGGCAATGGTAGCGTCAAAAGTATCCCATAAAGTGGGCAAAATGGTGCCATCTCCCAAAGTAATAAAAGCAAGGAAAAGTACAACTACGTGGCATCTCTTTCTATTAGCAGCAATGGAAAACCTATAATGCACTTATTTAGGAAAGACCCAAAAACATGCAACTGATGGAACATGGTTCTTTTATTATTTTAATTATCTCCATGCAGCCCATGACAAGCACTCTTTCAAGAGTTGCATTTCAAAGCACATTGCTCATTCAGAAGTATGCTAAAGCCTGTGTTTTAAAAATAGGCCTAGAATACTTTCAGAACCTGGTTTACACAGCGTTATAAGAAATCCACGTAGTGCATAAGCAACACTTTCAAAAACATTGGCCAACCCTTCTATAAGCAAACGTTTCTGCGGAAACTGAATGAAAATAAAACAAAATACAAAAAGTCACAACCACAAAGTGGACTACGGATCACAGCCATTTCAAAATATAATTTCAAGGCCAAAGGGTTAAAACAAACAGATGTTTAATTAGAAAGAAAAATGTTGGAGATAAAAGGAACCACAGTCAATCTTTCATATCAAATATGAAAGATTGTCAAATATTCAGACTCTTTATTGATAAACCTCAGAGAAGAGAGATACATTTCCACCGCAGGTATGCATAGAGTATATCATCAATTTGCTTGATAAGGAAAACGGGAGGAAATCTGTTAAACTTTGAAGTTTCCTCTCATGACCCAGGTTGCTTGCTTCAGAAAAGCATTTCCTCTTTTGGGATTTTTCTTTGAACTTCCTTTCTGTAATTTGGAAAGAATATTATGCAGGACTGATATTTCCCCCTCTTCATGTAAGCATTGTCTGAAACAAATCATTTTTCCTGGCAAAGTAGCTGAAGCATACCAGCTGTCCAGAAAGGGGCGTGGGGGGGAAGCTAGAACATCTAAATGATTATCTTTCAGCAAAGTTAGTCCTTCATTTATTAAAACTTCCATAAAGGGAACTCACCGGTCTTGCTGAGCGTGGTCTGGAATTCAAACCAGATGTAAATGGGAGACTTGAAGGCACTGCTTTATCCCAGAGGGCTTAATACATCAAATGTTAATAGCAGCTTTAATAATATTGATAATATTAATAGCAAATATGAATGAAGAAGATTGAAGCCTTCAAACGTTATAAGTTCAGGATCTGCTTTAATTTCACCCTTCCCGACATAATCTGGGACTGAGACTCATTTCTTAGTTTTGTTTTAAAGGTCCATTTTCTATGGAATTAATTCTGGCCTCTAAATAGTTCATTGGTTGACGACCAACAGGATCTTTTTCTGAGAAATATATCAGGACATATATTTCTGGTGGAAAGATGGCATAATAATATAAACAATATAGACATAATGGTAGAAATGCAAAATATGCTTAGCACCGAACCTTGAGCATTTAAGGTCTTTGACTTTTGTAAAATAGCATAACAATTTCACCAAGTAGAAGTTACAGTAGATTCTAAAGATGGGATGCCTATTAGACCAGAAGCTGAAAAAGTGCATTTATGTTCCTGCAGGCTACAGCTGCTAGTCCATGGCTCTCAGGAAAACAACAACAACAACAAAGGTGTCTTTTCCTTGCATGTAGAGTGGCCATACAGTCTTAATCCCAGGAAAACATGCATTTGAGTCAAGAATCACTGACAGGGGACAATTAGATGCTACTTGTCTAGTGGGTGGAGTCTAGGACAACTAGTCTAGGACAATTAGTGGGTGGAGTCTAGGACAATTAGTCTAGGACAACTAGTGGGTGAGTCTAGGACAGTGATAGCGAATCTTTTTTTTCATGCATGCCCACACCCATAATTCAATGCCCCCCACGACCCAGCCCCTGCCCCACTGCGCCTGTGTGCAACCGCTTGCGGTCCTCCACGCATGCTCCTGACCCCGCCTCCTGCATCCCATTTTGGGCCTAGCAGGCCTCCCTGAAGCCTCTGGAGGCTAAAAACGGCCTGCTTCCAGACTTCCAGTAGGCCCGGTAGGCCCGTTTTTTGCCCTCCCTAGGCTCCAGCTTGGAGCCTGGGAAGGGCAAAAACTGCCTCTCCCACCCTCCCCCAGAGGCCAGAAACGCCCTCCCAGAGCACAAGCCCTGTACTTACCTGGTATCCAAAATGTGTCACTTGAAGACTCCTGGAAAGGAAAGGGTGGTGTGGGCAGGGCCAGCCAAAAATCAGCTGGCCAGCACGTGCATGCGCACTGGACCTGGGCTAGGTCAATGGCTTGCGTGCCTGCAGATATGGCTCCGTGGGCAGCTGTGGCACACTTGCCATAGGTTCGCCATCACAGGTCTAGGACAACTAGTCTAGGACAACTAGTGGGTAGAGTCTAGGACAACTCACCACAGCCAATTCACCATGGCCAACTTGCTGCAGGACAATACAATGATATATTTATGCTGTAGTTTTATCACTTGTCCACGATGAGTTGGCCATGGCAAGTTGTCCCATTCTGAAGTGGGCGTGGGCATGTTGTTGGCAGTTCCTTAATTGAAAACTATATTTGGTTGGAATTGCACAGGAGAACACACCCAACGTCTTCAAGGAAGTGCCAATAAATGTGATATACAACCCCAAGCCCCTTTTTGGCTTCAGACCTGGAGCACTGCAGGGCCACATTTGCATTATGGTAATCTGAAAAAACAAAGCTTATCACTTCTTCAATCAACATGTAAACACGTTAGCATTTTTTTAAATTATCCAGATCTCTAAGGTAAATGTTAATGCAAAGCCTGACTCTGAATAAATCAATTTACTCAATGCAAGAATTTAAACAAATAGTAAACAATGATGTCGCAGCTAATCTAAACCAAAAAACATCAGCCATTAATCATTCAAACCCAGCTGACATCTGGTTAAATAAGATGCTGAATCCCTATTTGCATTAAAGTAATTCTGAAAATATTTACTTTTAAAAATTATTTTTATTAGGAAAAGATGCATTCAAGTATTATCAAGTTACAAGAATGGCATAGTTACAAAAAAAACCAAACTAGGATATGTTCTGTTATTGATGAATATGTAGTTGTGTGTTTTTTGTTACGATCTGAAGCAAAGAATATGACAGATAAATCCATAGCTTGTCAAATGACAGTTGTTCCATATTTTTGGAGTATAGTTCATAAGTACAACCACCTATTTAAACTATATTAATAAATGTATTAGAACAGGGGAGCAGACCATATCATATGTGCAACTGTCCCTTCGCTCATTTTACGTTTTTAATTTCATGATCTAAGAGTCAACTTTTGGTATGTCCAATAAACACGAAAAAGAATCCCAAAGGTGTTTTTTCAAAAGACAACTGGACTTTGTTTAGCTTGAAGACGTTTTGCTTCTCATCCCTGAAGAAGAACTGAGGAAGCTTCTTGGAAATCTCTTCAAGCAAATCTTCAAGCAAATCAAAGAAAGTCCAGTTGCCTTTTGAAAAAGCACCCTTGGGACCACCATGACCTGGATGACTGAGAATCTACATAGACATGAGAAAAAATCTTTTCTAGTATTACCCTTCTCTTTAAAAAATAAGAAACATACTTGAAATATACTTTCAAAGATCCTAGCCATTGATACTTTTTAGTGTGGGATATTATTGAGAGCCATTTTGGTGTGGTAGTTTATTTATTAATTTGTGAGATTTATATGGTGGTACATCTAGTAACTCTGGGCAGCTGGTATTTTAAAACCACATTGTTCTATTGTGTTGTGGCCTGTTGGCGAAGCCGGCAGGAGAGTCGGACAGTGAGGAGGTTGGGAAAGAACTTGGGCCGGTCCTGGGAGCTGGGGAAAGGTCGGACGAGGGCTCTGCATCAGAGGCAGAGAGGGAGATAGACAGCAGCGAGGCAGAGGAACAGCTGGAGCCTGTTCCCAGTTTGCGCATGCAGTGTGCACACACATTTCCCAGAAGACGAGAACATTTAAGAAAACAGGGTCAACTTGGGAGTAAGGCCACACCTTGGAGATAATTGGCCCCTCCCATAGGAAATAAAAGAGGAGCACACAGGGAGTGGGCTTTTGCAGGAAACAATTTGTTCATTCCGTGAATCCGAGAGACTCTGTTCCTAGTTTTGCCTTGTTCTGCGGTTGGAAACAATTTACCTGGCAGCTTGCCAAACGAGATAAGGTGTGTTGAGAAATATTTTTTTGAAAAACTGTTTGGACAAACCTTGCTGACTGTGAATGAACGTAATTCACAGTCTTGTCAATAAAAGAGGTTTTGCCAGTAATTCCTGCCTCCTGCTTGTTAAGGGAGCCTAGGTCAGAACACATTGCTTCTAAAAAAATACTGTATATCTATTTGATTCTCATAGTAATTTAAGAATTTTCAATGCTGCTAATATTCTGGGACTAAATTGTAATATCAAAAGATGTTTCAACTGTACATCAAGCCACTTCATACAAAACTGAAAAGTCTTAAAAACGTGATTAGCAATAGAATTGACATAACGTGATCTAACTTTCATGATTTCATTCATAAATACTTCCATGCTGGGATTATCCTAGCAGGCAAGTTTATCATGAGAATAAGAATCAAAATTATGCATGCATCCTAAAGTCTTCCAAATGTGACAAGGGAATCACATAGTAACTTCCTAATTATACCCCGAAACCTTGGTGCTCTCTGAGCTTGATTATTTGTAATTGTACGTGTAATTGTAAACTGACTTGGTAACATCATCAGTGCTAGTGCTAGTGAGTATGCGGTTTGCTCCTTGTATACAATGATTTGCCCTGCCAGTGTTCGGTGTGGTTTTATTCTTGGTACTTGTCTCATTAAGGTGTTGTTTTCTGCCTGATTATTTGCCTAGTGTTAATCGCTGCTTATCTGGATATTGATTGCTGGAGAGAAACTGTTCTGGTCTTTTTGCTTCCTTCTTAGCTTTTTTTATTAACGCTTGAATGGCGCATAGATATGGTTTATCTCTATATGTCAGTTGATGGCTTGAATGCCAAGCTTCCAGGAATTCTCTACCATTTCTGAATTTTAACAGAGTTTCCCAGTTGAAATTGGGTAACTGGGTACATCCATGAATGACAACTAGCAGTCAGTAGACACAGTGAAAACGCTTTATACCAAGTCGGGTAATGAAATATCTGCAAGCAAATAGCGAACCACAGGGAGCAGCGAGATCTCCATTACTGAGTGTAAAAGCACCCACTAATATAAATGTCCGCTGTCCATTTCTGCAATCTAATTTTATGTTCAATGACAGTATTCCAATATTATTTGGAAGTTTCTTAAATGTAACAATAGAAGTCACTGGAAGAGCACCAGGGAAGGGAAAGTTGTGTACTACAAGGCTAGGTTGCAGACCAATGACATATGTTCAGTATGATCCAAGTCAGCGGTCTCCAACCTTGGCAACTTTAAGACTTGTGGACTTCAACTCCCAGAGTTCCTCAGCCAGCAAAGCTGTCTGGACTTCAGCCAGCAAAGCTGTCTGACTTCAGCCAGCAAAGCTGTCTGACTTCAGCCAGCAAAGCTGTCTGAGGAACTCTGGGAGTTGAAGTCCACAAGTCTTAAGCTGCCAAGGTTGGAGACCCGTGCTCCAAGTGACAGAGTTGGGGAGAGAATGGAGATACTGATTAATTTGCATTTTAATTAGCATAATGACCAACATCTTGTTTGATTATGTGTGGGTTTTGAAACTACTGGATTACACTTTGATAGGACCAACTTCCTTCCGCTACCATGCAGCTAGGTAGACATTTCCTACAAAGTTATTAATAGTATTAAATGCTGGCAATCTATTTTAGCAAGATGATTCACTACAAGGAAGGACTGTGCCTTACCCTTCACACGCCTATCACACTCCCATGGAGCTCAGCAGGTTGCTAGGCAACCCTGGATGCCTCCTATGTCACCAGATTATAGTTCTATCTAATCACACGGCCCATTGGGCTGTGTGTTCTGCACAACCTAATGGCTGGCAAATAAAAGATGTTACTAAGTGCAATGGCAATATTTTCCCAAGTGTCAATGAGTGCAAGGTGTGCTCAGCACCTCTGTGATTGCTGTAGGCCCTGTGTGTGGAGGTCGATAAGCTCTGCAGATAATCTGTCAGTAATCTTTATTGCAGTCATCTTGTTTAATTGAGGCCTCCGATGTCCACATTTAGCCAGGGATCTTATCAGCAAATGTGAAGGTTGTAAAAGACTGGGAAGGGCCAAATGAACAGGAGAAGACAAAATAAAGGAAAGGGAAAGTTTAAAATGGCAATATTTATTGCAAAACTGTTATGAAAAAACATCAGTGTTTTTGAATTGGCTGTTTTGGATGCGCATGGATTGTGGAAAGTACAGCCCTTATTTGCAACAGGTAGAACTTTGAGTGACACCAGTGTGGGAGATCAGCTGGCATGGCCCTTTTGGTTGCAGCAGGCTTTATAAAATTAAGGAACAAAATTGTACGATTGCATTTTAAAGACATTAGTTGTTATAGAAAGGAGCTCTGCAGGCAAGCTGTCTCAGCCTTTTTTATTTTGCTGCAAACTTTAAAAGAAATCTAGTCATTTATATATATGTACCTACTCCCTCTGCCTCGGTCTCTGTCTACCTCTCTCTGTCTCTGTGTCTCATAGGCATATGTCTCACTGTGTCTCCTGCCATCAGAAATTCTAGTGCAAAAATGCCTAACTATATACCTACAGGATTTTTTCTGAACAATAGTATGTTCAAGAAAGGGTATACTGTAAGTGCTCATGTAAAACCACCTTTTTACAAGCAGAAATTAACATATGACAAACCGGGTTGGGTGCTTTTAGCCACTTTTTAACAACTGAATTGTATTCATTATGGCAATTGCTTTGACTTTTAATGTTCACACATAACATTCTTTGATTGCTGCTATTATATCCAGAATAAAGACCTCTATTTTCCTACAATGCTTAAATTCAGATAAAGCCAAATGCTTTATTTGGCTCTAAATGAGTTTCTAGCAACTATTTCATTTATGTCCATCTATTCAGTTTATAAGTTTGAGATAGATGGCTTGCTAAAGCAACACAGCAGGTGCGATAACTGGATTGGAAGAGACAAATGACTGAAATGCATGTTTGAAATCTTATGAGGGAAAGTGGGTTTGCCTGGAGTCAAATAAATTATCACTCTCTGTAGGCAATTTCAAGGCCTGAATATAAGCTTCTTTCAGCCAGCCTTGTAGGGTAGGCTGCTTTCATGAAAATTAGATATTTAATAAGGTTCAAAGCACTTTTTCGGAATCATATCTCAAGAATGTATCTACTGGTTACCACAGGCTTGTGTTGATACTGTGCTTCTCAATCTTGGCAGCTTTAAGACATATGGACTTCACAGTGGT
Source organism: Ahaetulla prasina (assembly GCF_028640845.1). Taxonomy (NCBI): domain Eukaryota; kingdom Metazoa; phylum Chordata; class Lepidosauria; order Squamata; family Colubridae; genus Ahaetulla; species Ahaetulla prasina. The sequence goes on along the minus strand of NC_080540.1, from coordinate 229,469,281 downwards.
GGGTTTCAACATTTTTTACTACCAGTTCTGTGGGTGTGGCTTGGTGGGCGTGGCATAGCTTGGTCGGAACGTGGCAGGGGAAAGATACTGTAAACTCTCCATTTCCACCCCCCTTCAGGGGAAGGATACTGTAAAATCTCCATTCTCTCCCCAATCCAGGGGACAGTTACTGCAAAATCCCCATTTCCTCCTGATCAGCTGGGACTCAGGAGGCAGAGAATAGATGGAGGCGGGCCAGTCAGAATTTTTACTACCGTTTCTCCAAACTACTCAAAATTTCCACTACTGGTTCTCCAGAACTGGTCAGAACCTGCTGAAACCCACCTCTGGGACTCCAGCTCCCAGAATTGGGAGTTGATGCCCATCCATCTTTAAATTGCCAAGACTGAGAAAACACTGCATTCAGGCATATTTAAAAAATCCAAAACAAATGCCACCAGTATTAGTTCCAGCTGTTTAATAAGGGGAAAGGTACTGTCAAAGTGTTTCCATTGGTCAGGCAACACTCATAAACATAATCTCCAAGTAATTTCATTACTTGATGGAAGAACAGCCAGTCCCTGGCAAAAGTTCAATGTCCTCCTTAGGAAAATCAAATTTTCACATTAACCGCCAAACACATCCTTGGAGGAATCAATGCTGTTTTACTGCATATGGTAAAGCTGAAAGCAATTGCCATCACTCCCTTGTTGATGGTGTTATACATTGTGCTGACTGAAAGGCTACAAACCTCAACATTAAAAAATCAAAACCTTTCCTTGAACAAAAGATCAGTTGATACTTTTGTTCAAAAGAACAAAATTCTGGGAAGCAGCGGATTTAATCATGGGTTACGGAATAAAGCACAAAATTGTAATCGCCCAGCAAACTAAACCCAACCAAACCAATCACACAATGATTTAAATGCATGTGGGAACTCAGCCAATCCAGGTGTGAATGTTTTGAGATCCAAATGGGGTAAAGAGCTATATATAATCCATGGACTCCATAGAGGATAAAGAAATCAATCAATCAAGGCTTTGCAAAAACCACTCTCTGTAATAATAACGTTTCTCACAACTGGCATGCTGCAGCCCGTCATGAGATTTTCTTAGCAGTACTGAGTTGTGGAAAAAAACAGGTTTATGAAAAAGGGCATAAACATCAGACTTACACAAATATTTTTTAAAATATGCTTAGTCGCATACATTGCCTCATCAAGCTGCAACATAGGCTGAATTAGCGCTGGTTTGTAGTGTTGAACCACTGTCATATTTTTAGTGCTCGAAGTATAAACAGTATATTAGGGAATCACAGTTTGTTGGAGATTTGAACCAGGGATTGACAGTGATTAATCTGTACATCCTAAATTGCTAACAGAATTGGCGAGGATGAAATAGTGAATGTTTTAATAGGTTTTATGGAGGGCTCCACCATTGTTTGGTGGATCCATTTTGCTTTGCTTAATGACTGTCTAAAGTGCAACCCCTAATTTTTCCATGTGTATCTTGTGCACCAGGACTGAAAAACTATTCTTCTGAAACTGGGAAGCAATAAGCCCTTTAGAATCACCAAAACTAGCACAGATGGATTGATGGTTTAAGAAAGTACTGCTTCCAGAGCAGCTTTTATTTAATTATTTAAAACATTTATATGGCCACCCTTCTTGTGCAGGTTGTAACCAATAGGTAAAATCACAGCCATGTAGAATAAAAATATTAAAAACCAATAACCTACCCCCGTGACTAAACTGAACTCACCCCATCTCAGTGGAATGGTACAATTCACCACGGCTAACTCACAATGGGACAACTAACCATGACCAAGTCACCATGCGGCAACTCACTGCAGGACAATTCAACAATTCAATGTAATTACTTAAAATAATTTTTAAAATATTTTATTTTTTGTCATTCACATTTCATTTTATCCCTCCTTTGGCATCCTTTCTTTAACAACTCTATTTTGCTATTTCTTCAACATTAGTGTAACTCTTGTCCTGCAGCGAGTTGTTCTGTGGCAAGTTGGCCATAGTGAGTTGGCCAGTGGTGAGTTGGCGAGAGCGAGTTGGCCGCAACAAGTTGGCTGTGGCCAGTTGGCCACAAGTTGGAACAGCTATTGCCAAGAAGAAAGTGGAAAGAGGGCCACTTGATTGCTTTATGTATGGGACCACATCGGCTGTAAATTGTCTTTTAGTAATGCCAGGAAGTAAATCCATGGAGAACATTGTCCACTTAAGATCTTTGATAGGATGGAGAACCTGGTAGTCTGGTTACGGCATGCATCGAAGGGATAGACTAGCTGCCATTTCACCTGTTATATTCATGAAACAATCTTGAGTACAATTTACACTGCTAAGTCAATAACTTGAGAAATCCACAATGAAACCTAGAACAGTTTTTTTTAATGAGCCATTTTAAGTGACGTGTAAAGATGAATCAGAGAGCTGACTGAGTCCACACTTATCAGGAATCTGAATTGGAAAAAAATACATCATGCTCTTTTGATAAATGAAATTCCATTACAAATATCCAGTCAACTTCATCTCTAAGTTCGGTGGTGAAAGGAAGGAAGGCTTGGATTCCCCATGGCATGAATGGAGGAACTGAAATTTAATTAAAGGGGCATCTTTATTTCAACTTATATACGAGTAATCCATTCCCTTATAGCAGGGGTCTCTAAACTTGGCAACTTTAAGACTTGTGGATTTCAACTCCCAGAATTCCTCAGCAGGCAAAGCTGGCTGAGGAATTCTGGGAGTTGAAGTTCACAAGTCTTAAAGTTGTCAAGTTTGGAGACCCCTGACTTATAGTAATTGAGTGCCCCATTGATTGAAAACAATCTATGTTGTCTGTCTGCATGCCCTTGAAAGTTTTATTTAAGGTGATCTAACTCATCCTTCTAAAAACTTTGAGCATCTTATCAAGCCAACTCAATGCAAAATAGTTCCAAAGCTCCAATACTTCTCTTGTTGAAAAAGTTATTTTGTGGCCAGTAAGGAAGAGTGGAAACCAAAATGTCAAGGACACTTTTCAAACAGGGGGAGTCAAGTCACAGTGATGGCTGGAAGCTGACACTTCATCCTACCGTTGACTTTCATCTGCCGTTGACCTTCTTCTTTGCATCCTTTTTGCCTTAAAATCCACCATCTGACAGACTGTTCCTAGTTTACATCTTGTTAAGCTGACATATAGATTTTTTACTGTGTGAACCTATCTATTATGGTTTTGTCAGGGCCAGCTTATTATGGCTTCTTGAACAAATCAGATTTAAAAATGCTTGGTTTTATGTTATATTTCTATATCCCTGCTTTTGGAGCTCAGAGAGCCTGCTCCAGCTACCTAAGCCTTTTGTTTTCAGCATGAGTGTTGACCTAGGAGAAAATTGTTGTTGGAAAGTGTATCAATAGGACAGGGATGAAAGGGAAAAAAATAGACAGGCAAGGAAGGTTAAGCATGTCCTGCCAATGATCATCTTTCTATCTCTATCCAACAGCAGAATTTGGAGGGTTAAGAATTCTAGGCTTGTGTTGGAGCATGAAGTTCTGTCCTTAAAAGGATTGACAATCGAAGAGTCTGAATACTAAGTGAGTTCATGTTCAAGCTTTTTTTTTTTTAAAAAAAAAAGCACTTTTGCTTTATCTTTACAGCTCAGCTATTTCACAAATGAAGTTTTCGCTCTTTCGGTTATATTATATCTTCTTTTAACTGATATTGCCATTGCAGGAGAAACAAATGCTTAGTCCTACAGACTGCAGATTGGAATAAGGCATTTCTCCACTGACATCACTAAAAACTCTCTTCTTTCGATAGGCTTATTGCACTTGGGAACTTAGCATTTTCTAGGATCGTCAATAGCATTACAGCATGGGATTCTCTCACTGTTTTAGTAAAGAGGGAGAGAGAGAGAGAGAGAGAGAGAGAAATGATAGTGGTGAAGTCAGTCCAGGCAGAACTAGGACATAGTTGATGTATTACAGGTCATGATGTCACTGGCGGTTGGGTGGTATTTGTTCTTGTCATTCAGTGCCCTTGATTCCTTCCTAAGTGTCTCATAAAACAGATAATACATGCTTTCAGGGTGATTTACGCAAGGAAGACTACCTAGTAAAATATTTCCCTTGGACGTGATTCCGGTTCAAGGATCTATATAACCCCAGCTGCACATTTCAATGGAAAGCATAGAAGGTGTTGGTTATGTTGCGTGTGCAACTATAGCAGAAATGAGATAATTCATTGCAAGGACAAGATTTTCTTGTTACAGAAGGGTGCTTTCAGATAAGATTATGCGATGCTCCTATCCTGTTTCCTTCTTGGGATATTATAGAGATGGTGATTTAATTTGGAATCTACTTATTATTCCCCCTTACCTCCCTGTTTGTTGTCATTATAAGATTCAATGGTTGCGCAATGCCTTTTGCTTGATAATTGTAGGAACTATCATCTGAGAACACTTGCAGAAATGTTTGTTCTTCTTCCTTTGCCATTATTTCCAGCCAAGTTTCATTTATGCTTGGTATCCTAAAAGGTGCTGTGGGAATTAGTGGAAAGATCTCCCTCTACAGCAAACTGCCCCTGCATTTAAGCTGCACTACAAAAACATCAAGTGGTAGCTTGCCTAACGGTGGAACTGCTTATCAGCCATGAGACTGATGCTGAATATGTTAAAATAAGAAAGGATCAATCAAGGACAGTCTAAATACCTTAGTTCCCACTTGCAAATCAATGCATATAACCAAAGACGAACAGTTAATCTTTCTTGACCACTGGAACAGAGCTCACAAGTTTTTTTAAAAACTTATTTTTAATAAGCCAAGAACTAATTTATACCTTTGGAACAAATTGGTGGAAGGAAGGCTGAAAAGAAATCTTGTAGATAGGGCAGCAAGGGTTTGCTGAGTTTATGTTGGCAATTAAACAATACAGGAAGTATTTTTGTCTCTTCTTTGGCAGTGTTTTGATTATAAGTTAATCTCCTGAGATACTATGACTGCATTAAATGGTTAATGGGTACCTTAACACGTGTCCAAAGGACAATCAGTCTCTGATCATATAAAATCTGTGCAAAGAGAAGGGCAAATTGTTCAACCAGAGCATGCTGAGACTAAGAGCAAGGATGTCCAAGAACCTCTTCTCATTTGTCCGCTTGTTTGTGTTGTTACTTGGCTTTGTAACTATTTGTTTAGGAGCCTTTTGCATCTCTACAAATGCCTCTGCATGTAAGTGCAACAGTTTGCCGCTTGCATATTTTCTTCTACCATTAGGATTCTTTCTTCTCATTGCTGGGATCTTCTGGAGCACCTATCATGAAGCCAGCAAGCACAACAGCTTGTTCCACAGCATTATACATGGGAGTCCTAGACTTCAAGAAAGTCACATCACGACCATAGATAGGTATGTGTTGACTATTTCAGGGATTCAGCTGGTCCTGATGTACGCTTCTTTTCCATCTTAATTCTCTGCTTTGAGTTTGCTCCATTTAAGTTCTTGTTTTTTCTTCTTGGTAATGACTCACTAATTATACATGCTATAAACACAGCTCTTTCTTAAATGGTATCCCGGGAAGTTAATTGTCTCAAGATATGTATTGCTCTCTGATAATATCCAGTAATTGTTTATTATTTTTCCCCAGCCAGTTGTAAAAGGAATTCTCTTTACATATATGTAGTTGTTCAACAACATATTTAAAGTACCCTCAGTTTTCATTCATTTACTTTTATCTCATAATCTAGTAAAAAAAGATTACAAAATTTTATAACCATACTGAGAATCAGTTGTGTGTAGTATTAAGGCACCAGGCTATAAATGGAGAGACCATGAGTTGGAATGGAACACATATATATGTTACTGGTTGGTTTTCTACCTAACATTTAATGTTTGCATTTTGTTCTCCCTAAGTACCGGGGTCTGGGAAAACTACTCCCCACTGGCTTCCTCTAAGGGAGACTTTTCCTCAGCCTTAAATTCTCTAAATTTGTCAGTGCCATGATCCAACCCATCTAGGGAGAACTAGATTAAGAATGGGTGATTTATTCTGCTTTCTTTATATTTTCTAAAACTAATTTGATCCTTAATGAACTGCTTACTACACTTTATTAACCATTCTAGATCACATGCAGTGGTCTATCATGCAAAAAATCCTGTTTAGTGCTAGACACGGATGCCGCAAAACTAGATTCACTTTCCTACTTAGCCACTAGAGGACCTCAATTGAATAATCTGTTAGACCAGTTTCTCATTCTTGGCAATTTTATGATGTGTGGACTTTGACTCCCAGAATTCCCCAGTCAGAATTTTGGGAGTTGAAGTTCACACGTCCTAAAGTTGCCAAACTTTAGGATGTGTGAAACATGTATGAAACATGTGTGAAACAATGTTGTGAAACATTGGACATAGGCTATTCCTTCCAGTGGTTTTGAGCATGCTCAGTTATAAACTTTTAAAGAATAGCAGCATAACTATACTTAGTTTCACACCTTCTAAAAAGAATAATGTGTATCTTTGTCCGAGTTTCTGTGGTGGGGTCACTTGAAATCATGTAAGAAACATGCACTGTCATGAACTATTACTATCCTGATAACAAGTCTTGGACATTATATATTCTGAATTCAAATCAATCAAATGAATTCAAATGGGCCTCTGTGGCTCAGACTGGTAAGACAGTCTGTTATTAACACAGTTGCCTGCAATTACTGCAGGTTCTAGTCCCACCAGGCCCAAGGTTGACTCAGCCTTCCATCCTTTATAAGGTAGGTAAAATGAGGACCCAGATTGTTGGGGGCAATAAGTTGACTTTGTATATAAATATACAAATAGGATGAAGACTATTGCTAACATAGTGTAAGCTGCCCTGAGTCTTCGGAGAAGGGCGCAATATAAATGCAAATAAATAAAAAAAATCAGAGCGTTTAAGAATACTGTACAGGGCATACCTCAGTCCTATAGGTATTTATGGCTTCACAATATTTTTCCAAAAAGTCAAGAACACATTCTTTTTTTTAATCAGCTGATAGTTCCAACCATGTTCAGTACATGTTGAAGCGGTATGCAGTTGCCTGCTTATTCTCAGTTTAAAATCCTCACTTTCATATTCTGGGCCATTCTGCAACAAAATGGAGAGATTCACAATATATTTTTCTTATAGTCAAGCTGGTCTTCAGGCTGGCATGCCTTTTTAAAGGGCTACAGATACAAAAGTCATTTCTTATTCTGTTATGGTAACAGTGCCATAAACACTCACAATCGGCAAAGCAACAGCTCTATAAATATGACAGAGTGCAAACCTTGCTTAGATAACCAGAAAAATGTCACACTTTGGAAGACACCACAGCCTCATTAGGAAGTAAATTTAGGAACACTTTTAGACAGAATACACGTATGCAATTTTTGTTCAAATACCAGGGGAATTAATGGAAGACTAGCACATAAACTATTTGGTATTAATCAAGTTCATTTTTCCTCAGATGTGCCTCATATAATATTACCATTACAGAATACAGCTAGTCCTCGACTTACGACCAAATTGAGCCCCAAAATTTCTGTTGTTAAGTGCAACAGTTGTTAAGTGAATTTTGCTCCATTTTACAACCTTTCTTGCCACAATTGTTAAGCGAATCACTGCAGTTGTTAAGTTAGTGACATGGTTTTTAAGTGGATCTGTGTTCCCCACTAACTTTGCTTGTCAGAAGGTGGCAAAGGGACTCTGGGACTGTCATAATTGTGAGTCAGTTGCCAAGCATATGAATTTTGATCATTTAACCACAATGCTGGATGCTGCAATAGTCATAAGTGAAAAATGGTCATAAATCACTTTTTCAGTGCTGTTGTAACTTTGAACAATCACTAAATGAACTGTTGTAAATCGAGGACTACACCAACATCCTGAAAGGAAAAATGTTGTTCATAGGAAAAGCTTACCCCTGAGGTGAGATTGGCTCCCACTTCCTGAGTTTTCATAAGAGCCTTAAGACCTGGTTCTGCCATATGGCTTGGGGACCCAATGGGAGCAGTTCTTACTGGAAGTGGTTGAAAAATTAAAACAATCCGACATCTCTACACCCCTCCCCCTCAATCCGGCATGTCTGGTTCCCTCCTTTCCCATCTCGTGTTAATGCTTTTATTTTTAATGATTTAATTTGTGTATTTCTATGAGTGTTGATTTTAATGTTTTTTTTTAAATGTTTTAAATGTTTTTTTCTATAAGCCATCCAGAGCCATTGACTACAAGATGGCTGGCAAATAATAAATGAACAAACAAGTAAACGAACAGAAGAGTTGTGATGCTTGTAAGGCAAAATAACTATCCAAACCTCTCTTTTCCCAATTTTCTCAGAACGTCACTATCTGAAAGATATTTTTTTGTTCTTGAGGTAATGAAATGATTCAGAGGGTAGGAAGGGTTATTGTAAAGAGTAAACAAACAAAAAAAACCCCCAAGTTTGTATAATTTATAAACCAATATGGGATAATTTTTAATACCACCTTTTAAATAATGTGTGTTTCTTGTCTTGGCTGTCTTTTGCAGGCCTGATTTCTACCCGCCCTCTTATGAAGCCAGCACTGCTCTGGGAAAGCAGACTTTCTCACTGCCAGCCTGCTCACTGGAGCCGAAGAGCTATGCTTATAACATACCTCCACCTTTGTACACAGAAAGCCGCTTTGAATTCATTGAAGAAATTGGTGCTCAGGAACAGCAGCCACCTTCCTATGAAGCCTCTGTGCAGCAACAAGCCACAGGGAATGACCCAACATTTGGAGAGGCTTCTCACACACTTCAACCATAGAGCAACTGCTAAAAAGATGGGCTGTCGAAGGACTGGAGAAGATAAGCCGTATCTGTTCTTCTGGGACATAGCCAATGTTTAGACATTGTGTGTAAAGCCTTGGTGAGGAGGTGCGGAAAGGACAGTGCGGTTCCATCACCAGGCACTGGGCACAGATGAAGGAGCATTCAGTGGCTGGCAATCACTGAGCACTGAGCACAGATGAGGGAGCATTCAGTGGCATTCAGAAAGTGTCTTTGTGACCTGGAATAAGCCAGTGTTGCTGGTTTTAGGAATGATGATGAATTCAGCCCAACATTGTTGGTTGATGGATGGAAACAACTGGGTCTTCTTGAAGATCTTATGATAGTTCTATTCTGCCTCTATTAAGCAATGCTTGCAATAGCACGCACAATCTTCTGAATAGCAGCAGGCATGGCAAGAGGCAATGAGTAAATGAAGAAATTTAAAGCTTCAACTTAGCAATGAACATGGGAAATATAGATACAGCAAAGCAAGGTCAGTTACATTCGCTTTCGTCAACTCAAATGTGTTTCACGTGCATTTGACTTCAACTTCCATACTCTTGTCAGACATGCACAGTCTTTCGGGAACTGAAGTTCAACACATCAGAAGAGCACCAGACTGGAGAAGGTTATGTTACTGTAAATATCCTATTCTTGGCATTCATAAGGGAGATGAAAGGCACTTTCCAAAATTAAACTCCTAAACTCTTTTAGTGTTCTGTAAGCTTTCCTCTGTACCAAGAGATGAACAGGTCCAGCTAAAACGACTAAAGACTAAGGACTTGGTTTACCAGCTCCTATTCTCCAGTTTGAGTATAAAAAACGAAAAAAACTTGATTTAAACTTCTACCATTTCAGTGAAATTGGATTTAAACAACTTATCCGAGTTGTAGTTTGGCCCTGCTTTGTTTTTTCCATGTTTAAATTATTGTGATACTATAGTGCAGTATCTGGGATACAGGAAACTAAGTTACAATGGAGCCCGCAGTCACGCAAAAAATATGAAGACAAAGCATACTTTGGATAAAATAGATTGTGTTCTTAATTCAATATTTATTCTTTCTAAAAAGAGTAATTGTATCAATATTGCAATTAATTATTTTTCATTATGTACCCCTATTTAATCAACTTCACTACCGCTCATTACTTTTGAGGGGTGGGAATCTCTTAGCACAACAGATAGCCCATTGAAAAAATAGCCAACTCAATGTTAGAGGTTTAGACAATTGCAGTAAGGTAATTAGCATTGGAATGTCTTCCATACATATACATTTTTAAAATACCTTGGAATTTTAGCATCAATTCTTTTTGTTATCCATTAGCACTACAGGCTGAAATCTAATGAATTACTTAATAGTTGACATTTCTTGGTTATAGTAACTTTTTTTATTGTGTTTTGGGGCTAACCAGTTTACATTGTTTAATGCTGCATTGTAGTTTTCTTGTAATAAAGTTTTATAATGAAATACATTTTGAGAAACAATTAGCAATTATTGGCGGGGAGAATAAATGTGCATTTGTTTCCATCATACAGAAGAAAGAAGGAAGTTTCTTGGTAAATTCCTCCATTGCTCCTTTGTACTATGCAACAATCAAGTCTTGAGCTTGTTTATGGCACCCACTATTCTGTACTGAATTCCAAAATAGGGACATTTCCCCCCCCCTTTCTTTAGGTCAGAAAACAAAATCCCAATTCTCATTTCATGGTAAATACAAAAGTATCTGCCTATCAAGGTATTTAGGAAAAATCTAATACTTTAGGGCAGGGGTCTCCAACCTTGGTCCCTTTAAGACTTGTGGACTTTCAACTCCCAGAACTCTGGGAGTTGAAATCCACAAGTCTTAAAGGGACCAAGGTTGGAGACCCCTGCTTTAGGGCTCTGCCTTATCTTTATGGTAATCTACATGAGCAAAGTAATTTTGTGAATCCGTATTCAGTATTAACTTAGCTCCTATTTTCATGACAAGTTTAAGATGGTACAGCACTTCTTTTAATGAAGTGATTTATCACATATGAAGGATAGTAATCAAATATTCTTTCTGCAAGTGAAAAGAACTCACTTCCAAGTGAAATCTTGTTCTGTGATCTAAAGCAGGGGTCTCCAACCTTGGTCCCTTTAAGACTTGTCGACTTCAACTCCCAGAATCCCTCAGGCAGCAAAGCTGGCTGAGGAACTCTGGGAGTTGAAGTCCACAAGTCTTAAAGGGACCAAGTTTGGAGAGCCCTGATCTAAAGTATCAGTTTGGAACTAATTCAGAGGACAACAAATACACCAGGGAGCTGGAAATGATGTTTTGGGGAGAGAAACTATGGAAACTGGATGTGGTTAACTTTAGAAAGGAAAAAAAAAATGAATTGAGCTCAACATAACAATAGAGTTGGAAGGGACCTTGGAGGTCTTCTAATCCAACTTCCTGCTCAAGCAGAGGCCCTATAGAATTCTGGACAAATGGCTGTCCAATCTCTTTTTTAAAAAAACTCCAGTGATGGAGCACCCACAACTTCTGAAGGCAAGCTGTTCCACTGATTAATTGTTGTCACTGTTGTGAAATGTCTCCTAATTTCTAGGTTGGTTCTCATCTTGATTAGTTTCCAGCCTTTCTTGCCCTGCCTTCAGGTGCTTTGGAGAATAGGCTGACCCTCCCCCCTTCTTTTTGGCAGCCCCTCAAATATTGAAACACTGCTATCATGCCACCCTAATCCTTCTTTTCGTGCAACTAGACATTCCCAATTCCTGCAAGCACTAAGCCACTCCTAATCATCTTTGTTCTCTCCTCTGCACTCTTTCTAGAGTCTCAACACCTTTTTTATATCACAGCAACCAAACTTCACTCATGGACAAGTCCTTGTAGCTTTCTTGGCAGCAAACCAGATGTCGTTTTCTTCTGTCTTCTGGATGGTTTTGCAATTTCACAATCTAGCCTAGGGGTCGCCAACCTTAGTAACTTTAAGGTTTGTGGACTTCAACTCCCAGAGTTCCTCAGTCAGCAAAGCTGGCTGAGGAACTCTGGGAGTTGAAGTCCACAAGCCTTAAAGTTACTAAGGTCGGAGACCCCTGATCTAGCCTACAGCCTTGAGATTTCCCTGAATTTAAAAAACTGCTGCCATCTGCTGATATGGAGGCCATGTGTTTGTAACAAAATAAAAAGAAAAGTTAACACATCTCCAATCCTTTTCCATGGATTGGCTCTAATCAGTATCAAAGACTTCAAAACCCATGACAATATGTATGCGTTTTAATTCAGAAGTTGTATTTCATTTACAAAGATTTCTTAAATTGTGCTCAGCTTTTAGCTCACTCCATATACAGTAAATCCTCCAGCAAATCTTTATATCACTTATGAAAGGCCAGCACGAAATAAACCAAACTAGCTACTTGTTGCTGTGGGCAGCCAAAGGATTATATGCTTTGTAATGTTATATAAAACAGAACAAAAGTATTTGACTTACAAAAAAAATCTGTTTAATAATACTGCAATAAAACACTGTGCAAAGATAAATCAGTGCCTCGTTTACCTAGACACAGCTTTAAAAAAAACAAAACTGTTGCATTGGAGCAAGCTGTTTTCCATCAGCGATTTCATGCAAGGCAAATAGGACACAGCAGTTTATTAAATGTCATAGTAAGTTTTGAAAAATATCAAAAGAATCCAAGCCAGCTACTTAAAATACCGCAGCATTCAAGATTGCACTAGAAATGAAGGTTTGCCGCTGCATACCAGGCTATGAACATTTGATTCCAGATTTTACAAAAGCTGTTGTAATGACACAGTCACACCTCAGCTTCCCAAGAAGAAAAAATATTTGAATTAGTGACAAGTTTTATGTCGCAGTTTTGTGCTATGGATGGAGCCATGTTCATATTTTACAGCAGGGTTAGCCAAACTTGGCAACTTTTAAGACTTATGGATTTCAACTCGCAGAATTCCCCAGTCAGCATTCTGGGAGTTGAAGTCCACAAATCTTAAAGTTGCCATCACCAAAGTTGGACACCCTTATTTTACAAACTCAAAAAACATTTTCCATAGCCCAACATTCACTGAGCAAGCCTCCTTCCTCTGCCATATTCCCCTTTTAGTAAGACATTGGGCAAGCTTTTCATTAAATGAACTAGGCAAATATTTCTAAAACTTCTACTACAGTTTTGCTAACCACCTAGATGGTGTTTTAGTTGGGAAAATTTCCCTCTTCAGCTCCATACACTTTCATGCACCGAAGCCTTGTCTCTTGATTAAATTACTTGGAAAATGGAATTGTAATTCCTTTGTCCAGAGTTATGCAAAACAGCACATTTTAATTCTAATGTTTCCACTGTCTTCCTGCTTTCCTTTTTTAGCTCTCTTCTACCATTTGAGGTTTTACTGCAGGGGTGCCCAAATTTGGCTCCTTCAAGACATGTGGACTTTAACTCATAGAATTCCCTAGCTAGCATGGGGAATTCTGGGAATTGACATCTACAAGCCTTAAAGTTGCCAAGGTTGGGCACCCTTGTTTTAGATTTTTTTTTAAAAACCCAGATTTTCTTCTGCTTTAGTTTAAAAGGATCCTAAATTCCATTTTCAAGGTTGAGGAAATTATCTGCTGTAAAGGAGTGATGGTTTTTTAAAAATTGTTTCTGATGTAATGTTTCAGAGATATTGATAAGGGGTATATAGAAGCAGGAATCTTACACTTCCAACATGCCAGAACATTTAAATATTTTGATGTTATGCGAGGATGGATTCAGTAGCAGAATCCTAGTTGTCGAGTCATATTCTCATACAAAACAATTAAACTACACTATGGATCTCCAACCACGGTATGTAAGGGCATACAGTCCTTAAAAGACAGATTATGTTGCTTATGTCACTTCCAACTTTCTGAATTATGATTATAAATCGGTGCATGACAATGGAACACACCACACAGACTCATTTCCTTCACCTTATCCAAATTCATATGTTTGTGGAGTTCTTGGTCCTCTCTGTTTGCTTGCAGATATTTCATTACCCAACTAGATAACATTATCATCACCATCATCCTCATCAGTGAATGTGGGTTTTCTGCCTGTTCATATATAAGTAATTTGCCCTGTTCATATATAAGTAACTTGCCCTGCCAGGGTTGGTGGGGATGTGGTTTTCTGCTTGGTATTTACTTGATTAGGATATTGTTTTCTGCTGGATTGTTTGTCTGGTGTTAATGCCTGTTTATCTGGGTACTGGCTGTGGGAGAGGAATGGTTTCCTTTTTAGCTTTACTGTCTCTTCTACTGTCTCTGGTGTTTGGTGTTTGGTTTAAAAAAATGTTAGCTGATCCATCTGTTAAAACTCTGCTGTAATAATTAGCCCTTTTAAAAAGTGGGACATAAATATATCTTGAAAGGTATTTTTAAAAGGTTTTGAATTAAATTAATTTTAATTAAGTATTTGTGTATGAGAGAGCGATAGTGAACATGCACACAAGAGTGAGAGGGAAATATCCTAAAGATTTACTTCTAAAAAGAGAAACTGATAACAAAAGGAGAGGGATCATTGTCAAGAGAGCTCCACAGTAGGAGATAAATCCAGAATACAAATCTAATTGCAAAAAGGTATTTTCCTTAAACTGAAGCTGCATAGAGCTGAATCAGAGTAGGAAAAAGTGGTTGAAGAAATACTGTAAGTAGAAAAAAGCAGTCCCATTTTTAAGCTACAAGCAGAGAGACCACACACACAAACCAGTTATGCTGGCGATGGTGTTTATGAATAACAGCAGACAGGAACAAAACATGAAAGCTGTTTGCCAAACAGATTGCTGCAAGGTAACTTCTCATTTTTCCATTTAAATACGTAAGATTTAGTTACATAAAGTGTGTATAAATGTAGCAGCTGGTGCATAAAAATGTAGTCATTAGTCTTAAAAATTGAGCTGAGAAATTAGAAGTGGCAGTTGCCAGTATGCTTTGAAAAAGATAATCAGCTAACTAAAATCTCAGGATAAAGCTGCAGAATTAGGCATATTTATGGAAGATTACACTTTTTTTGACACTCAGGGGGACCTATTTCCAAATAAACCTGCTGGGCTACATATTTGTAACCTCATTGATTAGAATAGCCCCACCTGCAGATTCTGCTCATAAGCTGCACCCCTTGGATTCAATGGCTATGGTCACACAACATGAACCTACTCATCATTAACTCATCGTTTACTTAATAAATCCAAATTTGTAGAAATCACTGAACCATAAATTAACCACACAGACAAGAGTCACAAAGCCCTAGGGTCACTAGGCTAAAATGTGATTGGCTAGTTTGTGGTTCACTGCATTACACAAATGCTTTGTAACAGCCCAAAGAAAGGATAAAATTGCTGATATTCTAGTTCACGGATGTCAAACTTACTGCGTCATGTTGCCATCATGTGATGCTTTTCCCATTTGTGGAGCTGGAGTGGGGGTGGCCTGCACGTGACGCATCTGGCCCGTGAACCGCCAGTTTGACACCCCTGTTCTAGGTTGTTCCACACTCTGAGACTTCAACTATCTAAAATAAGAGCCCTATTATATTTTAATTCAAAATCAATCCATCATAACTCCCAGATGGGTTTAGAAAATAAGGTAACCTAAGAATAATATTTTGTTTTTGAGCTCCTAAAAATGTTCTTGACTATCATAAGAGTGCTTTCTTTTGAAATTATGATGGGAGATTCATAAAACACTATTATCAAAAATCTATGTTTTTCAGCCAGCTCTAGCTAAGGAAACATGTATGCAAATGCAAATGCAAAACACAGGAATCTTTTTTTTTATCATCTCTTATAAATAAATCTTGACATTGTTCAGAGAGAGCCCTGGTTTTAATTATTTGCATCACAAGAAGATGCTGAAGCTATAAGAGACAAGTGCACATTTTTCTTAATAATGAAACTCAAAATAAATTTTGTCCATCCACCTCCCTCCCAACTGCCCCCAAGCCCTTAAGCTAATATAAGGCACAAAGAACTGGTGTGTTTGAGCAATGTCTTCATTCTTCCTTGTCCTCCCGAGTTTGGCCCTGAGTCAGCAATTCTCCTTCAGGTGATGACAGTAGGACCCTTACGACCTGTCCTCTCATGAATCTGAGATATTTTCAGTGCAATGGCAATGAGCGGACTCAAAACTGCCTAGAGAAAAGAGAAAGAAAAGATACTTTGAAGAAAACAAATTTGAATACAGAAATCAGTGGTTTATGTATCAAAAAGGAAGAAGTTATTAAGGCCCATCAACATATGCATATATTAAGTCTTCCGACTCCACCAATACGTTTCCATAAACTAACATGTCTTTCAAAATTCATGTTTAAAGTAGAAAAGGAATTGGATATTAAAAATACCAAAAATAGTATGTGACTAAAACGTTCATGATGTTAATTGGAAAGAAGATATTATTTTTTTTCAGTGAGGAAAAATGGGTATTTTCAAGAACAAGGTGGAAATGTTGAACTAATTTAAACATTTAGCATTATTTACAGATTGAAAATCATTTTGTTCATTTATCTGAGTTGATGTGTTCAGCAACTGCTGGTCAAGGAAAGATCGGAATAGTTGGACCAGATGCAGCTGCTCAAAAGTTCTCTTTGCCACAGCCTCCACCTACTCATCCAGGAGAGACTCCATATTTGTATTTACTCCTTCGAAGAAGTACAGGAATCAAGAGCAATTTCAGGTGCTACCTGCTTGGTACCTGAAAGCCTCTGTAGAAAAATAATTCTGTCTTGCTAGGATACAATCTGGTCTATCCCCACCCACTCTTTCATAGATCCAGGCACTGAGTCAAGACATCCACTATATCTCCAATGACCTCGGATGAGAGATATGTCATTGGTTATCATCAGTATATTAATTTTTTGGGGTGCCTTGGAGTCAGTGTTGACTCTTGGCAAGTGCATGGACAATTTTGGGGGGCAAGATTTGAGATGTGATTCACTATTGCCTCCTTCCAAGAGTTGAGAAAAAGAGAGCGATTGGCGCAAAGTTACCCAGTTAGGTTCATACTTAATGCAGGACTAGGATTCTGGGCGTCCTGGTTACCACCCTGATCCTTAGTCACTACAACAAATTTACTCTCTGTATTTGATCACCTCAAACCCAGGGTTGTAGATTTAGATGTTAAAGAAAACTGAAATGTCCAAAAGTTCAAACTCTCCCATGAATGCCTAATTTAAAATTTTGCTAACCAGAGAGAATGACTTAAAAATACAGAGTACAAATTTTCAGCATTCCATCAGACAAATCAAATACTTAAATGAAAAATTATCTTGGAAAATTCTGCTTTTATGCTTTTATGACTTTGTGAACTTTACTGTGGATGGGGAAATGATACAACAGAGGAAGTGCTTACTTAATGTCTAATGTCAGAGGTAATATTTCACTCTTATCCATTGATTAAAAAAATCAATACTGTACTAACACCAAGTCTAACCCAACAAACAAATCCCACAAATTCTATATCACAACTTTGATATGATTTTAATGTTCCTGTACTAACTAGCTGAACTTTTTATGTGTGAGAAAATCACATAATGGTTTTAGAAACGTCCCTTTTAAACTGAAAACCCAGAAAGTTTTTGGCTGAAATCAATCAGCTTATCATAAATAAGACAGGAATCATTTATATTAGCCTAAACACTGCTCTATAATACAATGCATTATGAAAATAGGAACTTGTTTAATTCATTGCATTTTTAATTGTATGCGATTCAAGTAATTCGAAGATTTGTTACACAAAAAGTGACATCATTTTAAGGGTGGAGGACATGTTGTTTTAATATATATCTGAAATGTTATTCTCTTCTGCTCCCAGCAAAACTCTGCATACCTTTTTTCTGAAAAATGAAAACGATCAACTAAAAAACTGATACGCGATGAGCTAGGAAGATAACTAGATATTTCTTTCCAGCCCATCACATATCTATTTAATAGATAAATAACTATTTATCTTTCTTTATAACTTGCTTTTTTTCCAGTACTCTTATATCTGTAACTTAATATTACAAAAACAATGTGCTTTCTAAGATATCTCAGAGCCACAAGCACTACGAGGCTCAGGACAGGTTATTTTTCTTATAAGGGATCAAATGGGAATTTGGTCCTGTAAAAATCCAGGAGTAGAGTAGTTAATTATACATTCATTAGAAAATAATAATAATGCTGAGCATGAATGGGGTTGGTCTTTCAATTTTTGAGAAATTATTGAGGATTCTATCTTAAAATGTCGGCTTAGTCTCTAAGCATCATCTTCATGCAAGGAAGAAGGGGAAACTGGTAATAGATAAGTAGATGGATAGATAAGATAGAGGACAGACAGACAGAAAGACGGATGGAACAGAGTACAAGGCAAAACTATGACCATAGTCCAAAATGCAAACTCCATTTTTGCTTCAATAAAATACTTGTTTAACTGAAGTTAGCTAATTTTTTCTAAAATTAATGTTCTTCAACTGAATCACCTGTACAGATCCTGCCCTCAGTGTATTTCTGTTCAGTTCACTAATTTCTCTTCTGCTAACCATCTAGTTTTCTAATCTCTACCCGTCAACCCAGGACCACCTCTGCCAGCCATTTCACTCATGATTCACCTGCTCTCTCCAATCACCCCACTCTTCCCTTCTCTCCTCAATAATTTACTCAGCACTTTAGAAAAACAAAATTGCCATCCAATTTTACATCATCCTATGGCTGCTTCAGGTCTGAACAATGCTCAATTAGTGCACCATCAAAGCTGACAGCAGCCAGAGCATAGGAAAACTCAAAGAAGTAATGCAAGATAGGTAGATGTGGAGAGACCTGGCCCATAAAAGAGTTAGAGAACACTGAATGGATAACCCATCAATCATCAGTTATTGCAATGTAAAATAGTGCCTTCTCCTGCATTCTTGGAGGTTTCTAGCTAAGATGCGTCAGGACAGCTACTGCCAGAGTACATTTCATTAAAAAGAACCATATTTTTTTCTCCTTTTGTTTCAGGGGGCAACTGGATTTATGCTGTACTTCACCTTACAGCCACTTGCACTTTGCAGTATGCATTATCAAGCAATGCATTTTTTGCACGCACTGTTCTGAAAATTCACAGAATGTAAATGGAGAATAAACACACTTGCTGGATTCTGTATGTGAAATGGCACTACTTGTGAATTGAGACGATTCTTGCCAGGTAGATCACAAGGATTCACTTAAGGCAGTGATGGCTTACTTTTTACTGTTGTGGGCCAAAAGCGTGGGGAGCGTGTGCCCACACCCATAATGCAATGCCCCTTGTGTGCCCCGCCCCTGCACATGCAACCCCCCCATGCTCCCCTGTACATGCACGCACATCCCCATGTGACCCCCCTGTGCATGCTTGTGCGTCTCCCACATGCTCCCCGCCCCCACGCCAGAGATCTGAAAATCAGCTGGCCAGGGGGAGATGTGCACACATGCGTGGTGGAGCTGAGCTGGGCAACAGCTCGCGTGCCTGCAGAGGGCTCCGCATGCCACCTGTGGCACACATGCCATAGGTTCGCCATCATGGACTTAAAGCAAGGTGACTTTACTTCGAAATATACGATTACTCCTGCCTCCTTGTTAAGGGGCAAAATAGCAGAGATCTAGCTAGGTGTTTCGTTAATGTTATGGGACATTCCAAAGAATATAACCAATGGTGCTGTTACTATTTATCAAGAATCTTATTTTATTAATCATGCAAATTATATCACCTCTATTTCACTAAATAAAAAAAGAAGTTTGGGTCTTCATATCTGTTTCTGCCAAAACAGTATTTTCCTACCTGGGTTCTCCAAATGTGTTTGATGTCTTTCCTCACTAGCTGGAACTGATTTTTATAGTACTTTTTTTTTAAAGAAAGGAACACTTTCTTTGTTTCAGATTGTGCATATGGTTACACTGTAGAAAACACCGATAGCTGAGTGACACTATCTTGTGTAAGAGGAAATGGAAAAGCTTCCTGTTGCTAAGGGGTGTTTAAAAAAAAGTCAACATGGCAGCCATGATCATACAATTGAAGGTCTACCTGATTTTATGCCTGCTACACATATCAAACGGGGTATTGGGCATTGATTGCACTACCACAGCTGCCATCTTTACTTTTTTTCCATATGCTGCCAAAACCCCTCTTGTTATTGTTCTTCCAGAGCCAAACAACATTTTTTCATAAGCCACCAACTTTTCCATAGCAAAATTGCTGTTGCTAGGAAAATATTATTCAGGAATGTTCTGCTAAGACAGTTTTAAATGCTACTATCTGACTCTTCTTGCATAAAGTAAGAACAAACGTATTTTTTTTATTAAACATTACAATTACAAAGATAAAACTAATAGAAATTAAAAAAAACCCACTAAAACCAGAGATTCAACCGGTTCTTTCTGGATCGTGCAAACCGGTAGCGGCGACTACAGGAGGCTCCGTCCACCCAACTACTGCGCATGAGCAGAAGGCCATGCACATGCGCAGAAGTGAAGCACACACTCACATTTGCCAACCAGTAGGGAAGGTAAGTGAATCCCACCTCTGGCTAAAACAATAAAAAAAGATAGCAAATGCAGAGAAATAAAAGTAAAAAAGAAAGAATAAGAACACAGTAAAAGAAAAGAAATATATAAAGAAATGACTTCCCCCTTCCTTGGAACAAGTCTAAACAATTTGTTAACTTATCACCCTCTCTTAAAGTACAACAAATTACCTCTTCTGGCCATATCTCATCTCTTATCTATAAATAAAGGACGGAAATATAAGTTTGTAAATATATAATCCAGTCAAGTACAACAAATTATATCTAAAAATAGTTCAGATATTGATTTGAAATGTGCAATAATTATTTTATTATTCTGTTCACCTTTTCATCTGCAGCTAGTTGGGAACCACATGATACAAATGAATTTAGCACAGTCATAGTTTCAGTTGATAAAGAAATAAAATCAAATTATAAGAGTACATAGAAGTTCAAGGTTCAATTTATTATAACTATCTAATAAAAGCCATGCAAAGGTTATGGCTGTTGAATAGTAATATGACAAGCAGGGGCACTTTTTCAACTAATTATCAAGAATGATACACATGATTTCCAATTCTGTTGTACTCAGACTGCTTGTTATTCCAGTTATAAAGTGAAATAAAGGTTTTGTTCACAAAATTATGGTTTGTGGTAAGCAGGTATTTGGTCTGGTATCCCAGCAACTTCTAGAGTAGCCAATATTTTAACATTGATATGTTAAAACAGGGGTCTCCAACCTTGGTCCCTTTAAGATTTGTGGACTTCAACTCCCAGAGTCCCTCAGCCAGCAAAGCCAGCAAAGCAAAGCTGGCTGAGGAATTCTGGGAGTTGAAGTCCACAAGTCTTAAAGGGACCAAGGTTGGAGACCCCTGTGTTAAAACAATGGCTTGATTTGAGGAATCTTTTGTTCTACCCATCTCATATTTTCTGCCTCTCAGGATCAAAAATACCCAGGTGATCAGCCCATCTGGGTTCCACTTAAGATTCCTGAGTTTGTGTTAAAAGGCCAGGAGAAATATAATTACAAAGCCAAGTTTAGTATCTGGAGGCAGATATTATAACAAGACCGGATGAAATAAGTAAATTAACTTACGTATATCTAATCTTGGGGAAGAACTATGGACAAAGCATTTTGCCTTAAGTGCTTTGAACCATGTTCTTCCTTCGGATGGCACATTAATAATCTATTAATATTAGTTATGTAATAAGCGTGTGATATACATATATTTAACCTGTAATTGGAGAGACATAAAAGCACCAAATTCAATTGGCTTACCTAAACTCAAGCATATAGGCCATGATAGACTAGGAGCCTGAAGCCTTCCATATGATGTTCAGTAATGATCTCATTATATAGATAATCCTCAATGTACAATTGTAATTGAGCCTGGAATGATATTCGTAAATTCTTGCAGTCATTAAGCCAGTCACAATGTGACCGTGTCTGATTTAACAACCTCTTCTGCATTGGTTGTTAAGTGTGTGCAATGGTTGTCAAGTAAATTCCTTTTATTCAGTGGAATTGTTTTTGGCCAAAACTAGAAGTAAACACTGGAAACTGGTTAAAAAAAACGTAAAAAATCATGGTCATTTGACCCTGGGATATGCAGAGGTGGGTTTCAGCAAGTTCTGACCAGTTCTGGAGAACCAATAGTGGAAATTTTGAGTAGTTCGGAGAACCAGTAGTAAAAATTCTGATTGGCCCTGCCCCCATCTATTCTCTGCCTCCCAAGTCCCAGCTGATCAGGAGGAAATGGGGATTTTGCAGTAACCTTCCCCTGGATTGGGGAGGGAATGGAGATTTTACAGTATCCTTCCCCTGCCACACCCACCAAGCCATACCATGCCCACCAAGCCACACCCACAGTACCAGTAGTAAAAAAATTTGAAACCCACCACTGGGGATATGGCAAGTGGCTTCCTGTTGCCTTTCGGGTGCATTTCAAGGTTTTGGTTACCACCTTTAAAGCGCTCCATGGCTTGGGACCTGGGTACTTACGGGACCGCCTGCTGTTACCTCATGCCTCCCACCGACCCGTACGCTCCCATAGAGAGGGCCTTCTCAGGGTGCCGTCCGCCAGACAATGTCGGCTGGCGGCCCCCAGGGGAAGATCCTTCTCTGTGGGGGCCCCTACTCTTTGGAACGAACTTCCCCCTGGTTTACGACAAATACCTGACCTTCGGACTTTTCGCCACGAACTGAAAACATATTTGTTTGTTCGTGCGGGGCTTTCTTAATCGTTTAGTTTATAATTTTAAATTTTTAGTTTTAACTGGGGTTTTTAGATGTTAATTATTTTAATTTCGGCCACACTGTGTAATAAGTTTTTTAATTTATTTTTTAATTGTATATTGTCTCTTTTTATCTTGGCTGTACACCGCCCTGAGTCCTTCGGGAGAAGGGCGGTTTATAAATCTAATAAAATAATAATAAAATAAAATAAATAATAAATACAACAGCTGCCAAGCACCCAAAATGTAATCATATGATCCAGGGGTGGGTGAGTTTGTAAGCCATTAGAACTTCAAAATCAGATTGTAACTTTTTGGGGGAAGTCTGTAATTTTGAATGATCACTAAGCAACCAATCATTAAGCAAAGACTACTGCATGACACGAACATCTAAGAGTTACAGTTCAACAACATCTAGAAGACCAATCTCCATGGGTGACAAGGAGAAGACTTTTACAACTTGAAGTCTGCCAGACTTTTACATCTTGAAGTCTGCCAGTCCAGGAGGACTACAGCTCCTAGCATCCTGGAGAGCACTACGAATGGCCATAGGATTGTCATCCACCAATGTATCACCAAATACCTCAAAGTCATCTAGAGTTCAGGTTTTAGCTTATTCCCCATAACATTCCCCCATAGCTTATTCCCCATAACATTCCCCATAGCTTATTCCCCACAACATTTCTGTGGTAAAACAGTTGCCTTGTCTACTGCGCCAGACAGTAACTTCTATCAAATCTGTAAATGAAAACTGAGCAAAAATCTCCAAAAAGTAAAATGTGTCTTTTGCCTTTGTGATATAAGGCACTATTAAATCTTGGGTGTCAAACTCACGGTGTCACTTTGCTATCACGTGATGTTTCACGACGTTTTCCTCCTTTGCAGAGCTAGGATGAGTGTGGCCTGCACATGATGCATACGGCCCGCAGGCCGCCAGTTTGATACTCCTGGCCTGTACAGTGACTGTGAATTTCATGAAGGCCGTGGATTAAAGGGAAAATAAAACCTTATTGGAATTATATACTCTGTATATTGATGCCTTTCATTTTAGCCATGTTCAAATTTGAGAAGTGAATTTGCTTTTCTGATTAAATCATTTGATCTTTCACACTGCAAAATCATCTTGTAATTTACATAACCATCCCATATGTTCGCCATAAACTTAACTACGGTCACTATAAATTGTGTTCGTTCAAAAGCAGCTGTAGACACCAACCATCCCATGAGGGCAGATGAATTTGGCAGCTAAACTCATGACTCAACTGCGATGTTATACAAATGCCTTTGGGGGGAGGACAGAATTTCATTTTGTAGTAGTGAAACTCGGCTGAGGTTGAGAGCCATCTGTTTCCCCACTGGAAAGAACGCCCGCCTCGTCCTTCTTCCAGATTTCTGAATATTAAACGCAGAATTTTTAAGGCAGGGTTTTCAAGCATTTTCAGCTCAGCCTTTTTCAACTTCAGATCCACAGAAGGTTAGCCATGGCATATTTTTTTTTGCAGGAAACAAAATCAGCCCTAACCTTTTCATTGCATCTTAAAAAAAGTGGCAGAATTACAGTCAGGTTAACTTGACCTCTCAGTTTCACCTTCTCTTCTAAATGTAGGAGATGAACAGGTATAAGTTTCTTGAAGTTTATAAATTTTATTTTAGTTTCCTCCTTACTAATTGATTTCACTTCCTTTTTGCGTGGAAAGACTTTCTGCTCCAGGATCGAGAACACCTTAGACAAGGTACTGGCTAAACCAGGGGTGTTAAGCTCAAGGCCTGGAGGCTGGATGCGGCCCAAGGGGTACTTAGATCTGGCCTGCGGGGCCGTCTGGAAACAGTGAAGAAGCGGCGCGCAGTGCTTCTGCCAGCAAAAACGGGCTCTCGAGCTCCGTTTTCGGCTGCCACAGCCTCCTACAACCCTCTGCCAGTGAAAATGGAGCTCAGGTGGGATGCACATGTCCCTCCCGAGCTCCGTTTTCACTGGCAGAGGGTTGCAGGAACCGTGGCAACTGAAAACAGAGCCTGGGAGCCCGTTTTTTTTTTATTTCATTTTGTCACAACAGTATACACAAACATTGTCATAAAAAAAAACATATCATGAAGAATATATATATATATAAGTAAAGAATATGCATCAGCTATATTAATTTAATATAATGAAGGGAACAATAGGACAGAAACGGTAGGCACTTTTGTGCTCTTATGCATGTCCCTTATAGTCCTCTTAGGAATGGGGTGAGGTCAATAGTAGACAGTTTTTGGTTGAAGATTTTGGGATTTTTCACTGGCAGAGTGCTCGGGCCACTACAGGAGCCCCTGACAGGAGTGACGTTGAGTTGGCAACATCCACCCTGGCCATTTTCCCACCGCTCCCCAAGGTCAAACACAATCCTGATGAAACGAAATCGAGTTTGACACCCCTGGGATAAACAATGGCTTTTTGGACGAAAGCACTGATTGTCTTCAGCTTTCAAAAATTGGAAGGAATAAAGCACAATAGCTCTAACCAAAGTTGAGAGTCAGAACTTAGGTGGTCCTTCTTCTTTTTTTAGTTAATTCCCTTCTGTCCAAAATTTCTTCACAATGCAAACCAATCAGATTTTTTTTACACTACTAAAATTAGTCACCTGAAAGTTATTTTTAGGAAAAATATGTTTTAAACTAAAAAAAAGTAATATATGAGCTTGGTTTGTCCATGAAAACTAATACTGGTAGTTGTAAAAGAGATTTGGGGGGGGGAAAATATTATTTGGGATGGTTGAATTATTTATGTTCAGGTAGTAGTGGATCCAGAGAATAAACATCAAACATTTGAAATATTTGTTTTGTACATACTGCATTCATGATGCTTAAAGTTTCTCATGTAGATGCATTGTGTTTCTGAGTGTGATTCGAAACTAATTTCAGAGACTGTTTTCTATGTAGGTAACATTAATTATCTTTGCATTTTGACCAGGTTTTGTTTATCTCATTGAATATTTCCCCACTTTTGATATAACTGTACTCGTGTGGACTCCATCGATAATAAAATATACCTAATAACTTTTTTACTGTGCTGGAATGGATCACTGTTCTTGCTGCCATTGATAAAACAGTGCAATTTGTCTTTTTTTAAAATGCTGCTTAAGCAACCAAGAGGTCAATGGAAAATAAAGAGAAAGCAAAAAGGCTATATTGCAGAACAAAGGGAAATCGATTAATAATTGTAATTACTATGCTACAATGCATAGTAATTTTGTTGTATAATTCTATTTTTTAACAGAAGAACAGAGTTGAAAGGGACCCGGAGGTCTTCTAGTCCAACCCCCTGCTCAGGCAGGAAGCCCTATACCATTTCAGACAAATGGTTGTCTAATCTCTTCTTTCAAATTTCCAGGGTTGGAGCATTCACAACTTCTGGAGGCAAGTCGTTCCACTGATATATTGTTCTAATTGTGAGGAATTTTCTCCTTAGTTCTAGGTTGGTTTTCTCTCATTGATTAGTTTCCATCCATCGCTTCTTGTCCTTCCTTTTGAAACAAATATTTCTAAAAACACTGTTCTTGTTTTAAACAAAACTCCATTGTAATTTAATTTTGAATTTATAAGTATGTACATAAGCATACCTCAAAATTACAACATATAGGGACCTATGTAGTCTTTCTTGGGGTGTTTTTCTTTCTCAAAATGATTCTATAGGATCTACCTTTATCAATCGTGCTCTGCTGGGTAAAAGTTAAATATCTTGAGATATGCACCATATTTTATGGAAAGCACATATTCGGTACATTAATTTCAAATCATTCATTGAAAATGGCAACTGAAACACAATTATTGCTCAGTAATCTATAAGACAGAGTTGCAACTAACAATACCTGCTCTTACCCTTTGTATTTAACAGAAGCTAATTCCAAATTGTCATAGATGAAGCCTTTTCTATCAAAGAGGAAATGATAGGAAAAAATCTTTTTTTAAAAAAATTCCTGCATAGAAGATGCTGCCAAAATCCCAGACACAGAGTTATTTGAGAAAGTTGACAGCTTTAATGGCACAGTGTTTTTGGATATGGTAAAATCACAGCGCTCCCCACTTTTTACCTCATAACTTCTACTTATTCTGGTCTGAATGATTACAAGTATCCAATCTTTTTTGCAGAAGGGCCTCCCTTTCGTCTGAATTAGGTGGGTCAAAATATCTCAAATAATTAGGTATTTTATTGGCAGAACATTCCCTATTGTTTTCTAGGTTATCTCAAAATACTTAAAAAAATAAAACTTGTAAAATACATGGTCTCAGTTGCCAGTGGACAGGAAGTATGACTCCTGCATGTGTTTCAGAAAAGGCTATTATAAATGCACTGCAGGTTCCCTCAGATCTGTCCGGAAAGGAAATCACTACATAAAGTCTTATTTCTTTCCATGACGCATCTCCAAGTGACTTATACCCTGCCCACATTGAAAAACAACTCTCTTAAATATCATGATGTTTAAGTACAAGATATGGCAATGAATGGTAAATTTACAGAAATATTGATGACAGGGAAATGAAGGAGTAAAGGAGATTAATAATAAGAAAAATAAAAATAAATTTCATATACAGTCTAAATTCACCCATAATGGTAAGCAAAGATTTTTAACTACAGATTGCTGGGGAAAAAAGCTAACTCACACAGTTCAGGGATGAGCAACCCACTTTGTGGCTAGGAGACACACATTGTAAAACACCTTCTCAGCTTTTAAGGGTTGTAGAGTTTGTGATGAGGAAATCAGGACTTTCTGCTGGAGGCTAAAACAACTCCTGTACGTTATTTGTTTGTTTGTTCTTTCTGGCTTTTTGTTTAATGAAAAATGTTGCTGCTGCAATTGGCAAATTAGATTTATAAACTTAAGTTTCCTTCTTTTCTATGAAAAGAAAAGAGCTATGTATGGTGCACATAAAAGTAGTTTTATAGAAAGAAATAGGCAAACCGCCCCCCCCCCAAGATATACTCTCATTACAAACAATTTCTGCCAACTCAATGTTGGGGGATACTGGATGCCATGAAAAATGGTCTGCAGATCACTTATGACTCAATGATAGCTTATTTCTGCAACCATTGGTGAATTCAGGTAAAGCAAAAACCAGTAAATCTCATTTTGACATAATGCAATGTTTAAGAATCACTTGTAGTCCGATTGCACTGTCTATTCTAGTAAATTATCTGGGTATCAGCTGGAGATTAATTTTTCTCCAAAAAGTATATCCATTATTGCACTCGCTAGGCACAAAATAACCCAAGTCATGCTATTTCACACATGAAGGAAAATAGCTGGTTATTCTAGCAACTGCAGCAAAACATTACTTGGGGAAGATTCCCCATCTCACTATTCTTAGTTATGGGCCAAAAGCTGGAACAGATATCCACAACGCCTATGGGCAGACATTGTTGCTTGTTTGTTTGTTTTTAAATCACTGTTTCAAGATGTTACAACATGTATTAGTAAATGAGAATGACCTTTGGGGTCAAGGGGAAGAGATGATGGCTAGGAAAAAATGAGACAAGAGAGCGGGCAGCCCCCAATGGCTTAAGAGTCAGAGGGAAAAACGTAGGAAGGCTATGCTTATATGTTCTCCTTTTCTGGTTTTTATGCACTCGCTTGTTTTCCCAATTTATTTTTCCTATTGATAAAAACAGCAGTAAAAGTTTTTTTTTTTTTCCAAATAGAAAAGTGGGGGGGAAAGAAATAAAACTATTGGCGCTTTGTTCTTAATGGATCTCTAGCAAAACATCCCATCATCTCAGATTCACTTTCCCTCTGAAAAAAAAAAGCTGGATTGGATAACTTGATAATTTTGACGATCTCAAATACTTTTCCTACAGAGAGGCAAGGTTATTCTGCAGCTGTGATAGCCATCCTGAATGCAAGGCTGAACCCTAATTTTTAATTGCACATGTTAGTCTCATCCCTCTGATAATTAAGATACTGCACTTCATTCTCCTCTCTCGGGAAAGCCCATCTAGCGAACGTTCCCAATGAGGCAAAATTGACAGCAAGTATGAATCTGGAGAAGCTGGCTGCATTCTGCTGAAGCACTCCTTTAGCCTTTAACTCCTCTTTAGTACAGAACAGTTTTTGTTTATAAATACAAAAAAGAACTCTCCAGCAGCTTCGCATTTCTTCCTTACAAGGAATCCAAAAGTTGCTCGGATGTATTTCCCAACTGCAGTATTACTGCAGCAAATTACTGGAATACATTAGGAAACTAATTCTCCAGACAAATTAGCTTAACAGCAAGCTATGTTAAAAATGTTGAATTTTAATTCAGATTTATGAAAGTAAAGTAAAAGAGAAAGGGAGAAATAAGGTCTCTGATCATAAATCTTAATAGATTTATGAACTTAAGCTTCCTTCTTTTCTTCTATGAATAGAGCTATGTATGGTGCACATAAAAGTAGTTTTATAGAAAGAAATAGGCAAACCGCCCCCCCCCCCCGCCCCGGCAAAGATACTCTCATTAAAAACAATTTGATCTTTCCTTTTGAGTTGCAATCTTTTTAGGCATGGCAGGACAAGCTTTCTTAAGTTCTGCTTTAAGGAACAGGCAGAGCAGATGAAATCTATTCTTTTAAAATCAGTGTTTCATAGCCTGATTTATTTATTTGGAAATGCAACTCTTGCGCTTCAAATAAATTTGCTTAGACTTGCAATCTTATTTAGATGATGTAAAGAAATGCAGGAATTACTGAATTTCAACCATGGAAAGTTTTGTACTTGCCAATGCTTATCCTTGAACCATGAGATAGCATAAGAGTACAGAGCCTGTAATATATATAAAGACTCAAAATGAAACCCGAAGAAAGTTTGGAGTAACTTGTTTGTGGGATGGGTGGTCATAACAATATGACAAAATAAAATAAAGAAATAAATTACTAGATTTATGATTTAAATTCATGGTTTAAAACCTTGGCATAGCATTGGTGACCTCAGCCAAGGAGAGATGTGATGCGAGATGTGATTGCAGTAAACAGCATTTTGAAATAAGAAAGAACAAGAGACAGAGGTAAAAGTGGGACCAGAAACAACATGTAGAATTTTCAATACTTTGTGATCTTTCTGAAAATTCTCTTTCTAGTGAGAAGGGGTTTTTTTTTGTTTTTTTGGGGGGAGGGCAGGAGGGACAGCATTTTTAGAATTTTTAAAAAGTTTGAAAAACTCCCCCCACCTTTGTCAATTCTGCTTTGCTACCCATGATTAATTCCAAACTTATACATCCTGTAAAGCAGTCTATTACTTAAAACACTCTTGCCAAGGGTATATGTTGTACGATTTGTATTGTTACAATGTCTGGCCACGTGAACTTCATTACATAGTTAAGAATGAAACTGTATCGATCTACTATCTGCTTACAAAACATGCAGATATTCAGGGTTTTCCTCCAGTTTGAAGTGATTTCAGTTAATACATGTAAGAGTTGAAAGGTATGATGTCTCTGGTCAGACCTAGCTGTACCCCTGCCCCTACCACGTCCCATGAACAGAAGTGGTCTCCAGATATAAATGAAGGCCAACCAGCGGGGGAAGTCTATCATATATCTTAGTTTCCTTTGAATCTCTTAACCATATACACCAGGGGTCCCCAACCCCCGGGCCATAGCCCATTACTGGGCCGTGTCCTATTTGCAACCGGGCCGCATAAGCGGTGGACCAGCACATGCGCATGTGCAGCTCAACTCATGCGAGCAGAAGGCCGCAGTACATGCTCATGCACACACAGCTCCACTTGTAGTCGAGCTGCGTGTGCATGTGCATGGACACTGCTCTCCTCCCCATTCCCCAAGCAGGGCTGCCAAGCCACAAAGGTTGGGGACCTCTGATATATAAAATATCTTTTTCTTGGAAGTGTAAAAGTAATTTATCTCTGTTTACCTGTGGCTCCCTCTCATGTTTGCTGGGATCTTTTTCATAGCTCTCCGCATAGATTCTAAGGGTGGCACGCACATGGCTAGAAGCACTTAATCTAAAGATGAGTCTGGAAGCATCAGTGAATATAATCCTCAACCCCTGTAGAGCAAATAAATATAGTATAAGTATGGAAACAGAATTCTTGAGAACAATAATGTAAATGTTACTATACTGTAGCATCTAAGAGTTCATTTGCAACAATAACTGATTTTCTTATTCAACAGAAGGACATAATTTTCGACCTTATTCTATATATCTGTACAATTGGAATTGTTTGGCTTGTCTGCTAATTAAAATAGAAATGATTTGTGTTATGCTTACTATTTGGACTTTGGAGATATTTTCCATTATTAAAATTGTCATGTTTGTAATAGCAAAAGTTAAAAATAATGCACATTTCTATTCCACTTCCCAATTGCTATGTTTGGAATCCACTCAAATCTAATTGTTGCTGCTGGCAGTGAAGGACAAAGCAAAAGGGAAAAATTATTCAAATTCTCAATTATCTTCCTTAGTCTTGGCCTGGTTCTTACCAATTATTTCTCTTTCAATGATGTCATGTTATGTGAAAAAAAAAATCTCCTGGACATACCTGTCTTTTGGTCACAGTGCCATCTACGGGATCCACGTATTCAAAGTTAGTTGCTTTCTGCACAGTGTAAACATTATTTCCAACAGCAAACTGTTGATTAATGAAAGATTTGTCAGTGATCAAGGCTTCCAGGTCTCTCATTATGTAGTATGCCATTCTAGGATCCAGGGCTTCATAATCAAATCTTGTATTGCAAAAAAGAGAAGAAATATGTGAAAAGTTAATATATATTATTTACTTGTGAAATCTGTTACAGTTGCATGTATATGACTTGGCAGGTGACAGTTAAAATAGAATAGAAACAGGAAACAAAACCAGTCATTAAACTCAAAAATACATAAGAAGTAGCAACCAAGCTTTCCACAATAATTCAGCTGAGAAACAGCTCGCTTACACTATCAAGGCTCCAATTTTGATGGCAAAGTCAGGTTTTAGTGCCTTGTGAAAGGCCAGAGGTTTGGAGAAAAGTCTGATCTTGGGAAGGTGTAAGGATGTTGTGAAGAGTGGTTACCATGTCACAAATACAATACAAACAGGACAATTTTAAATCTCTTCTAACACCTGGGTCTGAATCTGGTTCTGTTGGACACCTGCTGTAGTCCTTGTCTAGCTAGGCATTTGCTAGTTTGGAAAAGTATGGGAAATTCATATCCATCTATTATTTTTATACTGCCAGCTGACACATCCCACTGATTTTACCAGATCTATGGTTCCAGGTATGATGGCATAAACCAGGGATGTCCAACCTTGGCAAACTTTAAGACTTGTGGACTTCATCTTCCAGAATTCCTCAGCCAGCCATACAATTCTGGGAGTTGAAGACCACAGTTTTAAAGTTGCCAAAATTGGACAGTCCTGGTATAAATGACACTACTACAACATTAATGTTATAATTATGGGACAACGTTTGTCTATTTTATGACTTTCCTTTTATAATAAAATGCAAATAAAAGTTCAATGACATTAAATAATACACGGTAAAACATTTTCAGCATTCTTAATATTTTTTTAGCTTTAGAATACCAATATTGTCCGGTTTTGATTTTTTTGGAATATGCTGTTATACATTTTTAAAATGTCTGAAAGTGAACTCCACATCTTGCCTATAAATTAATAGCACTCAAATTCTATCTGAACGCAGAAGTTTACTTTATAATGATAACCACTTCTCCATGCTGCAGTACAAACCAATATTGTAGTTTTTGCAAAAATTGAAATGATGGTTTGTGGTTCGACACACCCACACTCATAATTGTAATTACTTTTATTGTTATTTCTAAAGGCATAAAACAGATGTTGTAAAAACCGGAATTAAAATGGCTATTATTCTGCTGATAACTCTTCACCTGCAATAATAGTGACGGCCAAATTTTGTCCAGTGATCTCGAACAATTTCCTCCACGCCCTGCTTTCGAGCTGCCATAATTGAGAGCCAAATTAAAACAGCCCAAAGTCCATCTTTCTCTCGGATGTGGTCAGATCCTATGGAAAAAAATAGTAAACATATTATATGATAAGAGATAATCTCATTTGGATTGGAAACAGAGATGCTGTTATTCAGTGAATTACTGTACTTCCCAAACATGTGAGAATATTCTAACTATATTAAAGGTGGACTAGGATTTGGACTATTTGATAGTTTTTGCTTATGCAACATACGTAAAACAACAAACTTCAACTTCTCCAGGCTGGCCCCCTTCCTAATCCTTTATTACACTTATTGATTGCTTTTTAAAAAATCCATGCATTTTAAAAAAGAACAGTTTATCAATTAATAGTATACAACCAGAGAGGGCCGGTTTGGTATAATGGTTAAAGGCAATAAAACTGGGAGATTGGGAGTTCTAGTCCTGCCTTAAGAACAAAACTGGGTGACTTTGGGCCAGACATTTTTCTTAATCCTAGGTAAAAAAAAGAGCAAACAATCTCTGGAAAGCTTCCAAGAAAACTGCAGGGACTAATCCAGGCAGTTGTCAGAAATCAACACTAACTAGAAGCACAAAAAAAGAAAAAAAAGAGTTTTACTAAATATAAACAAGAATGGTTCCACTATATTTCCAGTATCATACAAGGCAAACTCAGACATTAAGAATATGGTAAAGGGAAATAATTAACATACAAAAAGAAGTAATTGCACTGTTTATAAGAATCTTGATATAATTATGTCAGGCTGGGAAGAAATTTGGAATTTTGTAATTTTACTGATTTTTCTACTTTTTTCTCTTTTCAGTTTTCTTTTCTTTTCTTTTACTTAACATGATTATCTGCATTTATTCTGGGCACCATGACAAGTGATATCATTAATGAATCTAGTTCTATGCATTTAATTAATGAAATAATTTTAAATTTTATGATAATTGTAAATAATTATTGACTAGATCCTTTCCCACTTTTTTCCTTTTATATAGCTATTTATTCTATTCTTTAAATGCTTTACAACTGGTTCTCTGCCCTACTGATTTCTTCCAACAACCAGTTCACCAAACTGCTCAGAAAGTTAACAACCGATTCTCCCGAAGTGGTGTGAACTGGCTGAATCCCACCACTGGTTCTTCCCACCCTTCAAAATGTTTCATATAGAATTTAGTTGTTTTTATTGTTTGGTGTAAATGCCAATATGCTGCCAATATAGGAACAAAATCTTTTTCTGTTGTATCAAAAAAGTCTTCTAGACATCCTGTATTTGCTTTTGCTCAAAAAATTCAGAATTAACAGACGCTAATCTGATGTACAGAGATTCAATTAACATGAAGGTGAAGGTAGATATTTGCCACTATTGAAAATATGAGACCTGACTCTATGTTTAATACATTCAGCAGAAATTTAATTGATAGTCCTTTTAGAGTTGTGAAATGGAGTAGGCGCTGTAGTTTAACAATACAAGAAATTCTCAACTTACAACAGTTCATTTAGTGATCGTTCAAAGTTAAAACGGCACTGAAAAAAGTGACTTATGAGCCTTTTTCAGTTACAATCTTTGTAGCATCCTCATGATCATGTGATCAGAATTTAAATGCTTTACAACTGGTTCTCTGCCCTACTGATTTCTTCCAACAACCAGTTCACCAAACTGCTCAGAAAGTTAACAACCGATTCTCCTGAAGTGGTGTGAACTGGCTGAATCCCACCACTGGTTCTTCCCACCCTCCAAAATGTTTCATATAGAATTTAGTTGTTTTTATTGTTTGTTGTAAATGCCAATATGCTGCCAATATAGGAACAAAATCTTTTTCTGTTGTATCAAAAAAGTCTTCTAGACATCCTGTATTTGCTTTTGCTCAAAAAATTCAGAATTAACAGACGCTAATCTGATGTACAGAGATTCAATTAACATGAAGGTGAAGGTAGATATTTGCCACTATTGCAAATATGAGACCTGACTCTATGTTTAATACATTCAGCAGAAATTTAATTGATAGTCCTTTTAGAGTTGTGAAATGGAGTAGGCGCTGTAGTTTAACAATACAAGAAATTCTCAATTTACAACAGTTCATTTAGTGATCGTTCAAAGTTAAAACGGCACTGAAAAAGTGACTTATGAGCCTTGTTCAGTTACAATCTTTGTAGCATCCTCATGATCATGTGATCAAAATTTAAATGCTTTTTTTAAAAAAAGAAAAAAAAGAGTATTACTAAATATAAACAAGAATGGTTCCCCTATATTTCCAGTATCATACAACAAGGCAAGCTCAGACATTAAGAATATGGTAAAGGGAAATAATTAACATACAAAAAGAAGTAATTGCACTGTTTATAAGAATCTTGATATAATTATAAGTCAGGCTGGGAAGAAATTTGGAATTTTTCTACTTTTTATCTCTTTTCGGTTTTCTTTTCTTTTCTTTTACTTAACATGATTATCTGCATTTATTCTGGGCACCATGACAAGTGGTATCATTAATGAATCTAGTTCTATGCAATTAATTAATGAAATAATTTTAAATTTTATGATAATTGTAAATAATTATTGACTAGATCCTTTCCCACTTTTTTCCTTTTATATAGCTATTTATTCTATTCTTTTTTTAAAAAAAAAAAGATAAAGCACACATACCAAAGGTACTAAGTAAAATGGATGAAATATGAAGTAGAATGTTTTATGGATAAATACTGATCATGCCAATATACCTTGGAAGAGTTCATTGTTAAATTTCTACCGATTCCAGTTCACTGAACAAAAACACACATACATTTCGAGCAGAAAGTACACATTAGAATTTCATGTTCATATAAGGTTAAGTTGCTGTTCTGATTCATATTTTAAGTAGGCTGAGAGAGCAAGAGAGAAATCATTTAGAAATCCTGCAGTCCAACTCAAAATTGAATTAGCTATTTTTATTTATAGAAGTTTTCATGGCACGTAGTGATTGGCATTGACTTATTCAGTGGAGGGCAAAACAATGAAGCATGTCTAACTTCATCACACAAAAGCTGCAACTTATATATTTTCATCAGATGCTGAGAGGCAAGTATGCAATGGCAGCTTTGGCCACTGATGGTACCATCGATTTATCTTCACTTTGGCCTTATAATGGTTTGGAGAACATTAAGTGCTTACTTATGCATTATTGTTCTTCTCTTCTTCTTCTTTACTTCCTTTTACCACTTCAGGTGTTGAGGGAGATACAAAGTTCTAGATCTTGCTCTTCTGGCGCCCTCAATCATTGTTAATTTACATGCATCTTTGATGTTGTCTCTCCATTTTCTTCTGAGTCTGCCTCGTGTCCTTTGACCTTCTCCTCTTTTTGTACATACCTCATACGCTATGGAATCCCCTGACATCCTCTTCAGGTGAGCTAACCACTTTATTTGCTGTTTTTGTATGTATTTGTATTTGTATGCATAATGTTCTTCCCAGTGGTGGGATTCAAATAATTTAACAACTGGTTCTCTGCCCTACTGATTTCTTCCAACAACCAGTTCACCAAACTGCTCAGAAAGTTAACAACCGATTCTCCCGAAGTGGTGTGAACTGGCTGAATCCCACCACTGGTTCTTCCCACCCTTCAAAATGTTTCATATAGAATTTAGTTGTTTTTATTGTTTGGTGTAAATGCCAATATGCTGCCAATATAGGAACAAAATCTTTTTCTGTTGTATCAAAAAAGTCTTCTAGACATCCTGTATTTGCTTTTGCTCAAAAAATTCAGAATTAACAGACGCTAATCTGATGTACAGAGATTCAATTAACATGAAGGTGAAGGTAGATATTTGCCACTATTGAAAATATGAGACCTGACTCTATGTTTAATACATTCAGCAGAAATTTAATTGATAGTCCTTTTAGAGTTGTGAAATGGAGTAGGCGCTGTAGTTTAACAATACAAGAAATTCTCAACTTACAACAGTTCATTTAGTGATCGTTCAAAGTTAAAACGGCACTGAAAAAAGTGACTTATGAGCCTTTTTCAGTTACAATCTTTGTAGCATCCTCATGATCATGTGATCAGAATTTAAATGCTTTACAACTGGTTCATATTTATGACCATTGCTGTGTCCCAAGGTCGCGTGATTCTTTTTGCGACCTTCTGAAAGTCAATGGGGGAAGCCAGATTCACTTAGCAACCGGGTTACTAACTTATCAATTGCAGTGATTCACTTAACAATTGTGGCAAGAAAGGTTGTAGAATGGGACAAAATCCACTTAACAAATGTCTCACTTAGCAATAGAAATGTTGGGCTAATTTGTGGTCATAAGTCAAGGACTACCTGCATTCAGAAATGCTTTTAGAGTATTAATCTTACCAGTGCCAAAACTTTCTTCTCCACAAAGAGAGCATCGACCAGAATCCATCAGATTTGAGAAGAACCTCCATCCTGCTGGTGTTTCATATACAGGTACTTTCATTGATTTTGCAACCCTAAAAAAAGGCATTACACAACATACCTTATTAATATACTATAGTTTTTTGAATAGATGGCTACAGCATTATTTAAATGCATTCATTTTAAGTAAAGCCATGGATTAAAAATTGGATTCAGGTTCTGCCCATAACAACCTATCACATGCCACTTAGTACAATTGCACTAAAAAGTTTAAATAGTTAAAAAAAATATTTCTTAGAAGAACAAAATGCTGTATTCCCCTGAAATTTTTTCCTTCAAAAATTTCCCCCCCAAATAATTTAATGTTTACAAATATTGTAAAGTAGCAGATGTTGTAAAAAGGGATGTCAGGTTTTCAGTAATTCCTGTTTTAAAATTTTCTTTTCTTTCTTTTTTCTCTTTCAGGTATTTTAATTCTTATTAAATTTTCTTTATTTATCTAATTTTTTTCTTTATAAAGTCTCTCTGTGTGTGTTGGTAATTTCCAGGCTTTCAGTTGCATTAAATGAGAATAACCAAACACAATGAAATTTTACTTAGTGATTCTCTCTTTTTCTTTCCCTCCCTCCCTCCCTCTCATTCACTCTCTCTCACACACACAACTTTAACATACAGATACACATCTTAACTGATATGGCAGCCAGCCCCATGTCTCTTTTCGTTATAATCAATATCTCTAACATATTTTCCTAACTCTTTCACTGGAAGAATCCTTGAAATAATTTTCAGCTATCGGGAAACTCTGGCAAAAAATACAATTGCTTCACTATACAATTCATTACACAATTCATGATTTATGATTTATAACGTTTACAACATCAGAAAACCAGGTTGTGCCACTGCAAGTACTAGCATTTCAAAAAGCAGGGTTTTATTTTAAATCATGACCTAGGGTTTCAATGAAAACTAATTGAAAAACGCTGCTCATATACCTTAGAAATCAGGATATAATAAAATATGTCCACAAAGGCAAATTATAGATTGCATATATATCAGCCAAGGTATTATTTGGAATAAGTACAAATATTTTAACTTTAAATAAGATACTTTAATTTATGTGTAATTAGCTCTGGTACAAGATCTGTATTGAGAGAGAAAATTATGATCATTGATTTAGTGCAACTTGAAATTCAAAATGTTAGCTAGCTATTTCAATCCAGCAAGTTTGTCTTCAAATTAATCTAAGATGAAGTGTGCAGTCCTTTTTGTTGGGTATCATTTAATGCCAATAATACCCAATATTTGCCACTTTTAGATGTTTTTCATACACCAAAATAGCTATAATTGCTTGTTACATATGTACACAAAAATTCACATAGTTTACAGAAGAGTATTTTTTGATCTTGATGAATAAATAAATAGCTTGTTGTATCTTTAGAAAATTTTATTTTATTTACTTTGTTACTTTCACAGCATGTTTACAATATAAAACAAAAACATAAGTATAAATTTCACAAGTGCTACCATATCTGGGTTACAATAATCCAGTTGACCACTAAATAGCACCAAACCAGTTTACAATAACTCTCTGCTGCCTTAATGATGATTATCAGGTAGTCCTCAACTTACGACCAGAATTGAGCCCAAAATTTCTGCTGCTAAGTGAGAAATTTGTTAAGTGAGTTTTGCCCATTTTGTGACTCTTCTTACAGCTATTAAGTTAGCAACATGGTTGTTAAGTGAATTTGGCTTCCCCATTGACTTTGTTTGTTGGAAGGCCGCAAAAGATGATCACATGACCCCAGGACACTGCAACGGCCATAAATATGATTCAGTTGCCAAGATCTGAATTTTGATCAGGTGACCACGGGGATGCTGCTATGGTTGTAAGTGTGAAAAACGGTCATAAGTGTCTTTTCCAGTGCCTTTGTAACTTCAACATCACTAAATGAACTGTTGAAAGTCAAGGACTACCTATAAATTATGTTCTAGAGAACCAAGCCAGTGTGGCATTCAAAAATTGTGACAGAGACATCTAACACTCCCACTCCTCACAATATCATAGATTATCCTTTTGAATAGATGGAAACACATTTTTTTAATTCAGAAATTCTAGATAAGATCTCTGGAACTACAGAGAGAAATATATTGTCTCAGTTTTTTCATGTGATGGTTCATCTAATTAACTATGCTTTGTTAAACTACTCAGACCAGACAAGTTGCTGTTACAGTATAAAATATCACATTAAAATTGTACACTGATATTATCATCTTTTATGGCATATTAGGCAACCTGTGCCCTGTTAGGTCATCCTTTCAGAGATATTTCCTAAACAGAGAAATAAAATGATCACGAGAGTGCAAAAGGAGCAGAGGGCATGGAAGCAATGCCTAACTTCTTGCAGGCTTCCTCCAGTGGGAAAGCCTTCAAGAAGTTGGACATTATTTCCATTTCTGCTGCTTTCTAATTAGAAATCCTTCTTTAGAAGATTAGCAATTTTCCTTCCTTCCTTCCTTCCTTCCTTCCTTCCTTCCTTCCTTCCTTCCTTCCTTCCTTCCTTCCTTCCTTCCTTCCTTCCTTCTCTTCCTAATCCCTCTCATCTTCCTTTCTCCTTCCCTCCCTCTTTTTCTTCCTCCTTAGAATTCTTGCCGGCTTTTCCATTTACTTTGTCTACAGCTTTACCTAAACTTGTAGGGAGAAAATCGGTGGGAAAATCAGCAAAATGTTGCAGGAGAAAGCCAGCAGGCAGATAAGTGGCTGCTGCTTTGTGGGGAAGGGAGAAAGAAAGTGCATTGGGGTGTAGTTCAGCAATTGTACATGGGAGTACATAAGGAGTGGTGAGGGTCAGGGAGGATATGCAGGGATGCATAAGATGTACCACATGGTTGAGGAAGGTGCACGGTGGGGTGGGTGGGGAAGCATGAATTGGGGAAATGTACAGGGGTGTTATTGGCCAGAAAAGGTACCCTGGGTTCCTTCCTCTCTGTTTCTCCTTCCTTCCCTATTTCTCCTTTCCTTTTTTCATTTCTCCCTCTTCCCCTTTTCCTCCCTCCCTCCCTAATTCTGTACATTAGCCCATTTGAGGTACCTTGTTCCCCTATGATACATTGTTTTGCCCTGTTAAATGACATGACAATGAGGGTTTTAGTAGTATACAGATAAATATGTAAGGAGACCTGTGAAATTTTAAAAAATGATTTGAAAGAAAAAGCTAGCTAGTTTTACTGGGCCAAGAAATGGAAAATGTTAAAAACAGTCAAAGACATGTAGTTATCTTCAAATGTACTTAACCCTCAAAGTTTTGACTGTTTCATCTTCAGACAAAAGGCGTGTAATACAGAAGATTTATGAGAGTTTTATGTGATGTATTCCATGAACAGAATGGGAGTATAACTAA
Organism: Ahaetulla prasina; assembly: GCF_028640845.1. Lineage (NCBI taxonomy): Eukaryota > Metazoa > Chordata > Lepidosauria > Squamata > Colubridae > Ahaetulla > Ahaetulla prasina. The sequence goes on along the minus strand of NC_080540.1, from coordinate 229,429,129 downwards.
GAACATCTGTGAGAGCAGCACAGGACCATGATAAGGTATTTGACAATTTTTGCAGCCTGCATATTTTTTTAATAGAAAGTACTTCAAAAGTTATTGACGTTACTGTTGAATTCAGTGGAGGTTTTACCTCAAAGTATATGCAAAGACAGCAGTTTATTTTGTAAAACTTTGTAATAATGTGTAAGTCAAGAGACAAACCGCAAAAATGCTATCCTATATGAAGAACTTGGACAGTAATTTTCTCTGTTGTTCTGGAGATCTTATCTAAGATTTCTGAATTAAAAAAAATCCACCTCTTTTCCTTTCTATTCGAAGTGTTTATCCCCGGAGCTTGTACTTCTCATATGATCCTAACAGTAGAAAAGTGGCAGGTCTATGAAATACATGTTTGGTTTCTGGATATTTTCACTCTGCAGGCACTGAGTTCCCTTAAAAGGCATCAAGTGTATATACCAAGAGTAGAACCAGGCAACTGCCAATATCCCATATATGGCAAGCACTGCAGCTGCTATTCCCATTATTTTGGATTTATGTGCAAAATAAATGAATAAAATAAAATAAATCTCAGGAACTGCAGCTTTGACCCAGCAAACAGATAAAAAGGATGCTTCAGAAAGATAAGAAACATAATGACTAAATGGCCTTCTTGGATAAAATATTACAGAACTGGAAGGGAATTCAGTAAAACACTGCTTTTCCAATGTCCTTCTTACATCTGTCTAATGATGGCTCAGCTAATTCAGACTTACTTGTAAACAAAGCCACATGCTGTCTGTAGAATCCTAGTTTGATATTGTTTAGGACAACCAGATGTGGGCTGCAGATATCTGAATGATTGTTATTGAAATCTGAAGGAAGGGCTCATTTTTTTCTGTATATTTTTGTTGCCATTTAATGGTTGGCTGGATTTTCAGAGGCCAGACCGAATAATCTGTACGTTTTTAATGCAGCATATCCATTACTTCAATTAAAGAAATCTTACCTTATTTTATAAATTGCATTCATGACACTGCAAATAAATCTATTTGTTCAATTATAATATTCAGTATTTTGAAAGATTCCCTTTAATGCAGGGGTCCCCAACCTCCGGTCCGTGGATTGGTACAAGTCCAGGACATGCCAGAAACCGGGCCATGCAAACAAGCAACGCCCCATGCACGGAATGCAAGTGGCACACAAACCACTTCCCTTCCAGTCTGTGGAAAAAGCTCTCTCCACAAAACTGGTCCCAGGTGCCCAAAAGGTTGGGGGCCACTCAGGGGTGAAATGCTCCCGGTTCACACCGAATCAACTGATCCGGTAGCAGTGTCGGCCGGTGGTTCAGAGAACCGGTAGCAAAAATCCCTGTCCCACCCATGCCCAGCTGAGCCACTCGATCGTCACAGCCTTTTTTTTTTTTTTTTTACTTTTAAAAGCATTTTTTTACAACCACTTCGGCTGAAAAATGCTTTTAAAGGGTTAAAACAAGGCTCTGATGATCCCAGCTGAGGTTCCTGATTGTCAGAGGCTTTTTTTAAACTTTTAAAAGCATTTTTTAAAAGGTAAAAAAGCTGAAGCCTGCTAGGCAAAAAATGGGGGGTGCAGGCAAAAAATGGGGGGCTAGGGGTTCGTTTGAGAGAGAGAAAGAGAAAGAGAGAAAGAAAAAAAGATAAAGAGGGAGGGAGGGAGGAAAAGGGAGAGGAAGGAAGGACTACAAACCTGGCACTAGACGCAGCTTCAGAGGATAATTCAGAGCTGGAAGGGACCTGGAGGTCATCTAGTCCAACCCTGCTCCAGCAGGACATTGTTAGTGAGTTTCTGTCTTTTGATCCCCCAGTCACATAGCCACACCCACCTAGTCACATGATCCCCACCACCAAGCCACGCCCACAGAACCGGTAGGAAAGAAATTTAGATTTCACCACTGGGGCCACTTTTCTAGTACAGGGGCCTCCAACCTTAGTCCCTTTAAGACTTGTGGACTTCAACTCCCAGAATCCCTCAGCCAGCAAAGCTGGCTGAGGAACTCTGGGAGTTGAAGTCCACAAGTCTTAAAGGGACCAAGGTTGGAGACCCCTGTTCTAGTATATTTCTATAAGCATTTCTCTATATTATTTCATGCATATGACCCATCGGTCTCAACAAAACAACTCTGGGTGGCAAAATATTTCAAAATTTAAAACAGTGACATAAATAATTGTAAGAACATGCATCATATAATCAAAACTAAAACCTCAGAATAGTAACAAGTCCCAGGGGCTGAACTTACTTTCCAACCTCCATACCAGAACATTGCCAGGTCTTGAAAGCTTTCTGAAGGCCAGCAGATAAGAGACTGTTCTGATCTTGAGTAGAAAGGTGTTCCAGAGGGCAGATGTCATAACAGAAAAGAAACCCTTTCTGTATCCCGCAATACGTCATTTAATTTAATTGAGGGAACTGAAGCACACCACTGCTGCCAGATATAATAGGCCAGGTAATGGCAATTGGACAGAGACAGTCCTTCAAGTATCTTGGCCCCATGCCTTTATAGGTGACCATCAGTACCTTTTAGTTCAACACAAACCCATTATGATTGAATAAAATGAACTCCTGCATAGTAAAAAACCTGTAACAATTCACAAGCAGTTTGAAACCAATCTATTACAATTTTGCTACCTGCAGATCTTTGCTCATGTTTGAGTTTTGTTAATTGCTTATAAATCTAGTGCTCACAGAGAATTTCATGAGTCCATTGATTCTTTCAGTTTCTAGATGGCCAACCAAGAATGCAACATGGAACATTTGCCCCACATCCTGAGATGCCACCAATCATGGAGAATGAGAAAAAGAAAAAACTCCTTACTCCTGGAAATTAATAAATTACTTCTCTCTCTCCCAGTGCCTTATACTAAAAAAAGGAACAGAACTTTTAGAAAAAAATGATGCACCTCCCTCTTTCCAGGTATTTTTTTCCCAGTTGTAGGAAATTTCTAACAGCAGAAGTAAAAGAAAAACATTTGGGGGAAGGGACTGCAAGGGACTCTTCCCGGGCCCATCTACTTTTAAAACTGAATTCATACAACCTTGTGGTTCTTTTTCCTAGTCAATTAAATCTGTATTAACAATGAACTGTTACCATTTAAACCAGCTTTCCTGGAGATTCCCTGAAGTATTTATTACTTGCTAATAGTATATTTTCAGAATACTTCATTTGGCTAGTTCCTGGAATATTTTTAGACATATTTTTCTTCAATTCAGTTCCTGAATTCCGTGATTTCCCCGTGAAGTCATGGAAAATTACAATTGTGCCAAGGCAGCATTTATACAGTGTATTCTCTCTAATTCAAGTCAAATTGTTTTTGCACATGAAATATTTAAGCAAAAACATATACCAATCACATGACTTTCTTTTGGAATAAATAACATTATGCAAAGTAAAGTAATGGAGTACAAAATAATAAGCAAAAGAAACTAAAGGCATGTAAATACAAAAAAACTGCATTGCTGAACCTAATTATACCAATATAGTTATTATACCTCTCCACACATTCATTCTGCCTACATTTGCATATATTAAAATTTTATTCATCCACTTTTTCATCTTTGTCAATGGACATTCTAACAAGATTAGGTTTAGTTTTTTTGCCACTTACGTATTACTCACAATCATTCATACCATGTTCCCTATCAAACATAGTTATCTTGGTCTTTGATATATTATTTTTAAAAGGATTACTCTTTGGCGTAATTTACAATCTAACATTTGCTGCAAAACATTGAAGTTTTGACCCTGCAAGATGGTAGATATTTATAATGCCTAAAAATATATTAACATGTTCACATTCCCAGCAGAGATATCTGAAATCTCATGATGACCATTCCTTATAGATTTTCCATAAATATTTTAATAACCAAGGGATGCTATATAGCTACTCTCTTCTCAGGACTGAAGTATTCATTAAACATTTTGTTTAGCCTCTTGGGTGCTTTACAGAGGTGGGTATCAGCAGGTTCTGACCAGTTCTGGAGAAGCGGTAGTGGAAATTTTGACTAATTCGGAAAGCCAGTAGTAAAAATTCTGACTGGCCCCACGCCCATCTATTCTCTGCCTCCCAAGTCCCTGCTGATCGGGAGAAAATAGGAATTTTGCAGTAACTTTCCTCTGCTACGCCCACCAAGCCACGCCCACCAAGCTATGCCATGTCCACCAAGCCACACCTACAGAACCAGTAGTAAAAAATTTTGAAACCCACCACTGGTGCTTTACTTTCTTTTTTTTTTTTTTTTTTTTTTTTTTATAAAAGTTTTTATTGGTCAAAAAAGATTTATGCAAATACATATCAGGTATGGTAAATTTTCATTTTTCTTATACATGATAAGAATTTTACTCAAAATTTTAAGCACATACAACAGCCATATGGCAAGCAGGTGAAACGAAGTAGCTAAGTTTCAATCTTACATACACAATGAGGAAGGGTCAAGAATAATCAGAATATCATACGAAAGAGAATAAGGAAAACCAACACAATACCAAATATCTTTATCACTTCCTAGTTTTGGATCTCAGAACTCTGGGTTCAGCCTGACCCAACTCCAGGGCCGCAACAGCGGCAGCCGCCTCCGCCCATGGTCTATAACCTCCCTTCTTCAATTCCTGGGTCATCTAAATCCAGGAGGGCTTTGTGTTCCTCCACGTAGGCCGCAGCCTCCGCAATTGTACTAATTTTTTCCGTAATGCCCTCCCGGAAAATCATCAATCCCTCTGGCATCAGCCATCTGAAGCCCACTCCCTTCTGGTACAATCTGCTTGATAAAAGTAATATTTCTTTCTCATTTCACGTACCTGTCTGGGAATCTGCCTCAGAATGGCTATCTCCCTGCCCCTATAAGTCAGTGCCCCACTCCTATGTTTTCTAAGAATTTCATCTCTCGTCTCTCTTTTCACAAATTTGACATGAACCTCTCTAGGAACTGCATGCGTGCGTGCATATTGTGAATTAACTCTATAAACTCGATCCACATCCCAATTCATAAAATCAACACCTCTCCCAAGAAATTCTCCCAACAGTTTAGTCACAACATCTCTCAAGTCTTCTTGGTCCACTTCTTCCAAATTTTGAAACCTAAGGAAATAAGACATTTTATCCATCTGTAGTCCGAGCACAGCATTGCTTGTCGTCTCCCTCTTTTCTGCACTGCCGCATCTCACCCTCCAGACCTTCCACTTTCTGCTTATTTTCTGCTGAGACTTGTTGAGTATCCTTTAAATCCTTTTGGATAGTCACAATTTCTGCTCTTATTTCATCCAGTTTCTTGTCCATATTAGATAACTTTTCCAGAATTCTCTCCATTTCTCCAGCAGTTGGTCTCTGACCTTTTGCCATTTAAAAAAAAAATTTTTCAAAATCCTCAGGCAGGCACAGTATCCTTATAATTTCCTCCGGATCCACCAGGGGGCACTCACAGGAGCAACGAGTCCAGAGTATAGTTAATCAACCAGGAAGCCGAAGGGAAGTGATGTCATCAAAATTCTCATAGTGAAGGCGGAAGCTGGACGCCACCATTGTTCCCCAGAGGGAGGGGGGGCCACAAACCCTCCCTCCTAAATTTCTCCATCACCTCTTCTCTCCAGAGCTCCACAAAACCGGTAATCTTGTTATTTTAAGTTCTCCTCTCTCCAAAGTGATTCGTACTCCTTCCAGTCGCAGGGGAGAAAACCCCCGCACCGAGTACTCCACCACGCTTGCCGATATTCCCTTCCCTTCTTCATTCCTCAATTCTTCTCCGTTCCCTGTTCACCACCAGGCTGCTGCAATTATAAATCCAAAGCCCCGGTGTCACCGGGCACAGCGGCCCAGGCGACGACCAAAGTAATGGCCGCGGCCTGTGGCCTCCGCACCCCGCCGAGCCTAGGACGCGCCAGCATCGGTCCCCCCAGTCCTGTATATCGGCTGGGAGACCCCTGGCGAGCCGTCCGTACGGCAGGTGTCCTTTTCGGAACACCTGGCCCCTAAGGGCCTCGGCGGCGGCCGGATTCGGACACTGGAGGCAGGAGAAGCCTTCCAGACGTCCGTTGCCACCGGACACCGGAAGTCGTCTCCCACTGGTGCTTTACTTTCATCATATATTGCTCTCACCAGATTTAGCAATCACCTTCAATTCTATATTTGCAACATTCCATTATTTAAGCATATCACTTTTTCAAACATTTTCTCTTCAAAAAGAGAAATATTCATCACATTTAAACGCTTTTCAATGACATCCTGAAGGTCAAAAAAACCAGATCGGCATGCTCTCTGCAAAGCATAAAATTGCACCATTTTTTCCAAATTTTGGTCATTGACAACACTCATGCCCTTTCAGTCAGAATTGTGCCACGCAATTTCCCATGCACACTCAACAAACTGATCCTCCTCTAATTTTTCCATTTACAATTGTTATCTTATAAAGCAATCAAGTAACGGTTAGAGGGCAGTATTGCAGGCTAATTCAGCTCACTGTCAGTAGTTCCTCACTGGCTGAAGGTTGATTCAGCTTTCCATCCTTTTGAGGTCAGTAAAATGAAGACCCAGATTGTTGGGGGCAATAGGCTGACACTGACTCAGAGAGTGCTGTAAAGCACTATGAAGTGGTATATAAGTCTAAGTGCCATTGCTATTCCTATTGCTAATGTCTCATTCGTGCAGTATTTCAAGGAATAACACATTAAAAGGTAAAGGTAAAAGTTTCTCTCGCACATGTGCTAGTCGTTCCCGATTCTAGGGGGCGATGCTCATCTCCGTTTCAAAGCCGAAGAGCCAGCGCTGTCTGAAGACGACTCCGTGGTCATGTGGCTGGCATGGCTAAATGCCAAAAGGTGCATGGAACGCTGTTACCTTCCCACCAAAGGTGGCCCCTATTTTTCTACTTGCATTTTTTATGTGCTTTCGAACTGCTAGGTTGGCAGAAGCTGGGACAAGTAACGGGAGCTCACACCGTTACGTGGCACTAGGGATACGAAGCGCTGAACTGCCGACTTTTCGATCAACAAGCTCAGAGTCTTAGCCACTGAGCCATCACGTCCCCTTAATAACACATTACTGTGGTCTAATTGTCAGATACAGATGGAAATTTTAACACACATTAAACAAGTATGCAACCACCTATAAGCAAACTCTATTTTTTAATATTTTTGCAGTTAGTCCATATTAGGAATTAATTATAATGATCGTAGCAGCAACACATAGCTATTTTTCTATTTATCACATTCACGGACAGCTCCCCAGCAGCAATTTTTAAAGTGATCCTTTCCTTCATGGGGAGGGTCAAGCCACAGTTCCACCTTTATAGCCACTATAAGAAATATACTAGACTTCTCTGGATGTCTTGAATGTGGAGGAACATATGCAAGTTTAACTCTGAAGAGACTGAGCCACTCGTATTTGGACCAACCAGGTCTGGAGATGTTCCTTTGGGACTGGCATGCCAGAAGCAGATGATAGCTGTGGCTATCAAGGGCCTTCCACAAATATGTCCATAATGACCAGGAGAGCCTTGGCACAGCTGGTAGTGCTTTGGTCATTTAAGACTTGACTACTGTAATGCATTCTTTATGGGACCACCCTTGAAGCTGCACCTTGTCCAGAATATGGCATGGGCAGTTATGGGACTTGCACAGTATGCCCATATAGCCACTTCTGGAGTTGCAGTGGTTACCAATAGGCTTCTGGGTGAAGTTCAAAATGCTGGTTATGACCCAAAACCCCTTTATAGCATAGGGCTGATTATTTGAGGGTCCAGATCTTCTGTAGCTTCTACCATCCTACCTAAATGGGCAGAATCAGTATATTTTGGGTGCCATGCATGCCCAACATTTGACATTTTACAGCTTTATTTTGACCGCATGACCTCCAAGTGCTCTGGAGGATATACATGGCCTCAGGTCCTCATCCCTTCATTAAACCCTAAAGCAGAGTTAACATAATGCTATTGCTTAATTACACAACATGCTATGCTTGAATTAGTGGCTTTATTTACTTAAAATATTTATACAGCCACCCATCCTATACCAAATCCCGGACTGCTCCCAAGCTTTTAAATTATTTGACCTAATTGTCCCTTTTCCCAATAATGAATAACGTCACTACTTCTAAAAACAAAACAAAATGAGACTGCTACATAAGCCTTTTGGAAGTGATAGTCCCAAACTAAATCCGTGACTCAAAAATTACAACTTTCTCCATTACCCCCAGGATATGCCCAAATTATCCCCGTGAGTGTAATTACCCACTATGTAAGAACACTGCAGTAAACTGCATTATAGTTTAATGTAATTATCTGGTTCACAAACCACACAATCAATAGATTCTTGCAACCTGCTGAACACAATTTATCCAACCCCCCTATCCTTAGCCTAATTTAGCTTTTTGCATAAACCATACTAAAAAAATATAAATTTAGGCTTAATATAGTGGCCAGGTTTGTATAGTCATTAAACTAAAATTAAGCTATTATGTATTATAATATAATATTTGAACTGTGTCTCTTTAGGGGATTAAAAGCAGTATTTTCAGATCATAGCCCTTCATTAGACCTCCTATGGGAAGTGGGTTAAAAAAATCTTTTCCTTCCTTCCTTCCTTCCTTCCTTCCTTCCTTCCTTCCTTCCTTCCTCCCTCCCTCCCTCCCTCCTTCCCTTCCTTCCTTTCCTCTGCTTTTCATTGTCAAAGGTTCAGTCTAGGACATGAAGGAAATGAAAAGAGGCCCAGGTCTCAGATGAAGGCTACTGAATAAAAACTGCTCTGAATATTCTGGAGTTAATAACAAAATAGACCCCATTGTTTACAAAGCCATTTGATTAGTTTTTGGGAAAAGTCATTAAAAATATTCATTTCAAAACAGTTTTGTCATATCCAAACAAGAAGAAAGGATACTGTGCCAAGCAGTGCCAAGTTAGACATGTCTGTGTAAATAATGATAACATGGAAACTTTCATTTTGGTGGTGGAAGGAAAATATCTTACCCTTAGAAGAAAGGAGAAAAATAATTTTGAGTTATCTAAAGTTCCTCAGAAATTCTGAAGACCGAGCTCAATAGTACAATTTGCAAATGAGTTTTACCAAAGTCACTTCAACAGGGTTAGCCATCTCAAAGCAAAAGTGGAGGGCCATTTTGGATGTTTTCCTCAGCCCCTCTGGCATGCAAAAGGCGCAGTTAGTGACACAATGATATAATTGAAGTTAGTGTTTTGTTTCTGGATAGGTTTAAAATACAAACTAAGCCTATCAAATGCCATCGGGAATAAGTAGCCCTAGTCTGCATGTTCTTTAAGGAAAAATGCAAAATCCATGCCTCACTGAGGATCAAAAGTTTGGTCACCAAATATTGTTCTGAGCTTATTCTAAGTCTTGAAAAATGGAGGTTGCACAGAGTTCACAAGCCAGGGAGAGCCCATTCCTGCCATAAAACCAAACAGGGTAAAAGTATCAGGCACTGAAGAAACAGTTGAATAGATTACAGGTAGCCCTCGACTTAAAACCATTCATTTAATGACCATTTCAAAGTTACAATTACATTGAAAAAAGTCATTTTTTAGACTTATGACATTTGCAGCATCCCCATGTTCACGTGATCAAAATTTGGGTGCTTGGCAACATATTTATGACAGTTGCAGTGTCCTGGGGTCACGTAATCACCATTTGTAACCTTCCTAGATGGCTTCCGAGAAGCAAAGTCAATGGGGAAACTGGAGCCATTTAATGACAGCATGATTCACATAACAATCACAGTGATTCATTTAACAATCAGGGCAAAAAAGTTCATGATATGGGGTTCTGATTTGGTCGTAAGTCAAGTACCTGTACCGTCGCCTTCGGCATGACCTGAGTATAACTCATAAAATCATCTGCTACAATGTCCTTCCTGTCGAAGGTTACTTCAGGTTCAATCGCAACAATACACGAGCACACAATAGATTTAAACTTAATGTGCACCGCTACAATCTTGATTGTAGAAAATATGACTTCAGTAACAGAGTTGTTAATGCCTGGAATGCACTACCTGACTCTGTGGTCTTTTCCCAAAATCCCCAAAGCTTTAACCAAAGACTATCTACTATTGACCTCACCCTATTCCTAAGAGGTCTGTAAGGGGCATGCATAAGAGCACCAGCATGCCTACTGTTCCTGTCCTAATGTTCCCTTTGATTGTATCCAATTCGTATGGTTATTTCATGCTTATACTTATATATACTGTTGTGTTTGACAAATAAATAAATAAATAAAATAAAATATAACAAAGAGGATTCTTTAAACCCACATGTTTATCAGCAGATCAGCAGATTCGTGTCTATTTAGCCAAGTTCACACATCACATAGTTATGATTTGGTTTAACTATGCTTGCTTACAAGAGCCACAGTGAAGCAGTGGTTAGAATGCAGTACAGGTAATCCTTGAATTACAACAGTTCATTTAGTGACCAATCCAAGTTACAACCATTCAAAAAGTGAACTTATGACTATTTTTCACACTTATGAATGTTGCAGCATCCCCATGATCATGTGATCAAAATTAAAATGCTTGGCAATTAACTCACATTTATGATGGTTGCAGTGTCCCAGGGTCACAGGATCCCCTTCTATGACCTTCAGACAAGCCAAGTCAAGGGAGAGGGGGAGCCAATTTCACTTAAAAAACGTGTTACTAACTTAACAACTGCAGTGATTCACTGAACAACTGTGGCAAGAATAGTCGTAAAATGGGGCAAATGTCTCACTTAACAACGTAAATATTGGGCTCAAATGTGGTCATAGGTTGAGAACTACCTGTAGTCGATAATTCAAAGTCACACTAAATTCAATTTTATTTTGTTTATATCAAAATTTTAAATACTGGTATTAATTTAAAAAAAAAAAAAAGTATCAAAAGCAGTGGTTTGAAACATCATGCCCGTGGCTTCTCCAAATCAGGAAGAGTGAGTGACGTGGGAAAACAGCTAGAAAATTCAAGCATTTTAAACAAAGATTTGTAATTTGGTAGCAATTTTCCTGAAACAAAGATGTTTTGCTCATAGCTTCTACTTTCTATTATGTGGAAGTGCACACACATGCACTACACACAACAACAATAGCTTTGAATTGTATAGTTCCTCTGGAAAATGATTCTGAAACAGACAAGGATTTTATAGAGATTATTCTGGTTCATGAGGTCAGTGTCTCTGCAATTAACTATACACATTAAATACTTAACTCGGAAATGGTCAATTTGTGGGTCCTCCACATATAATGAAATATAACACCTAGCACAGTGGTAGGTTGCCCCCAGTTTGGACCAGTTCTATAGAACCCGTAGTAAAACCGGCGGGAGGTTCTGCCCACTGACCCAAACGTCATCAAAACTCTTCTGCACATGTGCAGAACAGCATGCGCGGGCACGATGCAAATCAGTAGTAAAGGTAAGTAGAACCCACCCCTGGCCTAGTAGCCCCGATCAGAAAGCTTAATAGTGTGAGAAGCTGAAGTTGAATTTCAGAGATACATGTCTGTAAAAATAAAAATATCTGGAAATCCAGGACAGTAACACCCCACCCCACCCCAAATAAGTGGGGCTATTTTGAAACATACTGTAGATTGAAAAAAAAGTATTTTGCTATATTTTGGGTGCATTTAGACAACTGTTTTATGAGTACCCTAAACTAGGGGAAAATAAAACAGGAGGGAAATCATCTCTTGGTGGTTTGCTGATTAAATTTAGTTCCAGAATTTCTGAACTTGCAACCAAGGGGTTGGGAGTTGAACGCAGTAGTAAATTCCTTATCCATGCCCAGATATATAATGATATGAATGAAACTTGTCTCCTACCTGTCCAAGGCAGTGCTGGTAGGCATACTCCTACCAAACCCTCGCACAGCCATCTGATTAAAATATGGAATGCAATGGAGATTTGCTGCAATAATGGCCAAGGAATCAGAAGGGTTAACAAAAAATCCATTTTGACCCAGAATCATGTAGCGGTCCTGAAAGAGAAAATAAAATATATTGGATAGGGAAAGGGGAAATGAGTAAGTAAAGAACATCTACAATGCTTGTGCAAAAATAGCTGGATTCTCCCTTTTTTCAATTTGCAGTCTAGCAAGAGGGAGATCCAAAATTGTTATTTGGCTTTAGTCTGTTTCATACGGTAGCACTCAGCTACATGGCTTGATCTAAACCCCATGGAGAAGTTTAATTTGGTTGAATAAATTATGAAAAAATATATATAATAGCTTGTGACTCCAAAGTTTCATATTATTTTTTCCTGGAAACATACTCCCTTGAAGAATAGTAACATTTCCCCCTTACATTAAGCTTGATTAAAAAGGAAGGAAGGAAGGAAGGAAGGAAGGAAGGAAGGAAGGAAGGAAGGAAGGAAGGAAGGAAGGAAGGAAGGAAGGAAGGAAGGAAGAAAGGAAGAAAGGAGATACCTTTTATCAGTACTCCTTCATTGGGAACTGCAAAATCAATTTTGAACTTTTAATTCTTATTTGTATCTTATAACAAAGTATAATGTTATCAACTGTTTTCTTTAATTGAACTATGAAGATTTCCAATAATTATGCCCTATAAATCTTTCACTACTAGATGGGAATTGTTCTTCAACAATCTTTTCAGCAAAGGAAGGATAAACAACCATAAGTTAGAATGAGATAAAGAATTGATTTAACTGGAAATATCAAGTCCAGTATTACATTTCCTAAAGTGGTCACACAATACTTGGTAGAAAGTTCTTCATGCCCTAAACAAAGGAGTTAAAATGTGCCTCCAAAGTATCATTTACACTGGTTTATTTATTTGTTGCTTACTGATTAAATCAGAAAAAAAAAACTTTCATTGTTCTACCAAGAACTGGAGATTATTTTGGTAGTACTATGAATAATGCAAAATGGAAAAAAAACCAGAAGTGAGATGGGGTGGAGGTCCCATGGCTAGGTTCAGCTGTATACACAATTTGTTTACCTGACACTTAGAATAGAATAACAGAATTGGAAGGGACCTTGGAGGTCTACAATCCCCTGCTCAGGCAAGAAATCTTATACCATTTCAGACAAATTGTTATCCAATCTCTTCTTAAAAACTTACAGTGTTGGTGAATTCACAACTTTTGGAGGCAAGTTGTTCCACCAGTTCTAACTGTCAGGAAATTACTTCTTTGTTCTAGGTTGCTTCTCTCCTTGATTAGTTTCCTTGATTAGTTTCCACCCATTGCTTCTTGTCCTGCCCTCAGGTGCTTTGGAGAATAGCTTGACTCCCTCTCTCTCTTTTGTGGCAATCCCTGAGATATCTGAACACTGCTATCATTTCACTGCTTCCAACAAGAAACTTCTATCAGTTTTCCAATTCTAACTGCCAAGCATTTCTAATACCATCAAAGAGATGCATACATCTGTCTGGAAAATCCATGAGATACATTATGAACTTGAAATGTAAGGTATATTCCAATACATGTTATGAACTTGAAAAAGCTACAGTTGATCCCCCGTAAGCAGCTAAACGATATATTTTAAAACTCTAAATATTTTAACACTGAATCGTTCGTAATAGTGAGGGAGTTTTAAGGTGCATAACTGATAAACTAAATTGTTAATTTCTTCTGTGCTTAAATAAAAGTCCAATATCTATGTGAAAGATAGAAATCCTTTGAAAGTTAAGTCACTTTCAGCTATGAAGTTATTTTCCCCAAAACCTACCCCGTCAGCATCAAATGCAGCTCCAAATCCGTACTCTCCTCCTTTCATTGCTTCCAACAAGGAAGTGGCATATGTTAGGTTTGGATCAGGGTACTGGCCACCAAAATCTTCCAGAGGGACACAATCAACTGCAGAATTAGCAGGAGCTCCCAATTCCTCACACAGGATCCTCCGGACATAGGGGCCCATCACTGCAAAATGGATTTGCCTTCAATTTAAAGACCATTTTCAAATAAATATTCAGAACGAACACCTTCATGCATTTAAAAAAATGGATTTGGTTTGCATTAAACAGGGTCCCAAAGGTGCTTTTTCAAGAGGCAACTGGACTTCCTTGTTTTTCTTTCAAGATGTTTTGCTTCTCATCCGAGAAACCAGAAAGTCTAGTTACCTCTTGGAAAAAGCACCTTCTATGATCTGGATGACTGAGAATCTCCATGACATTAAGCAGGGTATTATATCACCCTCTATTAGTGATAGAGAGTGATATAATACCCTCTATTAGACAAGGTATCTTGCAATTCTCGAAATAAAAATGCCTCTGTATTTATATGCATGTAATCTCCTTTATTAAATGTAATCTCCTTTATTTATTAAACGTAGTTTCCTTTATTAAAGATTGAGGGCAAAAGAAGAATGGGACGACAGAGAACGAGGTGGCTGGATGGAGTCACTGAAGCAGTAGGCATGAGTTTAAATGGACTCCAGAGGATGGTAGAGGACAGGAAGGCCTGGAGGAATGTTGTCCATGGGGTCGCGATGGGTCGGACACGACTTCGCAACTAACAACAACAACAATCTCCTTTAAAAAGATGAATGCTAGAAAAGATCAGTTTATTACCATATAACTTAGGGAACAAATTACAATAAAAACAATAGCAAAACCAAACTATAATCAATAAATCAATGAAAATAGGTTCAGCATTAAGCACATGGAATAGGCACCATTTTTTGTTTTTTTTTGTTTTACAACTATTTCAGAAGGAATGCAGTAATTTCACTAAGTGGTAAGAGCCATGTCTGATTCAGTTTTAGGGCACTTCAGAAAAATGAAACAAATGTATGATGTTTCTGTCATTTATTGCACTTATTTTGTTCTCTATGGAAGTATAGGTAGTAGTCATCTTACAATCATTCATTTAGTGACTGTTCACAGTTACAAGGGCACTGAAAAAAGTGACTTATGACCAGTTTTCACATTTATGACTGTCGCAGCATCCCCATGATCACATGATCAAAATTTGGGCACTTGGCAATTATTTATTTATGACAGTTGCACTGTCCTGGAGTTCATGTGATCATCACTTGCAACTTTCCCAGCTGGGTTCTGACAAGCAAAGTCAATGGAGAAAGACAATTTCATTTAACAACATCAAAATTCACTTAGCAACTGCAGTGGTTTGCTTAACAATCGTGGCAAAAAAAATTGTAAAATAGGGCAAAAGTCACTTAACAACTTCCTTGCTTAGCAAGAGAAATTTTGGATTCAGTTGTATAAGTTGAGGACCACCTGTAGAATATCTAAATTGGCAGTTTGTCCACTTTTTCAGCTACACAATTTGGTGACCCACTAGGGCCTACCCCAGTTCAGCTGCTTATGTCATTTGTAAGCTTGAATCAAAACCAAACCGATTAGCGTGGTGATTAATTTAAAGGCAGTTTGATTCTGGATTAATTTGTACTCTGGAAATTTCCAAGTGAAAGTCCAGCTATTTTATAAAAGTCGTGAGAACACAGGGCAGCAATATATGCCATCTGGTATATATTAATAAGTAACAAACTTTATTTGGGAAAAAAACCCATGAGAATGCTTAAGAAATAGCTGTATAATACCAGAAACAAGTCAAATATTCTACTAGTGAACATTTTATAGCAGTGGTCACACTGAAAGAATTTCATGTTTGAGTAGTAGAAAGAATGGCCTCAGGAAATGAAAGGAAACTGATTTTTAAAAAAGAATGTTGTTCTACTTAAACACCAACATCAAACGTAATTAAAAGAAGAGATAGATTTTCTTCCACTTCTGCAAAGAATTTTGTGGCTCTTTGAAAATATCTCCTTAGCCAATTGTTGAGGGAAATAGCTGGTATGAGGTCATATATCTAAACTCAATTATAGTATCTGCATTTTTGTGGGGAGAAGAAAAACTGAATAGCATTTTTAAAAAATACAAATGGAAAACAGGCAGTGGTTGAAATGAGATATCACTTTGCGTATAAGAATGTAATAGAAAGATGCATTTCAACCATTTATTTGTGGTATAAACACTCTTGCCATATTTAACTTTCCTCAAGATGATAGTAATTAATTATTTTAAAACCTATTATTGAAGAAACCAGTTTGTGGGCAAAAATGTATACACTCAAAAAATGTAATCATGTATTTTTTCTTTATCTGTCACCTTTGCCCCAGTTATTTTTGCCACATTTGAAGAACTTCGGTTTCTACGAATTCTTCAACATATAATCCATTAAATGCATTTGTCATACCAAGTAACTATATCACTGTTAAGAATAAATTATCTTAGCACAGAGGTAGCAACATGTATGTGGAGTTGCTGAAAATAGTTTAGATCTTAAGGGCTAAGGAGCTAGATTTCTCTCTCTATATATATATATTTGATGTCCTTTCAATTCAAAAAGAACAAAGCTATACTTTTCATGAGTTAACTGAAACAAAAAGTGTCCTGGTCACTCAAGAACTGCTTTTTCCCCAGAGCTAAATAATATTTTGGTTTTCAGCTGAAGAAAGGGGTTTTTCCCCTTCACTCTCATCTCCAAACTTAAGTCAGTAGGAAATTTAAGGCACCTCTGACTCTGTCCCACTCTCACCATATACATAACTCCCTTAAGAACATGAGATATGGGAGACATTTTGAATATTATATTTAACAGCAAAATCATGTGCATTTTTCTGTGTTCATTGAAGATCACTCTCTAGCACAGGGGTCTCCAACCTTGGCAACTTTAAGCTTGGAGGACTTCAACTCCCAGAATTCCCCAGCCAGCTTTGCTGGCTGGGGGATTCTGGAAATTGAAGTCCTTCAGGCTTAAAGTTGCCAAGGTTGGAGACCCCTGCTCTAGCAAATGTATTTAGAAAATATTTACAGACCCCTCACATCCTAGACATAAACTGTTTCACCTCCTACCCTCAAAACGACGCTATAGAGCACTGCACACCAGAACAACTAGACACAAGAACAGTTTTTTCCCAAACACCATCACTCTGCTAAACAAATAATTCCCACAACACTGTCAAACTATTTACTAAGTCTTCACTACTATTTATCTTCTCATCGTTCCCATCACCCATCTCCTTCCACTTATGATTGTATGATTGTGACTTTGTTGCTTGTATCCTTATGATTTATATTGATATTGTTTCCTCATTGCTTATTTGTACCCTATGACTATCATTAAGTGTTATATCTTATGATTCTTGATGAACGTATCTTTTCTTTTATGTACAATGAGAGCATATGCACTAAGACAAATTCCTTGTGTGTCCAATCACACTTGGCCAATAAAAAATTCTATTCTATTCTAGAAGGATAGCCTGTTATAAATCAATAGTAATTAATTACTGTATGAGTTTTAAATCTTATTTTCAGCATTTTAAAAATCAGTGGTTTACATATTGCATTAAAAATGGTGCTCTTTACCTCCATTCATGGCATCAATTCTGATCTTAAGTTGATTTGGCCCAGTTAGCAAGCCTCTAATAGAACTGAGATCAAAGATGGTCCGCAGAAGATTAAGGTAAACCTCCACAGAGTCCACTATCTCAACTGTGCACAAAAGATCAAACAAAGAATGTATGTCAGGATACTGTGGTTAGTTGTAAGTACACACCAAACCAAAATTATTACTGCAAAAACTTTTATCACTGAGTAAGTGAAAATCTACGTCATAAACGCTTTGGGAATTAACCCAGCACCTTTATCAAAAATCACCGCTCAATTTGGCAATTCAGTGTCCATAGTAGAATTCGTGCTAGGATTGCCTGAACTATTTGAAAGGGCAAAGTTGCTTAAAAGTTGCTGAATCAGCAGAAGTGTTTTCTGTTCATGTATACGTACATGCATGTTCAGACAACCTAGCAAGGTCCTTGGAGTGTTTCACTTTTAAAAATACAGGCCTCAATGCTTTACTGTACCTCCGAGTGTTACTTTAAGGATTTTTTACTCAAAGGGTTACTTCACAAAATGTTCCACTGAATGTTTTTGGTCAGTCATTATTTCTATCTGATCCTGTCAACTCTGAATGATATTGTTAGCTTTTTGGCTATTCTAGGAGTAAGCAAGGAAATAACTTGAGACACGCTTAATTTATTTATTTGTATTTCGTATTTCTTAACTACCTATCTCCCTCAGACAGGGGCTCTGAGCGGCAATAATCATGTTGGACTGATAAAGGCACAAGCAAAGATAGGGTTATAAGTTCTAAAACTCACTATATTACTTCCAGAACTGTTGGCACACAATAGAATAAAACAAAATATCAGTAAGATATTGAAAAGTCTAAATTTAAACCACATATGAAAAAACTTTATAAAATGACTATATGGCTTAGTAAGACAATGATCATAAAAATCCATAATCAATTTAGCAAAAATAAAGGCTGTAGAATGAGAAACTGAAATTTCAACTCATGCTTTAAGTTTAGAAGTAAAATGCCTGAAGAAAAGTATGTAGAATGGGAATGCTAAGCTAACAAGAACCAGGGAAACAGAAAGTTAGATATTAGTTTGAATTTCAATCACAGCCAGAACAAGATCATTATCAATATGGTATTTGCCTTTATAGTACTAAAATTTATATGAGACTTATAAACAGTTGGGTAACAAGGGAAAAGTCACATTTCCATGGTGGATTTCCTATTTCAGTTCTAAAATACTACCATGCCAATAACTTTTTAAAGGACTAACTTTTCAGTTTTAATTGCAAATTTCCACACTATGGAAAAGAATTCAATACCCCGGAAAGGCTTGAATTTATTCTCCAGATCAAACTCCTGTCTTCCCAACCGAGACAAATCAATTCTCAAATCTGGGCAAATGGCATATTCTTCAAGGGTTTTGCTGATCTGATAAATTTTATCAGAAACAACATCTGGAGCTGGACCTGAAAATATAATACAAACATAAGCTGTTTCAATTCTTGAATATTACCACAAAATAAGAGATTAAATGCTCTTAAATACAAAATAAAATCTATATATTATTACGAGATATACAATTGTTTAAATTAACATCGTATTTTAGCAGTGCATGCATATTTTATTAAAGCTTGTTATGGTCTCTGAAATCTTCAGATTAAAACTGATATGAATGTTCAGAAGTTGAATCTTCTGAAAAATCAAATTAAACTCCTTGGGTTTAATGTCTCAGCAAATATTAATTAGTAGGAATTTTTTCAATCTAGTTCAATTATTGGACCCAGATTTTTGGGGGCAATATGCTGACTTTGTAAACTGCTTAGAGAGGGCTCTAAAGCACTGTGAAGCGGTGTATAAGTCTAAATGCTGTTGCTATTGCTATTATGTATAAAATTTTGCAGCTAATGAGCATATTAGAATTTTGAGAGCTTGCAATGTTCTCACAAAATGGCTACCATGCTCTATGTGGAGAGTAGCATATTTAATTTACCATAGGAAAAACTGGTGAGAATATTCCTTGTCGCTCTTTTTTCCCCCCCATACAGGATGCATTCTACCAGTTAACTTTTGGAGGAGAAGATGGGTACATTTCCAAATGGGGCTGCTGTAGTATATCAGATTTCTATTTATTTATAAGTAAAATAATATTTTAGATATTCTAAAGAGGAAATCTAATGGGACAGGAAGCTGTGCCGATATCAACGGAGGCTGTGGCTACTACATCAGACTGCTTGTCACAGATCTCATGCCTAAAACCAAGAGAGATGAAAACATCTCAAAGATTTTAATTCCAAAAAACCTAATAGTTGGAGAAGTGTACAAGCCTTTTAAACATTGTTTAAATATACTGCATTTAAATCTAAGACGTCTTAAGATAGATAGCTGGGTTGCTGGCTGGCTGGCTAGACAGATATAGACAGTCATTATTTTAAAAATTTTATATGGTTATAGATGGTGAATGTAATAGGCAATAGGTAATGTAATAGGCAGGAACACGGTGGCTCAGGGGCTAGGACGTTGAGCTTGTCGATTGAAAGGTCGGCAGCTCAGCGGTTCGAATCCCTGGTGCTGCCGTGTAATGGGGTGAGCTCCTGTTACTTGTCCCAGCTTCTGCCAACCTAGCAGTTTCGAAAGCACGTAAAAATGCAAGTTGAAAAAATAGGGACCACCTTTGGTGGGAAGGTAACAGCGTTCCATGCACCTTTGGTGTTGAGTCATGCCGGCCACATAACCACGGAGACGTCTTTGGACAGCGCTGGCTCTTCAGCTTTGAAACGGAGATGAGCACCACCCCCTAGAGCCGGCAACGACTAGCACATATGTGCGAGGGAAACCTTTACCTTTACCTTTAATGTAATAGGCAAATTCCTTTTTGGACCTTACATTTTTTCTAAAAAAACAAAAACAAATCAGAGTTTGTAATAAGATGCATCACAATAACTCTTACCTCCATTGGCAATGTTAAACTTTACTCCAAATTCTCCTCCAGGTCCTCCAGGACAGTGGCTAGCTGTGAGAATAATCCCCCCAGCAGCTTTGACCTTTCTGATAATGCAGGACACAGCAGGAGTGGATAAAATGCCATTCTGCCCAATAATCAATCTTCCAATCTAAATGCCAGAAGAAAACAATGTCAGGTGTGGTTGATGGTACGTGATTCATCGATTAAATATTATCTCTATTTTTAAAAAGGGAGAGCTTAGTTCCAAACATAATCATACTGGCTGACATCCAAACTGCACAGCCAACGATCACAATAAAACAGCAAGGATTTTCAATTCTGACTGTATTGATGAATAAAGAAGACTTACATATAAGTTTTATACATCTGCATCTATTCCATAGTTTTCACCTGCCTTTTTGCTCCATTATATCTTAGTCTATAGCAAGATTACGGCCGGTGGCCGAAAATTCTATGTGCCATCAAACTGTGCTATAATTGAAAGTCTAATAAATAAAATTAACTTATAGCAATTTGAGAAATCTTTCATTATAAGCTAGATCCATAATGCACATTCATCAATGTCACACAGAATACAGAAATATTAGAACTATTAGAATTATTTATATCATATTATAAAATACAGATTGATGTCTAAGACTTTGTCTCTATTAAGAAAAAGCTATCTTAATAAAGACAGTCAGTGGTATAACTTCAGTAAAGTTTGGGGAAAACACTTGAGAATCAAAGCTGGGGTCTGTAATTTTCTCAATGGAAGTCATTAGAAATCAACTAGGCTTCATCAATATGCAGGAATCTGAAACATGTGGGTTCAACTGTAGGCTTAGACCTTTAATAGGCATGAGAAAAGACAGCAACTGTCATTCATGGGAGCCTTTAGCAGGATCAAAGAATGATTGATAGCTAGGACCTGTAGCTTTCCCCAGAGTCAGATTTCTGGGTTAAAAATAAAGGCCAAGAATACAGTGCATTTCCGAACACTTTGGCTTGCTGTGTTGTACTCGCCAAAATTAGTGTAAATCAAGAAGTAAGCCCCATTCCATTCTTATAGTATGACATAATTTTGGGTATGCAGTTACTAATAATTTGCTCACTCTCTTTAACATAACAAGCAGTCATTAATTGAACTAGTTTTTTTTTCTCTTTCAATTGTGCCCAATTCTCAGAGACTCCCTGGACAAGTGCCTGCAGTTTTCAGATGTGGTTTGCCATTGCCTTCTTCCTAGAGCTAACAGAGGCTGACTGGCCCGTAGTCATCCTGCCAGCTTTATGCCTAAAGTGGGACTAGAATTCAGTCTCCCAGTTTTTAGCCTTACTGAATACATCGAACTGGCTTACTGTACTTTTGTAACATTATTCTAATATTATTTGAGTTTAATATAGAAGTATTTTCAGAGGCAAATAACCTATTTCCCATTTGGCACCATAATATAAATTGACAAGAGCAGAAATTAGTAGAAATACTTTATTACAATTAAAGACCAGATCAAGAGCAGAAGAAAAAGAATTGTGCGTCGGGAAATAAAAATGCAGTAAAACCCAATAATTATGAAATTGAAATCGGTTGAAGTGTGCTAAATTTAATAAACAGTAAAACAAAACCTTGTTAAAAGAAATAAAATTACAGTGATTAGAAATAACAATTGTAAATAAAATAGATCTAGGTGACTTGGAAGTCTGCTTAGATGTGGTATTATCAGCTTCAGCTAGGCATCTTTACCATGAGAGCAGTAATAAATATAAATATAATAAAATGTGGGTTAATAGGTCAAAGTCTCTTTCATCATAGGGACAAAGTTTTGTTCAAATAGGATACTCCAAATTTTAATTCTTGTCAGGTTAAAGCTCTTCTGAATTTAGGAACCATATTTAACTCAAGTATTTAGTTGGCTTCAAAACGGAAAACATATTTGAAAGCCAGTTCCTTGGCACACTGTTTAAAGGCAGCCACTGCATGTCCACATACCTCAGGATTGCTTTAAGAGAGAAACCACAGCACTTTGGTTTCATGTGCACTTTTGTAGATGAAACCAAGTCATCGCTTAAAATCAAAGATGAAAATCAGAAGGGTCAATTCCCTGTTGTAAAAAATGTAATTTCAACCAGTAAAAAAGATACATGACCAAATATTAGTTTCAATTTTGGTCACAACAGCCTCATGATTTAAGTCGATGTTGGGAACACAAACCCATCAAAGGATCCGCAACATATTTTAAAAATAATTTTTCATCTTCTCTAAAGGGAGTGAAGAATCTATATGGTGCCAATTGGGCTCAGAACAAAAGTGGTGGTGTTACACTACCAGCTACACTACCAGTTACACTAGCTGAAAATAGGTATGAATAATGCACTGCTGGAGTAATACAAGGACTGCAGGGCTGTTGCTGATTTTTGTTGCTAGAGACAACATACTTCAAGTGTGCCATGCATAAAACACTATTCTCATATATGTGAAGATCTAAACTTCTTAAATTAGGTAAGCATGAATTTTAGATCACTTAGCAAATGTGTGTGTGTGTGTGGGTAACTATATAAAACATAATTGTTATATTTTATTACTATTATATTATATTCTGTATATACACACACCCCAGTATCTTAGGTTTTACATAATTAATGTTGAGTGCTTCTATCTTGCAATATACAGCTAAAGTATTGCTTTTGACCAATTGGTATCTAAGATAATAGCACATCATCCACCTAATTTTTAAACTAGAGTTCTCATAAAGTTTTATATAAGAAGAAGCAGGCATCCATTATTTTTTAAGTTTGCACTATGGGTGAGCTCCCGTTACTTGTCCCAGCTTCTGCCAACCTAGTAGTTTGAAAACACGTAAAAAATGCAAGTAGAAAAATAGGGACCACTTTGGTGGGAAGGTAACAGTGTTCCATGCGCTTTTTGGCATTTAGTCATGCAGGCCACATGACCACCAAGATGTCTTTGGACAGCGCTGGCTCTTCGGCTTTGAAACGGAGATGAACACCACCCTCTAGAGTCGGGAATGACTAGCACATATGTGCGAGGGGAACCTTTACCTTTTCCTTATGCGTAGCAGCAAGTACAACAGTGATTCTGAAACTGATAAAATTGTATATTGTGCGGATCCAGACTTAAAACTATATTTTCACTTATTGTAGATGTTGCAAAGTAAGAAAGTGACCTAATACTGAATGTCCAGCTGTAAAGCCTGTTTGTTCTTCAACCAAAATATTTTCTGATTTGATCCATTCCAAGGAACAAATTTAATCTAGAACTGCCTACCAGTCTGAAAACTAACAAACTTAAATATAAATCATTTATTTTTTTGAAAGAGGAAAGCATATTACTGGGAGATTATTGATGAATAGAGCATGTTTTCATATTGAAGACACCACCAGGGTTGTTGTTTTCTTTTTCAGTTGCTAAAATCCAAGTAATCTACTATATTGACAGCTAAGAAATTCTGCTTACAACTCTCCCTGATTTCTCAAGCCAGCTCTGGGTTTCCTTTTGCCCCTAGTTGGTATGTAATCAAGTCTTCAGAGATAATAATTTTGTCATGATACCAGTCTTTGTATGGTATGCAAAACAACAGCATCACCATATATGGAGTTCAAGAATGTGGCTTAGCGCCCTTAACATAGTGAGAATTTAGCAGATTTTGATGAGTGACGTGAGCCTGAGGCTTCCTCCCAGCGCTACAGCTGAAAAAGAAGAGGGATCTTCATTCCCTCTGCACATCCAAACGTGTATGAGAATGGGGTGCCTACAATTAATTTTAAATTGATGTTAGCTGGCACAAACTGAGAACTTTTTGTTGAAGGAAGATAGGTGATGCTTGTCTCTGTGCTTATGTGGTATTTTATCCACAAAAAATATAGAAGAGAACCTCTCATCAATTAGAAGTTCAAAAGGTTTGTGAGAGATATTGTGGTGCATTTCCTTGATGTAGCATAAAGCCATAGACAAAACACATAATCACCTAAAATTCATCAATAAATCCAGGCTATAAAAACCTTCATTTAGACATTAAACTCACTGAGTGATTTTGCATGTCTTAATCTACTTTACCTCACAAAATTGTTAGATGGAAAAGGGCTTCAAAATTTTTGGGAAAATATTATACCAAAAATATTAGGGAAAGTAAGGTCATCACCAATGGCAGAAACTCCAAATGCAGAAAGGCAACTTCCCCCTTTCTCCATCTTTCTTTCCTTTTTTTTTTTTAAATTATCAGAACGCAACTTCAATAGATTATTTTTTAAACTAACTCAGAAAAATGGACCTGTCAAACATTCTTAATACACTAGGTAAGAATAGGTTTTCAAGTGATTACCAATAAGAAACATAAGAGAGAAAAGAAAGAAAAATAATTATGTAGACACATTTAACTGATAATAAATTTATCACTTATTGGGTAGATTGTTCTTCAAAACCTGATGCCTCCCAAATGTGTTGAAGCACATTTCAAATACAAGGAAGGCTGGCTGAGGATAAGAATAGTATGTACATATGTACATGTATGTATGTATGTATGTATGTATGTACAGTTAGTCTTTGACTTTCAACCATTTGTTTAGCAATCGTTCAAAGTTATAATGGCACTGGAAAATGTGACTTATGACTGTCCTAGCTTCCTCGTGGTCATGTGATCAGAATTTGGGTACTTGACAACCAGTATGTATTTGCGACTGCTGCAGCATCATGAGGTCATGCGATTGCCATTTGTGACCTTCCCAGCTGTCTTCTTCAAGCAAAGTCAATGGAAAAAGCTGGATTCACTTAATGACCATGATTCACTTAATAACTGGGCAAAAAGTTGAAAAATTGTATACAACCTCCCTTTAACCTTGATTAGCAATGGAAACTCTGATTCTAATTGTGGTCGTAAGACAAGGATCATCTGTAGCGCATGTAGGACTACAGTGGAAAACCAGATTGAAGAAGACTGCCATAATCAAGCGGGTCAGTTTTTATTGGCCCGCAGCAAATTCTGAAAGTATAATTGAATATGGCCCTTTTCGGCCGCCTCCCGGTACTTGCCCGGTGGTTCGCTGCGAGGCTCGTGGCTCCTCCCCATGGGCGGGGAATAATGAAGGGAGGGGGCGGAGGAGGCGGCGAGCGGGAAAGAGGCTGCTGGCCGTGCCTGACCCCAGCAGTTCTACCCTCGCCTTCCTCGGCCGCCTGGCGAGGCTCCTCGCACCTCCCCATGTCGGACACGCGTGGCGGCAGTGACAGCCATCGAGAAACAGGTGAGGAGGCGGCGAGCGGGAAAGAGGCTGCTGGCCGTGCCCGACCCCAGCAGTTCTACCCTCGCCTTCCTCGGGCCGCCTGGCGAGGCTCCTCGCGCCTCCCCATGTCGGACACGCGTGGCGGCAGTGACAGCCATCGAGAAACAGGTGAGGAGGTGGCGAGCAGGAAAGAGGCTGCTGGCCGTGCCTGACCCCAGCAGTTCTACCCTCGCCTTCCTCGGGCCGCCTGACGAGACTCCTCGCGCCTCCACCCCTTGGGCAGGGAATAACGAAGGGAGGGGGCGGAGGAGGCGGTGGCGAGCGGGAAAGAGGCTGCTGGCCGTGCCCGACCCCAGCAGTTCTACCCTCGCCTTCCTCGGGCCGCCTGGCGAGGCTCCTCGCGCCTCCACCCCTTGGGCAGGGAATAACGAAGGGAGGGGGCGGAGGAGGCGGCGGCGAGCGGGAAAGAGGCTGCTGGCCGTGCCCGACCCCAGCAGTTCTACTCGCCTTCCTCGGGCCGCTTGGCGAGGCTCCTCGCGCCTCCACCCCTTGGGCAGGGAATAACGAAGGGAGGGGGCGGAGGAGGCGGCGGCGAGCGGGAAAGAGGCTGCTGGCCGTGCCCGACCCCAGCAGTTCTACCCTCGCCTTCCTCAGGCCGCCTGGCGAGGCTCCTCGCGCCTCCACCCCTTGGGCAGGGAATAATGAAGGGAGTTTCAAGTTCATACCAAATACAAAACAAAAGCCAAGATCAGGGGTGTCCAAACTTGGTCTCTTTAAGACTTGTGGACTTCAATTCCCAGAGTTCCTCAGCCACACCCCAAAATAAGCTACGCCCATAGAACTGGTACGGAAAAAAAATAGCCCTCCCCCCCCGTTCAATGGTGTGGCCCGGGCCTTTGCTTATTTTTCTGTATTTGGCCCTCACCAAAAAAACTTTGGACACCCCTGATCTAGAGCTAAATTAAAAACAACCATATTTCATTTTTAAAAGATGGTATTAATGTAACAGTAAATATTTATAGTTTTTAGTGAGGGATAAGCCCCTTATGACTTGTTTGCTTTTCAAAACAAGATTTGTTATTTCTACCTTATTGGAAACAGTTGAGGTTTTCCAAATTCCCTTTAAGTCACCTTGTTCTTCCAAATTTTCCCTTTTAGAATTTATTTATTAGACAGTGTGGACCTATTCCGGCTTGATGGAACTGAGAAGGAAAATTCCATTGGGACTTCCATTACTAGCAATTCAAGGAAGGAAGGAAATCGTATTTGTTGTCTTAATGAGGTTGCCATCACCTCTGCTACTGTTTAAATGGAATTGAAATGAATAAGGAAGAATTTGGGATGATTAACAGAACATTCTTCTACTTTGACCGAGATTCTAACTCTAATCAGAAAACAGGGAAGAAACTCTTTCTCTGAAACAAACTTTTTCAAATCTCTAGAGATCTGCACGAGAAGGCCAAATTAGTAGAATTTTTAAAAGTAAAACTTTTCAGGCAATTCTAAGTCTTATCATATTTAGAATAGAATAGAATAGAATAGAACAGAATAGAATAGAATAGAATTTTTTATTGGCCAAGTGTGATTGGACACACAGGGAATTTGTCTTGGTGCATATGCTCTCAGTGTACATAAAAGAAAAGATACCTTCATCAAGGTACAACACTTACAACACTTAATGATAGTCATAGGGTACAAATTTAACACTTAATGATACAACACTTAATGATAGTCATAGGGTACAAATAAGCAATCGAATCATATTAGGAAACAGTCAATATAAATCGTAAGGATACCAGCAACAACGTTACAGTCATACAGTCATAAGTGGGAGGAAATGGGGGATAAGAACAATGAGAAGATTAATAGTAGTGCAGATTTAGTAAATAGTTTGACAGTGTTGAGGGAATTATTTGTTTAGCAGATTGATAGCATTTGGGGAAAAACTGTTCTTGTGTCTAGTTGTTCTGATGTGCAGTGCTCTATAGCGTCGTTTGAGGCTACGAGTTGAAACAGTTTATGTCCAGGATGCGAGGGATCTGTAAATATTTTCACAGCCCTCTTTTTGATTCGTGCAGTATACAGGTCCTCAATGGAAGGCAGGTTGGTAACAATTGTTTTTTCTACAGTTCTAATTATCCTCTGATAATATCCACAATCATAACAGATAACAGATTAACAGAGTTTATAGGTCAACTAGTCCAACCCACCACTCAAGCAGGAGACCCTATACCATTTCTGATAAATGGCAGTCCAATCTTTTCTTGAAAGTGATGAAGCTCCCACAATTTCCGAAGGCAAGCTGTTCCATTGGCTGATTATTCTCACTGTCAGAAAGTTCCTCCTGATTTCTAGGTTGAATCTCTCCTTGGTCAGTTTCCATCCATTATTCCTTGTCTGGCCTTCAAGTGCTTTGGAAAACAGCTTGACCTCCTCCTCTTTGTGGCAGCCCCCCAAGTATTGGAAGACAGCTATCATGTTTCCCCTGGTCCTTCTCTTCACTAGACTAGCCATGCCCAGTTCATGTAACAGTTCTTCATATGTTTTAGTCTCCAATCCCCTAATCATTTTGGAGTATTTTTCATTCTTTAAAAGACTTTTTTCTGTTTGTGAAGCTGGCTTTGAAATCATGCCCCTTATTTCTAGATCATACTGTAGACTTGTCTTCACTCAGTTTTTTCTGCCAAGAGGAGGTACCAATGCTAAAAAGGTGGGAACAGATTGCTGCAAACTCTGGGGTAATATTTCCAGTTTTTGTTTGTATGCATGTCTTGTAAAACAATTCACATTTACATTGCACATATTTACAAAGTCATTTTTTGATCCAATCTGCTTAAAAACATTCAAGCAATTCATAAAATGACAGGTCATATATTTTTGTTGACATAATAAAAAAGTAAGAGTTGAAAAGAATAGAGAATGAGAGAAAGTCAATCATCTTGGCTTAAATTTTGTTAAGGAAAGGTGGAATAAAAATATTAAATAAATATTAAATAACCACCAGAATCAGTCGCTATCACATATTTTTACTGAGAATTGCAAATACATTTCTAAGTTATATTTGTTATTTAAAATTCATTGTGGCATAGCTTTTGGCATTTATACAAAGTACAGAAAATCATAACATGGCATTGTATGACATGTTTTACACATAAACATAGTCAACAATCCAGTTCAGACCTAAGAAACCAGGAAGCAATGCAGAGTCCCTGCTCCCTCAAGTAGCTGTCGCCAAGTAAGGAGAGCCCCTCATGATTCATGTGTCAAGCCGTGGCTGGCCTCGACAGATTGTTAAAATTCACACTGTAAAGATGCTGCCAAATGATAGGCACAGGAATCATGTAAGGGACTGCACATATCTTCACAAGACTGTATGCACCTCAAATACATCAACATTTTATACAGATTTTATGTGGTTTGTTCTTATACCACTTTTCAAATACACTACAAATGAGTAACAATGAGCTAGTATGGTCTAGGGCAGGGGTCACCAACCTTTCGTACCTCAGGGACCACTAAATCCATAATTTTAAATCCTGCGGACCAGTAATATGCATTTTTTAAAAAGACAAGTAGTATTTAGTGCAATATAAAAAATGAAAACAGTTTTCTGCGGACCACCACCATTTTCTCACGAACCACCAGTGGTCCACGGACCACCAGTTGGTGACTGCTGGTCTAGGGTTAAGGCACTAGGCTACAAAATGGGCAACCATGAATTCTATTCCTGCCTTAGCCATGAAAGCCAGCTGGATGTCCTTTGGACAATCACTTTATCTCAGCATCTGTCACAGGATTGTTGTGGGCAAAATAGGAGGAGAAAGGTATTTTGGATATTGAGTTATTTGAAAAAAATAATAAAGGCAGTATATATGGTATTTGTAAATATGTGTGTGGGGTGTGTGTATAATAAATAAATAAAATGTCTGGATAGGAGTGACAAAACCCTAGAAAATGTATCCTTTAATATAAAACTTATCAGCAGAGTATTAGTGCTGTTTCAAGCTTTGTACAGCAAATCAAAAGTCATATTCCAAAAGAGAATAGAGTCAACATCTAAAGGGGATGGAGCCACAATTAATACTTTTATTTTAACTTAAGTTAATATTTTCATTTTTGTTTTGTTTTGTTTTGGTAATGGTGAGTTTGGAAACTCACCATTACACTACCAAAATTGCAGCTAATAGAATACTATGAGACCAAGACTCAAGTCGCCTCAAACTGTGAGATGGGCGGCAAATAAACTTAATAAATGCAAATAGAAAACTTTTTTTTGCAACATGACAGCCCAAAACATAGTAGACTTAAGCACAAGCCTGGAAAGGCAATGAGGAGTAGAGAGGTTGGCAGTTTGGAGAAGCAAAGGATGTGGGAAATGTAGCAGAGGTGAATTAAGTGCTGGAAGGAAGCAAGAAATGCAGTGGAGAGCACAGCCATGAATACATGTATGGGAAGAATGTTTGGAGGAAAGGAGACTATGGGGAAATCAAATAGGTCATACACTTAAAGAATGGTTGGAGAACTCAGACTTTTGGCTAGAATCAAGAAAGTTGTAATGCAGTGATGGTGAACCTTTTAGGCACTGAGTGTCCAAACTGTGTGCGCATGCATGCCCAAAATGAAAAGTGTGTGCGTGTGTGAACATGCGGATATGCACAAACATGTGCATGCACAGACATGTATGTGTGCATGCATGGACATGTGCAGCAGAGACCCGAAGACCAGCTGGCCAGTGGGAGGTGGGGCACCCCATCAACGGCAGCGCAGCAACAGGTAAGATCTTTTTCTCTTGGGAGCGCCTGTTTCGTCATTTTCAGGGAAACAAACACTCAGGAAAGAAATGCCATGGAGATCTGACCTGGGGCAACAGCACAGAGAGGGCTCTTCGTGCCACCTCTGGCACATGTGCCATAGGTTTGCCATCATGGTTCTAATGTATTTCAGATATGTATTAATATATAAAATGATAATTTTCAAATTGGGTTGAATGCCTTACCATCTGGCAAACCAAGGTAAGAGTGGAGGCACTGGCTGAAGATACAAAGTGAAAACATAATTTAAAACTTTTAAAAGACAGTCCCACAATCAGATTGCTGATCATTTCTATCCCCACTACAGCTTCTAAGAATTGCATGCAAAATCCAATTTCCTATCCTTATACTAATAGATGCAGGGGGAAAAATTGGCCAAACCTTGAAGGCTTAACATGCAGTAAAAGTTAATTAACTGTTCTATCATACCGTGCTATTAACTTTACAACTGCTATATCATCAGTTGTTTTATTCTAAAAAAAAAAACCCCGCAAGAGTTTATCCCTTGAGAACGTGACTACTCAAATGTTTTGTACTTCCAAGTATTAGAAGCATTTAAGTGGGAGCCATAAGCATATTCCACTTTGCTTCGCATGGATCCCTTTGGCTATTAAAATAACTACGCCTTACTTTATGTACTGTATGATCTGAACGGTATTCTCAATTTTAAAAAAATGTCTTGCTGGTTTATGGGCTTTGAACATAGATAGGATCTATATAGACAGAGTAGCCGTCTGTTGAAGAACCTGAGAAGAGTGTACATTTGGGTTGGACAATTCTGTAGAATATCATAAAGCACAACAAGTTCTTAGATGTTGTTCAGCTAGTTTCAAGTTTTGAAAAATTCTTAAAACAATAACAAACGTATAGATTTGAAACATACTGGTGCACAGACATTTATAGTCTAGCCGTGCGGGGGATGGGGGGGAGGGTTTGTGTGTGAAGGAGCTCTTAATCATGCAACTCCTTTTCGCAAACTGTAGAAGAATATTTCTCAAAAGACTATGGTTTTTTTCTTTTAACAAAAATAAAAATGAGCTGAAGAAACTGGGACACATGGATGAAATTGTTTAAAGCATACTTGACTACAGTGTCTAGAATGTTTGAGCCCGCAAACCCTATACATTCAAATAATGGATTGTTCTAAATTCTCTGGGCCTTGCCTTAAAATTAAAATGACATAGTTTATTTAAAAAAAGCTAACTCTTAAAATGCCTCACTTTTGATACATTTCAGTGGAATGTAAAACTATTTCTGTCTGTCAGTCAAGGTACCATTATCAGAATTCTAATGTCCCATATATAGTTTGAAAAATATAAAACACATAAAATTCTATCTGAGTGATTTGTTAAGCAAAAGTCTAAGAACTACTACTTCGACCAACTTGTTTCATAGTTGTCATACATTTAAACCAATAAATTAACTTTGATATATGCGTAGACAAAAAGATTACATCTCAGGTGCTGCCAAGTTTTTGTTTTTGTATTCCTTATATGTTCTTCGTAACGGCCAAGTTCACATCACTTAAAGTAACTTGTTTGAAGAGGCTTCTTGGATGAGAAGCAAAATGTTTTTGAAGGGAAAAAAAAAACAAGTAAGTCCAGTTGCCTTTTGGAAAAGAACTTTTAGGATAACCATGATCTGGATGATTGATAATCTCCATACACTGTCCATTTTGGTTTCTCAACCAGTTTTCATGGCTTAATTTACTGTGTAGTACTGGCCAACTGTAATTTAGTCAATAAACCATAATTAATAAGAACACTGCTTTATGAACCAGCTAATGTTTTTCCCATTTTAATCAAATGTAAGGGCACTGAAACTGAAAGTAAGCTGTCTTATAGAAAGTAATACTGCATTTTTAATGCTTCTGACTCATAACTGTCATTACTGGCAAACAGTCAAGTAAGAGGCATGTTTTTAAGATTCTGGATCAAACATGGATTTTTTTTCCCCATACAAAGCATGTTCTTCAGCTCTTTCCCACATTCCACAACGAAGAACAGATTTGTTTCCCTCACTTACATTTTTTCCTCAACAAATTTAACAAGATTAAATTAAAAGAAGAAAGTCTCAGCGTTCATGACAAGTCAGATTTTTCAAGAATATAATGAACATTTAACTAATTCTAAATTATGATGGCATTTGATAAGGAAATGGTTGAGAAGCTAAGTTACTACGATGTCAAAATAGCAGCACTATAACCTGCAGTTATGACAAAATAATCACAAAGAAATTATGATTACAATATAGTCATCTGATCTGTCCTCCTGACGTATCTTGTGGGGAAGGTCAAGTTTTATGTGAAACAACAGAGAAAAAGGTTAGATGTTTTTTAATGTCAACAATTTGGAATATTTAACCAGGGGGCTCCAAAATGCACAGCAAAGAAAAAAAAATTAAAGTGCTGATACTGTACAGTATGGACAAAATATCCAAGTAAAGGGAGGGGATAAAGAAAGAATCTACTGGAACAAGTATATGCTGTTTGGGTGATCAATTATATCCTAGGCTAGCTAAAATATTTTCCAGGAACTATTCCAATCAGAACTCACAGGACTCTTCTTCACTGCTGAGTTAATATGCTCTCCGGCAGTTGTTTAGTCAGCAAAACAATATGTCAGCACAATGTTGACTGACCCCATTCAGATCCCCATTCTACCATAAAACAATGTCACCGGATTGCATTATCCTTACTTATTGTGTACCAGGTTAAGGCAAGGGACTGATGGGTTCTCCTTCCTCCAGGTGTTACCTGAGGGCCACCAATCATCCTCCCTAAGTGGGCAAAATGAGTATAGACAGTAGCTTAGGCCAATGGGTTCTACCCAGTGGTGGGATACAAGTAATTTAACAACCGGTTCTCTGCCCTAATGATTTCTTCCAACAACCTGTTTGCCAAACTGCTCAGAAAGTTAACAACTGGTTCTCCCGAAGTGGTGCGAACTGGCTGAATTCCACCACTGGTTCTACCTCTTCTGTGCAACAAGGATTTGTTCTCTGTTTACTGTCTGAGGAATCCATGCAAGACCTGAAAAGTCCTATGCAAAGCACCAATCAGGCATTATGAAGCCGATGTTTCTGAAGTCCAAGCCAAATTGGACACAGAGGACCAAACCCAACAACCAGCCAGAAAGGAGCATAACTACAGCAATCTAAAGTGGCAAAAAAATAATAATAATAATAACTGAGGAAATCCTAAACCCTGACCACACTAGCAACCAAATGCTCAGTGAAGGGTAACAAACTTTAGTTGTTAAAATTATATCAGAACAAAAAACAAAATATAAAATTTAGACCTGAAAGAGGGAAGGATGCCTGTCAGAGACGGGAGGTGGGAAGGAGGCTGGTAGTGAAAAACTAACATGACAGAAAAAAAATATTACTGGGCCATATTTGTGTCTTAATCAGGAGCAAAAGAGGAAGAGACAACTTTTCCAACTCATCTGATAAAATCCTACAGATAAGATTGATTTAGCCTTGGAAATCATACTGACTAATTAGCTGCCTGTTTGTTCTTGCTTATTCTAGCTTTTAATCTCCTTTATCTCCAATTTGTGCCTTGCTCTTTACAATCACTAGCTTCAGATTATGTCTATTCAAGTTTATATCTGGTTTATATAGGCTATTCATAAATTTTTTTGTGCGTAATTTTGGAATGAGCAATCTATCAAAGTGCCAAGAGGTGCGCCATCAAATCTAGTTTCTTAATATCAGTAGGAAAATCCAAATGGTGGGCACTCCTTGTTAGATTATCTCTCTCTTTGTTAAGAGCCTAACAAGGACCATGTCAAAATTCTTCAGTAAAAGTATGAAAGACATTTGCAGAGGATTTGGCTGAATGTTCTAATTTCCTTCCAAGGCAGATTTGTCTCCAATACTTTCCCACAGCAAATCTACTATTGTCTTTTCAGAGGGAGATTCCTTATTTTCTGCAAGCCAAAAAAAAAAAGGTCAGGCAGATGTCACTGACTCAAAAATATACTCTATGGCCTTCAAAAATACAATAATGTGATATGTATAGTTTGGATATCAAACATATCCTTGTTATATTGAAATTATTATGGGTTTTAAACTTGTAAATCTGCCTTAATTATATCTAAGTCACATTTTTCTTCCTAAATATGGCGTGATGGAACTACATTTAAACTAAAGGAATGTAGATAACTATGCTTGAGAAACTGTAATCTTTCACCTCACAGATTTTAAATCCACCTTATTCTATGAAATTATGGAAATATAAATAAATTACATGAGTGATTACTGACTGAATTCACACAATACACTTACACATATTTAACCACATACTCTGCTTAGTTAACACAACTTCCTGGTTTTGTTAACACACACAACACACTGAACTAACCATACAGACTGAGTTTGCCCTATACGCTAGGCTAAATTTTTGATGGTGTTATATTGTAGTTCT
The DNA here is from genome assembly GCF_028640845.1 of Ahaetulla prasina. NCBI lineage: Eukaryota > Metazoa > Chordata > Lepidosauria > Squamata > Colubridae > Ahaetulla > Ahaetulla prasina. Next base: position 229,394,398 of record NC_080540.1, on the reverse strand, counting down.
ATTAGATCATGAAAAGGCAGGAACAGCTGAAAGCATGCCATATGCAAACTATATGATCAGGCAGATTGAGTGAATAAGAATAACAAAAACAACTAGACTAGAGGGGGAAAATTAGACAAAGACTTTGGAACAATTTGATAGATATGGATTGATAGAAGGCAAGATAACACAGTGCAAAACCACTATATTTTTGGAGTAAATATACTACACTATTGGAGTAAATATGTCAAACTCAAACTTAATATGTCAAACAGAGAAATTTAGTGAGCTTCCTAAATAGACCCCAGTAATCTGTAAACTATCAATAGCTGTTCTCTAACACTCACAACAAACCAGTCAGTACATCAAGTCCTGTGGCACACTTTGATCATTACAACAGTCAGGAACTTACACAGATGGGGCAATGAAGGGCAGGCTAACAAACAGATCTACAAAGGAAAGCATGAGCCCTTATAGATATAAATTAATTGGATAGAAGCCATAGATGGCGCATGACAGAATATATATCCTACACATTTGTAATAAGACCTGATAGAATAAATCATGGGCTGCAGAGCCATTACCCTATGGATCCAATCCATTATCTACTAGAATAATGGCAACTTGGAAGATTCAAAAGGAGATCGGATCTAGTTGACCTTCTAAATCGGTTTTACAAGATCAACTGGATCTAATCTTTTTTGAATTCAGAATTCCCCAAAATGGATAAGAAGGACAGATTGCTCTAATAACATCCTCATCCTGGGTTAGAAGTGCGCGCGGGGCGGGGGTGGGGGAGCAATCCCCTAATATCCCGCTGGAGAAAGTCCGCCTTCAACGAAGCTCCGGAGGAGCCAAGGGAGGAGGAGGAGGAGGCGCCGCCCTTACCCCGTTAGCTGCTGCCATCTGCACCACCACCTCGGTGGCCGTCCTGCTGAAGTACCTGCCGTCACTGCCCACCACCATGGTGCAGCCCTGGCGGTCGCGCAGGTCGATGGAGGAAAGCAGGCTCTGAATGAAGTTGGGCAAGTAATTGCGCTGGCCCTCGAAGACCGCCGTGGGCCTCCTCAGCCCGCCGCCACCCGTCGGCTTCTGGTCCTCGTACGGGACCGTCTGCACGGTCAGCACCGGGATCGGGCTCCCTTCCATGGCGCTCGGCTTCTAGCCTGCACGGGATCCCGGCGAGGAGCGTCTTTCGGTCGGCACGGCGATGCTTCTTACCCGGGGCGCTCCCCCTTAGGAGAAGGATGAGCTCCCAGCGCCGCCCCGCCCTGCCCAGCCACCCCACCGCGCCTCTTTTCCCGCCTTAATCCTCGTTCTGCCTCGGCGTCCCGTAGCTGTGCATGATGCCGAAGGCAAGTTCGCTTTAGGGAAAGCGAAGAGCAAGAGGTTTCTTCCCGCCCGGGGCGCTCGCAGCCGCTTTGCCCGTGCTCTCCCTTCTCTGCAATGTCCTCCGGGACGAGCCAGCTGCCCTTTTCGAAGAAGGACACGAGGGGGCTGCCAAAGCCTCTTTTTGCAGGCGGCCAGTAATAACCCTGGTAAGCGAAGCTGAGAATTGTTGTCCGCTGCCAGAGATGTAACTAGAAGCTGGGGCGTCTCTCTCTCTCTGTGAAAGACATTTGTTCCAGAGGATCACATCCTGTCAGTCCTCCAGCTTTCTATTTTGCACAAAGCCGCCCAGCCCCTTTATAGATCAGCCTGGCGCGCTTCTCGACTTGCTGGTTGGGAATGCTCTTTTGGATCAGCTAAAAGAGAGCTCTGGGCTGGAATCGCAGCCCCCCATAAAGCGTGCAAGAGGGAGGTTTGCTCATACACCCACCATGCTAAAAGCATTAGGACAATGTTCTGTTAGGACAATGTTCTGTTAGGACAATGGGATCAACCAGGATGAAAGGTTATGTATTTCCAAATGATCGCATGACACACCAGCATTGACAGTGTAGTTGGGTTCCTTTTATAACTTTTATAACCTTTTTTTCCCTCCCCTGTTACTTTAGGCCTTGGTATCAGGTGAGTTTTCAAGTCAGCATTTTTGAAAATGCTCTAGAAACAAGGTTAGGGTTTCCTTTTTCTAATACTGGAAGCGGCTGGTATGTGTTAGAAAACAAGAAGTTTCCTCCAAATAGTAATTAATTGAACATTGTTTGCTTAGTTCTTTGGCCAAATGAAGTTGCTACAATGGCTGTTTAAAATCAGCAATTTTACAGGCCCCACCCTCAGGTTTGCACTGTGTAAGACACAAGGAAATCTCCTTTGAGATTGAGATTGTAGTACAGTCCTGTTGATTGAGATCAACAGGACTGTACTACATTATTATTATATTTTCAAGCCCTTAGATAAGGACTTTTTTTTAATGCCAACAGGCTTCTCAGACTATAGCCCCAAACTGGGATAGCCCTGGTTAAACTAGAACATATTCTAATCTTAACACAATTTACCACCCAAAGACCATTAAGTCCAGAATCTAAAGTTACTCAATAAATAATATACTGTTTCCTCACTGCGCTATTTTGGATCCATTACTCTGATGATGCCAGAGATAGCTGGGGACAAGACTGGCTGGAAGAGAATATGGAAGAAAAAAAATACGTCACAATAAGAACACACTGATTGACATAAAACAATTCAGTTTCTCATCATGTTAAGGGAAAATAAGCATATTCTATATATATATATATATATGTTTTCTGAGGTTTTCGCGGGTGTTTGTATGTAGATCTTTGGTTATTCGGGTTTTCTCCCGCGTAAAATTGGAAGTGTCTTGGCGACGTTTCGACGAAGTCTCATTCGTCATCTTCAGGCTTCAGCTTCGTGCTTCTGGGAGCAAATATATATAATTTTGTCATAACAGTATACATCAACATTGTCAAAAGTAAAAAACATATCACGAAAAAAAATATATAAGTAAAGAATATGCATTAGCTATATTAATTTTATATAATAAAGGGAACAATAGGACAGGAACGGTAGGCACTTTTGTGCTCTTATGCACGCCCCTTATAGTCCTCTTAGGAATGGGGTGAGGTCAATAGTAGACAGTTTTTGGTTGAAGATTTTGGGATTTTGAGTAGAGACTATGGAGTCAGGTAATGAGTTCCAAGCATTAACAACTCTGTTGCAGAAGTCATATTTTCTGCAATCAAGTTTGAAGCGGTTGACATTAAGCTTGAATCTATTTTTTGCTCTTGTAATATTGCGATTGAAGCTGAAGTAGTCATTTACAGGAAGGATATTGCAATAGATGATTTTATGTGTTAAACACAGGTCATGTCGAAGTCGACGGAGTTGTAAGTTTTCTAATCCCAGGATTTCAAGTCTGGTGGTATAAGGTATTTTGTTGTTTTCGGAGGAGTGAAGAACTCTTCTAATAAAATATTTCTGGATGCGTTCTATTGTATTTATGTCAGAGATGTGGTGTGGGTTCCAGACTGATGAGCTGTATTCAAGAATATGTCTGGCAAATGTTTTGTATGCTCTAGTTAGTAGTGTAGAGTTTTTGGAAAAGAAGCTGCGTAAAATTAGGTTTACTACTTTTAGCCTTTTTTGCTATGTAGTTGCAGTGGGCTTTGGCATTTAGGTCATTTGATATGAGAACTCCAAGATCTTTGACAGGGTGAGGGTCGTCAGTAAGGTAATGACCATCAAGTTTGTACTTGTTGATAGGATTCTTTTTTCTCATTTGTTATATCTTATATATATGTTCCTAAATACTGTGAGTATTTCTCCTGTATGTTTAAATGGGATAAACTTATACCTCAGGAATTCTAACCAGCAAGTTTTGGTCAGGCAGCTATTGATTGTAGACATTGCAGCAAGGAATTCACCAGGCTTACTCCATATAAAATCAGAGGCTGGGGCGATATTTGCACACCATGCTTATTCATGGTTAACTTCATGGTTTAGTCTACCCAGTTTCATATTATATGCTAGTTTATGGAACAAGAAGTAGGGTGGATGTCATCATTATGAAATATGTCTTTGGGAAGGTGTCTGTTAGGACATGTACATAAAGGGAGAAAATAATGGAAATATGATGTCTCCACAGAAACTACTCCTTTCATATATATCACATGTTTTGTATGCACTTACATAAATGAACTTTATGTACCTTGTGATATGCATTTAATCACTGATGGAACTTCTGGGCTCAATGGGTGGCTTTGAATACAGGAAGGGGAAGGGGTAAAGGACCTTAAAAAACTGTGATGTATAGAACAGTTTGAAATTTTTAATTGTTAGTCAAGAAATGGGAATTATTTAATTGCAGCTTGCTTAACAGCTTTGTTTAGCTGAAATACTTGATCTTAAACTTATCTACAGGACTATGCTTGCAGGAAGTCTTCATTTAGTGACCACGATTAGAACAGTAAGTCAGAGTTAAGTGAAACAGCCACTAAGTGAAGCTGCAACTGTGCTTACGATCTTATTTCAGCTTTCCTTTGCTTTACAGATTTGTCAAGGTAGTAAATGATAGTAAAATTACTTTTTCATCATAATTGTAACTGCAAATAGTCACTAAACGAGGCAGTTCAGTTAATGAGGACCACCAGTATTTAGAGAAAAATACCAAATGGAAATTACAGGTAAGTATATGCTATATGTATGACGACAAAATACGAAGAATTACATTGCCTTCTGGAAACCAGCAATTCATGACTTTCAGATAAATTTATTTTATTTATTTATTTATTTATTAAATTTTTATACCGCCCTTCTCCCGAAGGACTCAGGGCGGTGTATAGCCAAAAATAAAACACAACACAAATACAATTAAAACCAACAATTAAAACCTAGCAAATTACAAAAGGCTGATAATTAAAAGTTTAAATTTAAAATTATAAAAGATTTTTAAAAACCCAATAAAAACCCAGTTTAAGATTAAAACTATTAAAACATTATGCCAGTCCCGCTTCAATAAATAAATATGTTTTTAGCTCACGATGGAAGGTCAGAAGATCAGGCACTTGACGTAGGCATGATGAAATGCTTTAAACACCAGTACTAAATCCAGCAAAGGGTGGGGCGGGGTGGTACCATGTTTGTAATGTAAGTCTTACACATTGGAAAACACTCTGAAACAAATTCTAGGATGTTCAGTCAATTCATATGGAGCATTGGAACAGCCACAATGCATAAATCATGTTTGAAAACTAAGGTATCAGATTGCTCAATTTTTACTCTTGGCAGGTTTACCAAATGCTTTTAGTTTAAGCTTACTTTCCATTATATTTATGCAAGTGGGGATACACAGCAAAATATTACCATGCATTTTCTTCCTTTACAAAGGTTGGTGCCAAACCTAATTATTCTGAAGCAAGCTTTGGAAAACTATTTTGGATTTACAAAGAGGCAAAAAAATTTCTGGAATAATGGTTCTTTTTTTCACCCTTTCACTATATAAGAAGAAAAGAGTTGTTTGTAAGTTCAGAACGCACATTTACCTGCTTACAGTTTTCTATTAAAACCAAAGGTAAATAGCACTATTCCTGTGGACAAAAAAAGTATTAATAGATAAATTTATTTAGCATCTGCTAGATTTTCTACTTTATCCAGCTTCCATTTTCAGTGAAAAATTCTACCAATTCTATTACTATATATTTATTATGAACGCTTATCTCTTGTATTGAGCTATATTAAAAATTATTTAACATGTACACATAATGAAAAATAAAACAATTGTGATACACATCCCTGTTATATTACATATGGATATTTTCTGCTTATTTCACTGCTGTATTGGGTATTTTCTTAACTGCCTGAATGTTCTGCATAGAAAGGCTAACTGTTGAATAACTGCCAATAATCTTTGTGAAATATAACAATAAGCTCCTGGGAATTAAAGTTATGGAAAAAGTAAAATAATTTTCATGAATCATCAGAAAAATACTATTTTTATGCATCTCAATGCTTGTAATTACTTTAAAAACATTCACAAATGCTAAGACATGCATATGTATTTTAATCTCATTTATGAGATTGATATGAGATTGCATTAATCAGACATTATTAAATATGTATAATTCTAACATCTTAATATTCAAGATAAGTATTATTGTTTTAGATCTAATATATTTGAAAGGGAAAGTGATTAACTAAGGGTACTGTAGAAATGCAAACCTTTTCAGACCAAGATGTTTTTCTGACAAAATCTGCAAAAATTGTAGCAACTATTCCAGATAAAACTCATAATGTTAATCTCATTATATTGCATACCTTTTTTTTAATTCGTCTCTTTAAAGACTGTACTGACTACCAGCAACTGGGCAGCAGGTTCAGAAACTTATTCAGTGCTGCTTTTCTTCTCGGAGAAAACCTTAAATAAATCATCCACAATAATTACACCAATCCTAGAATACAGTACTAAAAAAACCAAAATAAGATTTACTAATTTGAAAAGCAAGCAAAAAAAGTATTTATTCTGACAACAGAAATCCAAAATAGCAGCTTGGTGTCTGTATTTTAAACTTTTTTAAATACCTGAGAAAGTGGTTAAATAGCGCCACCTGGAGTGAAAAAATCTTCATTGTATACTATATTTATTTTCAAGATACACATAACCTTAATTGGAGCAGTACAGTTCAGCTGTATAAAAATATAAGTTGTGGTAACCTTGAAAAAAAGTTGTTTGTTAACCACTATTAAGATAAATTCAGAAGCAGTTTTCTTTCTTGTTAATAAAACATATCTTATATCCTTTAATTGGTTGCATTTGTAATATCTATGTATGCTATCAAGACAAACTTTTAAATAAAGTTAAATCATGTGTATATGTTTAGATGGGTTTAGATAGATAGATAGATAGATAGATAGATAGATAGATAGATAGATAGATAGATAGATAGACAGACAGACAGACAGACAGACAGACAGACAGACAGACAGACAGACAGACAGATAGACAGACAGACAGATAGACAGACAGATATAGGTATGTAGATTTCATTATTAGCCCAAGTCAATCCACTGCAGGATGAAGTGCCATCTTCAGCTGCTTTCCAACTGCTTTGACATGTTTTGCCATTTATAGTTAACACATTGTATAAATAACAACCTGTGTTGCTGTATGGTTAGAAGCTTGATGTTGAATGCAAACGCCATACAGAAATTGAAAGTTGCATAAAGAAGCATGGAGCTACAAATGCTTTATATAATGCAATCTGACAGGAAAAGATGTGTTTGTTTATCAACTGAAAATCATTCCGCTGCAGAGTGAAAGCATCTTCATTGAAGGTTATAGACTGTATTTTACCTTACTGGTCCAGTGTGGGCTATTAGATAGATGTTTTTTGATTCCCCAATCTGGGACTATGAGATGATGTTTAGCCTAAACACACACTTAACCAAAAATGAGAGCAAATTTTACACACTGTACTATTTTTACAAATTACATATAACTCACACACAAAGAATCACAAAAAATTAGCATGGGTCCTTCTCTCATCTATTACTTTATTGTAAACGGAATTGTTATATGTGCAGAACATTAAAAAGGAATTTTCTCAATTTCACAAAAATGTTTTTTACTATCTTAATGTAGTGTTTGATTCTGTGTTACACAGTTTGCCTTTACATAAGTCTCACAGAGGTGATAACAGTTTGTTTTGATAAAATCCAGATCTCCCAGGTTCATGTATAAAACAAGAAAGATTAGATAATAAAAAGCAAGCCGATGACATAGGATGCTTAATTCTCCATCTACCCCAGCGGATGAACTGGGTTACTGGAAATCTTTATTTTAACCTCCCTGCAGTCTCTCTCCATGAACTTTTTTTTTGAATTGAAGAAAAATTCATCCAAAACTATTTTGTTCTCTGAAGCAAATAATAAAATGAGGTTTCCTCCAGTCCAGAAATAGAAGTTAATTTATTAATAGCTGACCCTTGAAATTTTGCTGTGGGATATATTACTGAACTAAATTAAATAGGATACTTTTAAGGCCTAGGTATGAGAATAGGTATATCTCATATGAACAGATTACCCTTCTTCGAGAATAGATCAGTATGTATTATGCAATCTGTTCACATGAGAAATACCTATATTTGACTTCAGTGCCAAAAACAGTCTAACTCATACTACTATAATTCTTTGCCTGTAGTTCAAAATACGTTTTGAATTGATGCTTTATAAAAAGAATAAACTAAGGAATTGGAAATGTATATAAAGTAGAAATGCAAACAGAGATCTTTTCAGTTCAAAACTAATTATAGTTGCTGAGAATTAGGAATGTTGAACCAACTAGCTGAAAGCAGAATGTAAGGAATAACAAAAAGTGACGGTTTTTAGTTTCTCTAAACAACCTGTAGATGTTTGAAAAACAAATCTAATGGAAGATTCCTGGAATTCTGGTCTCTGCATGGAGCTAGTCTCTCTTTGGATCAGCTTAAACTTTGGTTAATTTCTTAGATTTTAGATGTTATATAGGTTTTATGTGAGTGATTACAATCATTAATGAGGAATACAGCATTATATAGGTAGGCACGGGAGCCCCGATGAAAAGGACCAGACTAATATTGTCTCCAGAATAACACACAATATTTGGGGAAGAAAAAAAGAGGAATGAGTGTTCTGCTGAGCTGGAAGGAAACACAAACAAGTTGCTATAAAGAGGTAAATGCAAAACCTGGGAATCAAAGTGCCTCATGCTCTTCATAAAATGGAACTTCTTTTATCAACTTAGCCCTTTCATCTCAGTTGTCTATTTCTGCTTTTATTTATTTAAAATGTTGACAATGAAGCCATCAGTTGACATGAATTCAGCTCCAATCCAATTCTGATTAGAAATCAGAAGGATAGTCTGATTTTTTTCTTTTTTCTTTTTAGTTCAGTCACACTTCATTTCAACACTGCATTAAAGTGGATCCTTAGATGTTGGGCACATGTAAACCTTGCTCAGTCGTTGCCTGAAGCAGGATGGAAATTTCGTTCTGTAGGATGCTGTCCTTCACCCCAGAAGGGTAGTCAGACACCTTAATCGGCGTGGTGAAAAAGGGAGAGTAACTTTCAGAATTTAAGGAGCCACCTCTTCATTTTTTGGGGAGGGGGCGTGCTAAAGCAGAGCAATTGGAGGTCAGATTAAAAGATTAAAGAGAAAAAGAGTGTAGATCTAAAAGGCAGGAGACCGGCTGAGGGTCAACTCTGAGTGACCCGCGAACAGCGCTGCGGGACGTTGACCGGTGCCGGGAGCCAGCAAGGTCCTCCACGAGGCCACGAAGCGCTCCGGCCGGGACAGCAGAGCCGGACTGCGGTTGCAGATCGTGGCGGCAGAAGAGGGGATCCAAGCGCTCAGCTGCACCAGGGTGGGCGCCGTCTTCATGATGCTCTCGATGCTGAAGGAGCACCTGTTGCTGTCGCCGTCCTGCAGGCCGATCTCCCCCGAGGCCCGCTTTTCTTCTTCTTCCCCGGGACCACGGCGCCCCTTCCCTGCTTGCTCGGTCCCTCGGGCCGCCCCCGCTCTTCCTTCCCTCGGCGGCGGCGAGGAGCAAGCGGGAAGAAGTACGACCGCTGGAGGCAGCAAGGGACCACCAGGGGGAGGTGGGAAGAACAAGATCCCGGCGGCGGAGGGCGCGGGCCGCTTGAAGCGCTGCCTGCGCCGGAGGAAGCTGCCGTTGTGAAACATGCCCTGCGAGGCCGGGTGGAGGCGCCACAAGTGGCCTTTGCCGGGACTGCCGGGCTGGCGGGGCACCTTGACGAAGCAGTCGTTGAGCGACAGGTTGTGGCGGATGGAGTTCTGCCAGGCGGGGAAGCGCCGGCCGTAGTAGGCGAAGCGCCCGCGGATGAAGGCGCAGATGCCGCTCAGAGGCAGCTGCTGCTGCGGGCTCTGCAGGATGGCCATGGTGATCAGGGCGATGTAGGAATAAGGGGGCTTGGCCAGTCCCTCGGGGGCCGTCGACGCTGCAGCCGCCACCGTTGCTCCGGTGGGCTGGCTGCGACCCCCGGCACCGACGCCGCTCCGGCTTTCCTTGGCACGGGTCCAGAGTCCCCGGCTGCTTTCGCCCAAGACGCCGGGACTTTCTTCCCCATCTGAACTGCGACCTCCTAGGAGATGGTCCTCAAAGGCTTCCTCGCCGGATGGGCTCATAGGAAGGGAAGATCCACCCACGCGGCCACGAAAGAGGGGCGAGGAGGGACCTGCAGCCGGTGCGACCGAATGGTCCAGCTTCGAGGCTCTGGGGGTCTTTTATTGCTCTCCCTGTCATCTGAAGAGGGAGGGTCTCCTTTTCCATTGGCATGCTCCAATCCCTGGGGAAGGAGGGAGCGCATCGGAGGTGACCCCCGTCCCCAACCCCTGCTTTCCTTCTGACTCTGATAGGAATGTCGGATAGGAAGGTGAACTCAGAAGTCCTATGAAGGCGTCCCGTGTGAATGGTGGTCTTAAAAGAGGGGCATGATATGGCTCTCCATATGATGCGTTCTATCTAGTCCATCAACCCTTGATAACATGGTTAATGGGGACAGAAGCTGTGGTCCAGAAAACTTAACCCAACTAGCCCAGATGGCTGAAATAAAGAGAGCTGCGATATTTGTATGGAAGAAGTAGGAACTGTCTTTAAGAAAAATTATTGGGCTCAGAATTCTCATAGGGTTTTTTACTCCGTTGTTTTGGTAAATTAACATTGGCTGAAAGATCTATCCTACTTTCTGGTGGCTAAGTGTCCCAAAATCGCAGAGTATTCTGAAAAAGAGCCTCCAAGCAATGGCAATTTTTAGAAAATAAGGCAAACTGAACACTCAGGTCAAGAACCCATGGCTTATTCTTGAAGTGGGTAAAATAAAATGGGAAGGTATTCCAGGTTATACAAAATGCGGAGTGGAGGTTGAGAAGAAAGAAACGATAGATGAAGAAGCATTTTCAAATCATGGGAGGAACAGCACTTTACAGATATGGATAAAGAACCTTTTTAATTTAAAAAAATAGATGGGAGAAAAACCTTACCCATCCCCACCCCTGAAAAAAACCAGCACAAAAATTAAAATTCCTGTCAATTGCCTATGCAGTAAATGAAGAGGTCAAAATATATTTCAATGTATTATGCAAAATATATTACACATACAATAGGTATGTGGTATGATACAGATAAATCCAGGAAAACATTTATTCGTGCCAGGAAAAACATAATTATTCATCAACGAGTTTCGTTCCTAGACTCCGAAATAATAAAAAGGTGAGAAAGAGAAAACTTGGTGCAGAAAATTCAAGATAATTTTTTGCTCAGCTGATCTGCTAACTGTACTCTGGAACTGATCCAACCCAGCTCTGTAGTTCTTTCATTATAAATTCTGCTACGTGCTTCTACCGTAATATATTTGTGTTTAAAAATAAATGAGAACATTCATCCTATTCTCTTTAGAATTAGAATTAAGTTACTTTGCTTAACAGTGCATTGATTACAAAGCTTGAAGTGGATGGTAACATTTATAAAATTCTTATTTTTTTAATGTGTTCATTGATCACCATTAAACTAAATGAAACGAATTTATTTATAAAACACCACTGCACTACACTGTAAAAGTAATGAATTCTTTTTTTTTTAGTGCTTTTTACCCCATCAGTCAGGCAATAAGACATCTACCATATTGTAACATCACTCAGGGTAGACTCATACATTTCTGGTCAAATATATTTAAATTTTAGAATAATCTTTCTGATGTTAAGCTATTGCCTATTGAAATATACTGTTGAATGTTTAATTTCAAACCATAGCTTGTTTATCTATAATTGAATTACAAAACTGAATTACAAAATTTACTAAGATTTAAAGCTTTCTAGCAGAACATATTAAAAGTTATCCAGTAATATATTTTGTAAAAAATCATTGAACTGAAGAAATAACCTACTTCTAGAATAGAATAGAATAGAATAGAATAGAATAGAATAGAATAGAATAGAATTTTTATTGGCCAAGTGTGATTGGACACACAAGGAATTTGTCTTGGTGCATATGCTCTTAGTGTACATAAAAGAAAAGATACGTTCATCAAGGTATGAATAGAATTTTATTTATAAAACACCACTGCACTACACTGTAAAAGTAATGAATTCTTTTTTTTTTTAGTGCTTTTTACCCCATCAATCAGACAATAAGACATCTACCATATTGTAATATCACTCAGGGTAGAGTCGTACATTTCTGGTCAAATATATTTAAATTTTAGAATAATCTTTCTGATGTTAAGCTATTGCCTATTGAAATATACTGTTGAATGTTTAATTTTAAACCATAGCTTGTTTATCTATAATTGACTGAATTACAAAATTTACTAAGATTTAAAGCTTTCTAGCAGAACATATTAAAAGTTATCCAGTAATATATTTTGTAAAAAATCATTGAACTGAAGAAATAACCTACTTCTAGAATAGAATAGAATAGAATAGAATAGAATAGAATAGAATAGATTGAAATCTTTATTAAGATTTATGTGAAATCTGATACATTAGAAGAGTTAATAAAGTAGTGCTTTATTACAGGGTGTGATACTTAGGTCCATTTGTCCTATGTATCTATGTCTTCCAAAGAAATAACAAGCACGATGGCAGTCCAATCCCTAGTTATTATTCCAGTTCGGCAACTGAACAAAAACCAGAGTTTGCAGTGCAATGGAAAAGGGTGACAAATGAATGTTTTTTGCAGTTTGCAGAGACAGAGAGAGACATAGAGGGACAGAGACACACAGACATCACTGGCCAAGATTTTTCTCTCTTTAAAGAACTAGCCATGTTCTCTACCTTTGAGAGGTTCAAATGTCCTTTCAAGCAGAGGCTCACGCTCCTACCCTTAAAATAAAGTTGTGTCATCCTCATTTGTTTCGATAAGGTATCCCAATTCTTTTAAAAAAAACAACCAGAAGCATGTTAAAACTAATGAAATCTATTCACATTTGAGCTGTGGGTTCATGATGCTGAGAGTTGAAGTCCACAGGTCTTAAAGTTGCCAAGATTGGACACCCCTGATCTAAAGAAACAATTTTCATCATTCATTAGAGTACCTTTCCCTAACCTTTATCCTGATATACTCCTGAACAACTTCCATTACCTATTGGCCATATTAGCTGAAAATTATGGGTATTGTAGCCGAATGCATCTGGAGAATTCCAAGTTGGTAAAGGTTGTATTGGATAGTCCTAGTCAAAGTTTAATTTACTGCAAGAGCTCAATCTTAGCACCTGTTCACCAAACATGGTCTAGAAGAAGGAAAAGAGATGTAGAATACATTCCCTTAACGTGTGTGTGTGTGTGTGTGTGTGTGTGTGTGTGTGTGTGTGTGTGTGAGTGTGAAAAATTATGGAATCTCTCAAAAAAAATGGAGAAGTGACATTTCAAGGACATACACATATTTTCTTTATTAATTGCTAATTCTAGATAAATTCGGACTTAATATTCTATATATGGACAATAGTTTTATAAGGCTCAACCATTAAAAAGAAAAATAGGCCCAAAATATTTTAATAAACCCTTGGTAAAAAATGCAGGGTTACAAAGCACTTTTCCTCAGAAGCTGGTATCAACTATTTTCCTCTCTTTTGGTCACAGTTGCTATGAAGAGGTCAAATATATCAATATAAATCATAAGGATTGCCAGCAACAAGTTATAGTCATACAGTCATAAGTGGAAAGAGATTGGTGATGGGAACTATGAGAAGATTAATAGTAGTGCAGATTTAGTAAATAGTTTGACAGTGTTGAGGGAATTATTTGTTTAGCAAAGTGATGGCCTTCGGGAAAAAACTGTTCTTGTGTCTAGTTGTTCTGGTGTGCAGTGCTCTATAGCGTCGTTTTGAGGGTAGGAGTTGAAACAGTTTATGTCCAGGATGCGAGGGGTCTGTAAATATTTTCACGGCCCTCTTCTTGATTTGTGCAGTATACAGGTCCTCAATGGAAGGCAGGTTGGTAGCAATTATTTTTTCTGCAGTTCTAATTATCCTCTGAAGTCTGTGTCTTTCTTGTTGGGTTGCAGAACCGAACCAGACAGTTATAGAGGTGCAAATGACAGACTCAATAATTCCTCTGTAGAACTGGATCAGCAGCTCCTTGGGCAGTTTGAGCTTACTGAGTTGGCGCAGAAAGAACATTCTTTGTTGTCCTTTTTTAATGATGTTTTTGATGTTAGCTGTCCATTTTAGATCTTGCGATATGATAGAACCTAGAAATTTGAAGGTTTCTACTGTTGATACTGTGTTGTCTAGTATTGTGAGAGGTGGAAGTATGGAAGGGTTTCTCCTAAAGTCTACCACCATTTCTACGGTTTTTAGTGTGTTCAGTTCCAGATTGTTTTGGTT